>NC_061099.1:16927448-16992448 GCF_015104395.2 Macrobrachium nipponense | reverse complement strand
TCTAAATGTTGCACTATCCATGTACACAAAAAAGTTTTACCCAATAATCCGTGCAAAACTGTGTTTACTAACCTTGTAAAGGTCATAGGACTGCCTGACGAACCGAAAGCTGTATAATCCTTGTTATTTTCGCTAAGAGGGACCTGCAAAAAAACCTGCGCTAAATCAGTTGAGCTATATATTATGTCCCACAATTTCCACAAAAAGATCTGGTATGCACGCGACTGGGAAACAATCAGGAATTGTCTTCTCGTTCAAACTTCTAAAATCGACGCATACTTGGACAGAACCGTCCTTAGGCACTGCTAACAGAGGAAAGTTGTATGAAGAAGCACTAGGTCTAATGATTCCTTCCTCTTCCCATTTACTGACCTCTTTTTCTACCTGTTCTCTGATTTTGAAAGGTATGCAGTATGCAGGAATAAAAATGGGATTCGTACCTTCCTCTAAGTTTACATTATGTTCTAACACATAAGTCAATCCCAGTTTATCCCCTCCTAAAGCTACCAAGTCCCCAAATTCTACCTTAAGTTCGCTTACCGCTTCTATATGCTCTTTATAATCTGCATTAACTAAATGTTCTCTAAATATTTTCTTCCTTGATTGCAATTCTGCCTCTGAAAGCTCAGTTTTCCCCTCTCAATAGCCACTGAACGACTGTCACTACTCCACTCTTTGAGGTCTACC
Source organism: Macrobrachium nipponense (assembly GCF_015104395.2). Lineage (NCBI taxonomy): Eukaryota > Metazoa > Arthropoda > Malacostraca > Decapoda > Palaemonidae > Macrobrachium > Macrobrachium nipponense. Next base: position 16,991,761 of record NC_061099.1, on the reverse strand, counting down.
ACATATGTATTCTTCTGGTATTTCCTAACTGTATCATTACAGTTCAATAATTCTACCCATGTAACACCAGTGTTTTAACTCTGTTCACCGATACAGTGCTAATAACCCTTCTTAGTTTCTCGCTACCCTCAATCTGACTTTTACCATAGTCTTTGTACCTGGAATTAAAATAACATCCTCTGACAAAACACATTTATATTTGTGGTTAGTACCTCCCTGTTCCATGTCCCCAAATATATCACCACCCGTGGTTCTCATTGCATCCACCAGGACCCCATTGTTAGAGTCAGTAATAGTATCAGTGCTAGTATCACCACCCATACCACCATTGTTAAAACTGCCAAAATTGTTGCCACTGTGGTCCTCAATATCCTGTTTATCATCACTGACACCACCACTGTTATTCCCCGTATCATCAGTGTGGGTTCTGGTATCACCACTCCCCATATCCTTGGTATCATTACCATTAACACTGCCAAAAGCGCCCATATTTTCAGTGTTCCTATATTAACTTCGGTATCTTTAGTTCCACTTGCGTCCTCATAATGGATAAAAACACCTGGTATTCCAACCGCTATCCCAGTTACACCTGTATGGACTGATATCCTGTGTCTTCTACATGCAGGATGGCCCAGTAAATGTCTGTTGCCCAACTAAACCCCTTTTATAACCAAAAATGGTTCTATTAACACTCCATCACCAAGAGTAAAACCATATTCTATGGGCTTGCACATCACACACCGTCTCCTTTGAGGATTTCAAAGTATAATGGGAGAACATGGACTGATACAGATCCTGGTCCATTAAATTCACAGAAGATCCTGTATCAATAAAAATTGGAATATTCACATCCTCCACTGTCCCATTTACTATTTGCCTGGGCTCTGGGGCATCCCGCACGAGACCACAATGACACGTACAGATCATCTGTACCCTTTTTGTTGGTCAGCTTTCCAAAAATTTCGCCGATCCTTTTGCCTTGTTGAGTGACCTGTCAGGGAAGTTCTCGTATTATAACTCCCGAATTTCTGAAGTGTAGGTCTCGCATCCCTCCGTATCTGAGACGGACAAGCCTGGCAACGGTGATCCGCACTTATGCATATTCCCTGCTGTTGCCATTGATCGATCGATCCTCTCTTATACTCCACTTTTGCACACAAATGAGAAGGATGAAAATCTGAGTCTCTTTGCATCATAGTTCTTGGACCGGTCCCATTAAAAAATGTACTATCCACCATGTGACATTTGGACATGTTTCTGAATTTGGGCATAAATTAGTTCCTCATCTGATGTAGGTTAAATTTTTTCATCAAAGCTATCTACAATGGCGTCTGGGATGTCATGTAGAAGCTGTGCAAAATGTAAAAAGTTATGTAAATTATCGAGTGAGATATTATTCCCATTTACCCATGTGGAATTTCTCAATTTCTGAATCCATTCTCCTGCTGAGTCAAAAAGTTTTTTGGTATGCTCAATAAGGCTTGTTGTCCCTTTTCTAATCTTGTACAATCCCCTTAAATCTCTTACCATATCTCCATGTTCTTTTGGGCCATAAGCCACCCTTAAAGATGCTTGTAATTCAGTCCATGACCGACATTTTGAGTACTGAAAACTATGGCATCTAAATGACAAATCCCCTTTATTGAAATCTAGCAAGGCTTTTGCCACTGTGAACGCCTTTGCATCATCTTTAATTCCCTTGGCGTTTAAGTAGTTATTCACTCCCTCAATAAAAATTTGCACTGGTTGGGACAGAATGCCATCAACAATACCTCAAAAAGGGCTAACTCCTGCATTTATGTAGTTATTTTATGCACCAAAGTCTGACTTGTACCTTCTTCGGCCATTTTGCCTCCTTTATGGGAACTCTTATAATTCAGGATTCACCCTGACTTCAATAACATCGATATATCGATATACAAAAGTAATAATATATCATTCACCAATAAAAGAAAAAATAAACATGCACCAATTCTCCCAATAAACTGCTATAGTTTCGAGCTGCCTCGCAGATTCAAGGTCAATCAACTGATCCAACTGTCACCAGCAGAATCTATTACTAGGTCATGAGCTGGTCTATAGAAAACGGGAAGAACCGGGTGAGAGAAAAAGAAAACGTTCCGCCAATCCCTCTTTTGAGAAATATCGCTTAGCTAGCGCAACCATTCTCACGGTAGCCTCTCTCTATCTCTCTCTCGTGCCACGTACAAAAATGAAACTTATCATACAACTTTTTCTAATGCATTGCAATTACAACAAACCCCTAATGTCCGTTGAATCCCAAGGGACATTGAAATGAAATACACTTGTGAGCAAATTAGCACCAATAAAAAAACAAAAATAAATTTTCATACTTACGTCCTCATAGGTTTCGGCACGTGAACACGAAGTTATTTGCACTCGCCTTCTCGTGTAATACCCAGTTACACTTGCAACCTCTTGTAATCAGTTCCCGTTATTATGTATCCCTTTTCCCCAAGAAACACAGAAATACGTCTTACACTTAAAAACTAGCTAGCATTACTGCCCAATGCCCAGTAGCCAGCCGGAATTGCTGACTACCAGATAAATTCCCCATAAATCAGCAAAAGAGTCAGTTGCCAATATACATAATCATAACCACTTTTTCCCAGCATGCCTAACCTATATAATTCTAGTCTCTCCGCTACAAATTACATGTGACAAATTCCAGTTTATTCTGTGGTTATGTTCATTTATAAAGTTGAAAATAGCTGAGTTAAGGTTTCAAAACTGTTAAACCAAGAACATTCTCAGCATGCCTTATTTTAATGGTTTTGAAACCATAAAATCATTGTTAAAATCTTTTAAGGCCAACCTCGTTTTTCGTATAATACACATTGAAAGGAATGTTAATAAAAAATGGCCCCAGGGAAAGCAACAACATAATATATAAAATTCCATGAATGGACTGCCCCTCCTTTTATCTCAGGCAATTTAGGAAGGACTTAGCAGTAAGACTCAAACGGCATAAATAATCTGTCAAAACTGGGCAAAAATCCAATGCAATATTCATTCATTTAAGTTAAAACAACCATCGGATAAATTGGATTGGTAGTTCAGTAATTGCAAGATCAAAAGATGTCTTATCACAAAATCTATTAGAATCTGCCATTATACAACTTATTTCCCATTGTCATTCTAACATTAGTCGTGGCCTGTTTCATTTAGACCCTTGTATTTGTAATATGTTTAAGAAATGACCTTAAAGATACTATCACAGACTTAAATACAAATTAGTTGCCTCATAGATATTTTCTTTGTATACGTATGTTTAATATGTTTTGTGAATAAGTTTTTCTTTACCAAAGGTTTGAATGTGGTAAGTTGCCGCCCTGTACTATCTTTTAATTTTCTTGTCCCTGTGTCTGAGCAGTTGGACTTAATCTTATAGTAAGCCTCTTAAATTGTACCCATGTTTATGTTCGTTTGGGAAGATTACTAATTCTCTAGGTATGTTGGATTCTGGGTACTAATCTCTTTATAATCCCTATCTGTCACTTATACGACCCTTCCTTGTCCACCCAGTTTCTCATGTATGTCAGTCAGTCTGCTAAGTAAAGGATGTTGAGTCGAAAGATCTTACAGCTACTCCATTGTTTCCGTTTGCTTTGTGGTTTATACCTTTAATATATATATATATATAATATATATATATATCTATATATATATATATATATATATATATATATATATATATATATATATATACTATATATATATATATATATATATATACTATATATATATATATATATACATATGCATACATATATATATATATATATATATATATATATATATATATATATATATATATATATATATTATATATATATATCTATATATATATAATATATATATATATATATATATATATATATATATATATATATATGTGTGTGTGTGTGTGTGTGTGTATATGTATATATTGTGACGAAGTGGCCAAAGAGTATCTGAGTCTGGACACTGTTAATACTTGGGTGAAGTAGCCAAAGATCTGGGTCTGTACACCATTAATATTTGTTAACCCAAATTGCCAAGTATCTGGTTACTACACTTACCATGTGTACTTGTTAGTGCAAGAGGCCTTTTATTCCTGGGTCTGGGACACTTTTTGTACTTGGGGCACAGTTTGATCAAGTACTTGGTTATTGCTTACCTCACTACAGCCAGACACCTGACCCTTCATCACAAATACTAAACGACTGAATACTCTAAAGGTGACAGTGATCCCTCATAGAACTTAACCGTCAAGAAAACAATCAGTCTAAGTTCATTAAATTAGATGTGAGGTAATCTTGATTAAAGGGCATCACTCCTTCATTAATTTCAAATCTAAGTATTTCCCTGATTCTGATCCATTTGAGGGAAACGGCACAATTACCACTCTATATTTCTACCTAACCAAAATAAAATATGATATTATATATTAGTATACTGGTAATAATGAAACTCTCCCAAACATTTTTAATACAAAAATTTATCTCTAAATTCAAAATTTATAAGTGAAATTCACAATCTCAGGGAAATTGCTATTACTTGAAAACAAAAGTCTAATTAATTCTTGAATTAATTATTAAACCAAATTAAATCAAAGTTTCTCAAGAAAATTAAGTAAATTAAATTATAAAGCAATAATTAAGTTTAAAATGAAATTTAATTAAATACAAATTAATTCCCAAGTGTTAGATTCAAACAATTACACAATAAAAAATTATTCAAACTAATCAAACAAAATAAAGAAAATGTGAAAATATAGTGCATAATATGAAAACAATTAAAGCATTGACAGTACAAACATTAAGCATATAAAATGGAAATGTCAAAAGAACAAAGCAAAAAAATGCATAAAAACAATAATTTTATCCAAACACTAAAATAAAACCTCGAAGTGCACTTCAAAACATTTGTAAAATACCTTTATACGCAGTTGCAACTTCTCACTCAAAAAGAAAGCCCTGTTACAATCTTCAACATCTTCAACACTTTCGTGGGCGCCTTCACAAAACTAATAATAATAACACTATGCCCAGAGTCTACAAACAACAAATACATTACTAAGAAAATTATCTAGTAATATTGAGTAACCAACTCATATATAAATGTGAGTTACGTTACGTTAATGAAACAGTCTCGTGAATGAGGGAGCGAGAGAAAGAGAGATTTGAGAGAGATCTCTTCCTAACACACGCAGCTAGGTATTGGAATCGAATGAATAGTTTTCTATCTCCATATGCGTATAGGCATATGGGGGAGGTTAGCATCGAGTTCAAGACGAAAACATATAACGTCATCTCTTATCGAGTATGGGGCCCCTTGACCGCTTTCGTGTAGGTGGATGAATAGGCCCCCTTGTTTCGTTACAGGACCGCTTGGAGTGATAAAAAATCTAAGGGATTCTCAAGATGTGAATAACAACCTTCTCTAGAGGCTTATAAGCTTCCAATATATATATATATATATATATATATATATATTCTATTATATATATATATATATATATATATATATATATATATATATATATATATATGTATATATACATACATATATATATATATATACTATATATATATATATATATATATAATACATATCTATATAAATTCTTATGTTAAAACAGGATACGTCTCAAGTATAAAAGTTCCCATTATAACACTTCGGTTTTAGGCTCAGGACTATATTTCGGTGGACGTACTTCCACCCTTATCAAGCAGCGGAAGTACATACACCGAAATGTATTTCTTAGCTTTTAACCGAAAGCGTTTTTAATGAGCCTTTAGACTTTATATATATATATATATATATATATATATATATATATATATTATATATATATATGATGTATGTGTGTATATGTGTGTGCCTCGTAAAACTCAAACACTAAAATGTAAGGAATGCTTTATTATTATACAAAAATGTATAAATATAATACATATAGTTACACATATCAATGTCGAATATAGTATTATTATTATTATTATTATTATTATTATTATTATATTATTATTATTATTATTATTATTATTATTCATAAAGTTCTACTTCCACAGTGTACGGTGAAAGAAACTACAACACTGGAAGAAATGTGATTTAAGAATCAGCTTTAGACGTTTATGGAATTCATTAAAAATTCTGTAAGACTAAAGGAGTTATAACATGTTGAAGAGATTTATTCATGTGTAGTAATGAAATAAAAGCGAATGATGAATAGAATTGGTGATTTGGAAATTACGCAGAAAACACAGCCCTAGAATTACCAGGCAAGGTTGGAATCACTTGATCCCAAGCATACGAACACGCATGTAAACAGATACGCAAACGCAGACACGTACATTCATGTATATATATATAATACATATATATATATATATATATATATATATATATATATATATATATACACACACATATATACGCGGATACCACAGGAAATTGATAGCCAGAAATCCAAGCGCTTTCGTCTTTACTAAGACAATGTCAAGGAACGAAGGAAATGCAGTTGGAAAGAAAGTTACCAGGTAAACAAAAGGATCAAGAATACCAGATGGTTTATTGTCACAAGGGTAAAAATCAAAGAGATATTCCAGGATTATCGGATATCACACGGTCACAAACGTAAACATATATTTAACCCTAACAGAAACAACAGTTGTTTTTTTTTTTTTTTTTTCTTTATTTCATTTAAGGTTAAAAGTTAGCCATAACCGTGATTCTAACAAAGATATAGGACAGGCCACTGCCAGGCCGCAGCTCATACAGCGTTATACAGAGATCACCGAAAGATAGACCGATTTTCGTGGCCTTGTTATGCGCTATATAGAAATTCCTTCGGCGTGTCTTTACTTGTATTCATGGCACCAGCTTGTTCCTCAGTTTTGTAAGGTGTTCATTAACTACGATTTAATCATAGCATTCCTTATCATCGCTATCTTCCAAGCGGTATTATTAGTCAAGTAATACTGTGGTTATTATCTTTCCCTTCCAGTTTGTTATCTGGACCATAATATAACTGGATTGTTTTAGCAATACTTAGCCAGGGAGCCATCTGACTCATTACATCCTTTATTTTGTCAAGTAATGTCAGAAGATTCGAGTTCCCGCTGACTAGCCTAATTGTCTTTTTATTTGTTGAGGTCAGAGAGCAATATTTAATAAGAGTGCAATAAGATTTCAAAACTCAGTAGGTCACAGAGTTTATTTACAAATGGTCTGGATTAGGGAGCTTTCATCCCCAGGCTCCAAGCCTCCTGATTGGTTCACCTTCGGCTTTCACTGACCAACGACCCTAGTATGAATACCAGGAACTAGTGCTGTTGCTGATCTGGTGGTTGGGAGGTAAAACTGGTTCCAGTCATACTTCTCTAGTGCCAAGGTTGGCATCGTAAGGTCTTCAGAGTTTATTCTGACTGTGATATGTAAGAATGCCCACCTGTTTTACATTCTTCATTGTCGGTTTCAAATCGTGATATTTTATTTAATGGGGAGCAGAGTTCAAGGTCCCAACAGCTTAGGATATTAAAGACTTTGAATCTGAAATCAGTTAAGACTATACTATTGCAATAAAATTTTATGAATTGGTGATAAGTTAAGTCTAAGATTTAAAAATAAAATTAAAAATTGGAAATCAGTTAAGATTATACCGTTGAAAAAAAAACGTTACTGCAGTGTTCCCAATCCACGAATAGCATATAAGGAAACTCCAGTACAACAAACTGTGCAGCATTTTCTTTTGAAATGATAAAGGGGTTATGCTACTGCACATAGATTACGAAGTTTCTGTCATTTAATGAACGCAATACTTAAAATTTGACTGTAAAAACATTAATTCTAACGAAATCTAATTTGATGTTCCTGAGAGCAAGTTTTAGTTAAAAAAAAAAAAATAACAAATTGAAGTAAAACAGACCTACTGGTGAAATCCATTTTGTTTCTTGAGAGTAAGTTCTAGTGAAAAAAACTAAAGCAAATTATAGAAAGTCTTATCAAAACCCTTCAATGATTCTAAAATATTACACGTTATTGTTCCAGTTATTTCTGTTGCCAGTTGTTGTAGCTGTAATAACAAGAAACCATTTTACGTTTCCAGCGAAAGCAATAAAACAAACTCAACTTTTAGTCTAGAATTAGGTCCCTCTATTTTTCGAGCTCCCCCTGATGCGGTTGCCTTCATTTGGTAAACATTATATGCGTCCGGCAATAAACGAGCGCAATAACTATGGAAATTCAAGCATAGGTTATTCGCGCGCGGATAATCCTCGGCTTGAATCCTTATTGCCAGGGAAAGGCTTCAAAAGAGATTATGCACTTGATAAGTATTACGTTTATGGAATATTGATGAGCGGGGCCTATGGTGGATGGCTTCTCTCTCTTTCTTTTTATGCAAATTTTATTTATATGCTTGATGGATGAACAGGCTTTATGAATTTACTGATTTCACTCATAAATCTGAAACATTCGAGAAATGTGCCGTTTTAAATTTCATTTGCTACAGATTTTGTTGCAACAAAACACAGCTCATACTGCCTAGTTTATGTCTAGTTTCTTTATCTTTATTTAGAAAATTGCATTCATTTCCGACTTAGCTTTCTCATCTCGCATCTCCGTTACACAGCCTCCAACTGCCTAGTTTCTTTCTATTAGTAAGAAAAAAAACAAAAAACAAATACCGCCCAGAGTCTGCTCAGCTTTCTGACCTAATATCTCCGTTACACAGCCTCAGACTGCCTAGTTTCTTTCTATTAGTAAGAAAAAAAACAAAAAACAAATACCGCCCAGAGTCTGCTCAGCTTTCTGACCTAATATCTCCGTTACACAGCCTCCAACTGCCTAGTTTCTTTGTATTAGAAAGAAAAAAAACAATAAATAAATACCGCCCAGAGTCTGTTCAGCTTTCTGACCTAATATCTCCGTTACACAGCCTCAGACTACCTAGTTTCTCTCTCTTAATTTAAAAACCTGCATCCAATTTCTACTCAGCGCTCCCACCTAATATCTCCGATACACAGCCTCCAACTGCATAGATTCTTTTTTTTCTGATTCTAAAAAACTACACCCGGAGTCTACTCAGCTTTCTGACCTAACATCTCCGTTACATAACCTCAGATTGCCTAGTTTCAGCCTAGTTTCTCTCTCTTAATTTAAAAAACTACATCCAGTTTCTACTCAGCTTTCCCACCTACCATCTCCGTTACATAGCCTTCAATTGACTAGATTCTTTGTCTTAATTTAAAAACTGCGTCCGGAGTTTACTCATCTTTCTGGCCTAATATCTCTGTTACATAGCCTCAGACTACCTAGTTTCAGTCTGTTTTCTCTCTCTTGATTTAAAAAACTACATCCAATTTCTACTTAGCTTTCCTACCTAATATCTCTGTTACGCAGCCTCCAACTGCATAGAGTCTAGTCAGCTTTCTGACTTAATAACTTCATTACACAGCCTCAGACTACCCAGTTTCAGCCCAGTTTCTTTCTCTTAATTTAAATGACTGTGTCCAATTTCTACTCAGCTTTTCCACCTAATGTCTCCGTAACAGCCTCCAACTGCCTGGTTCAATTGTCTTTATTCAAAAATCTGCATCCGGAGTCTACTCAGTTTTCTGACCTATCTCCGTTATATAGTCTCCAACTGTCTAGTTTCATTCCCTTAATCTAAAAAACTGCGACCGGAGTTTTCTTAGCTTTCTGACCTAATATCTCCATTACACAGCCCCAGACTGCCTAGTTTAAACCTAGTTTCTTTCTCTAAATTAAAAAAAACTACATCTGGAGTCGACACAGATTTCTCGCCTAATATCTCCTTTACACAGCCTCCAACTGCTTAGTTTATTAGTCTTAATTTTAAAAAACTGCGACCGGAGTCTACTCAGTTTTCTGACCTATCTCTGTTACACAGCCTCCGACTGTCTAAAAAAACTACATCCAATTTCCACTCAACTTTCCCACCTACTATATCCGTTACATAGCCTCCGTTTCTTTATGTTACTTAAAAACTGCATCTAATGTCTATCGAATTTTCTCGCATAATTTCTCTATTACACAGTCTTCCACCCACTAATTTCAGCCTAGTTTCTCTCTCTTAATTTAAAAACCTTCATTCAGTTTACACTCAGCTTTCTCGCCTACTATCTCCGTTACACAGCCTCCGACTACCCAGTTTCAGCCTAGTTTCTTTGTCGTAATAAAAAACTACATCCGGAGTCTACTCAACTTTCCTGCCTAATATCTCCGTAACATAGCCTCCGACAGCCTAGTTAAGGTGATTGCAAGGAGTCAGATTACGATTACTGTTATTGGCAGATGCGACATTGTGTCGAAATTGATTCTGGGCGAGACATTACGACGAAGGAGATGAAGGCGTTTGATTGTTTCTGAGGGAAGCTGCTGGTTTTAGGAGATAAACTTTAATCGAATTCTGGGTACGGTTTCCGCTGTTTCTCCTTCCTTGTGTTCTTTATTTGTTTCTTATTCGCTTTCTTACACACTTTCTTATGCACTTTCATTCCTCAGAATCATATTCAGAAAGTAAGCTAAAGATTATTTAGCTTTTTTTGTTTTTTTTTAGGATAATAATTCTTCTTACTTGTTTTTCTTTCGCTATTTTGACTTTTTTTTCACGGCTGTTGGTGATTCCATTTAATAATTGCTCCTGCAAGGAACTATAGACATAAATTAAATGTTTCATTATATTTCTCTGATTTTATTTTGTTTTACTTGAAAGCTTCATCATACTTTTCAAACACTGTTTTGATTGATTTTATTTACCGTTCATGATTACTATATTTAATGATTTTGCTCCTGCAAACAGGATTTTAATGCTTCAATATATTTCTCTGAAATAAGGTTATGATATAGTGTATAGATATTATCCGTATGGTAAAACAAATCCTTGATAACTATTATTTTAACTTTCTTTTGTTTACATTACCCATTTAAAAGGTTTATACATAAAGAATCAAAGGAAAATTAAATGCTTCATTTGTAATCTTATTTCTCTGTATGTAATGAATAATATATTTCCTACAGTAAAACGGATTCAATTTTTTGGGCATTACATTATAAGACATTTATTATTATTATTATTCTGATTATTGATTATTATTATTATTATTATTATTATTATTATTATTATTATTATTATTTTATTATATTATTATTATAGCACCGGTCTGTCGTTCGTTTACATTACAGTACGAAAAACCTTTGCATGAAGAATAAATCGACCAAGAATATCACGAACCAATAAAACGAAAACAGCTCATACAGTGTCGCACTCCTATACCAAAACACGGCTTATTTCCCGACCTTCTTACCAAAGAAACTCTCAGATTGCCACATAATTAGTTCCTGAAATCAATTTAGACACACCGTCGGATTCGGGCAATAAATGAATTTGCAATCGTAACCCCCCCCAAACACCCCACAATCTCCCTAATAATCTCTCTTGACTGAGTCAGCGGGATCTCTGGCGGGAGACATTGAGGAAATGATGTTTCCATTAGGTGATATTGTGTTGATTATGACGAAGGAATTTCATTTAGCCCGTCATAAAGAGGGGAAGAAGATACAGAGATGGATGACAACACTTGTGTTACTTTGGCTAGATATGCACACACATGCACGCACGCACACACACACACACACACCACACACACACACACACACACATATATATATATATATATATATATATATATATATATATATATATATATATATCTATATATATAATATATATAATTACGAGTATCCACTTTGGATCGTCTTTTCATTTCTTTTCTTCAGCCAGACATACAATTTTCAGGGAATAGTTTCAAGCTAATAATGTAAAATTCAAATTGTGAAGAGGAAAAACGAGAAGTAACAACCTTTAAAGTTAGGAACAAGTCAAGAATTTCCCTTCCATGTTATAATCGGATTAAGGGCCCCTTGAGAGTATTTTGACTTAGCAGAATTCTTCCTTTGTATTCCTACACCAAACAAAGATGGAAAGCATCCTAGTGGCCTTCTCCCCACCAATATTTCCACGATGATTTATGAGTTGTCATCCCCCGAGAAGGATCACCTACACTTCAGGGACCTATGCCCCTTTTTCTATTGCAGTATTGTCTCCGAAGTAATTTAGCGAAAGCCATTAATTCAAGAACTTCCTGCCAAGTTGTGAAAATTCCCTCATCTCACGGGAGGTCTCCCTGAGGAAACTCCAACCTTTCTACCTGACCTAGTCCCTCACCATTGTCATAGGATCATCACGTCCCGACTCTGCTTTCTCACACCTGAATGACTCTTGCCTCTTTCGACCCATGTTTTTTTAATTGTTCTCCCTATGGTCTCACCTCTCTGCGGCAATCAATGTTTCTTTTAGGCTCCTGTGGAAGATTGATGTTAGAGATGAAAGATCCAAGATGAATCGGCCCCCTCAAGAAACTCGGTTTTGTTTTGAGAGCAACAATATACAGTTTGGACAGGATGATTCCAGTTATCCAACTAGGGTATATAAACGGCCTGACCCGGCCTATCAAATCGACTTTTGCCCTAGCCAGTAACAGAAGGTCCATCCCCCTGCTGCAGTAGTCCACCAACCCGGAAGCAGTCCCGTGCCCGACAACTTAGCCCACCGCTCTCCTCTACTGCTGTTTTGAAGCTGAAATGGTTAGTATTTTCTAGTGACCATGAACTGTGCATCAGGACTTCATCCCTGTTTGTGGCAATCATTCCTATTTTCCATTGTGTATTTTCTTGTAAATCCCCATCCCTATGAGACCCAGTTTGCGATTTAGTGTACATTAGTGATATCAGTGATCATACTTTGGAAAATTCAGAATATTGGATTTAGTAATTTTGCTTTAACCTAAGAACTGCAACTATGATAATTGTAATATTATATAATATCTAATTATTCTATAATAAATTTTTATAATATTCTTTTTTATTAAAATATATTATATATTATTGTATTATATAAATAATATGTATATTATTTATATTTTAAAAAATTATAATTTATTAATTTATATTATTATATTTAATTAAATTAATTTTATATATTAATGTTAATATTAATTTTAATATTTATATTATTAATGTTATTATAAAATAATAAATTATATATAATTATTATTAATTATTAATTATTTAATATATAATTAATATTTATCTTTATAAATATTATTAAAATCAATATAAAAAGGGGGGCCCCCCCCCCCCAAAAAAAAATGCCAAAATATAGAGAGAAAATACTATATTTCAGAGACTGCTGTCTCTCTCTTCAGGTAAATGAATGAGAAAAATTACAGAAAAGGTAGTATTTATATCAAGAGATCCATTCACAATTAAGCAAATTGACGTCACTCCCACTGATAATCCTTTAATCCTCTTAAGCGTTTGTTGAATGAAAACTCTATCACTGACATCTGAATCCCATGCACCCTTTGACCCTTTGAGATGTTCATTACCTGTTTCTGTTTAATCAAGCCCGATTCTATCATCTGATTCTTGTACCGACAGTTGCTGCTATAAATTATTCGTGACAAATTCCAGTTTATTCTATGGTTATGTTCATTTATATGGCTAAATAGCTGAGTTCTGTTGTCCATACCTAACTGACGGTTTATGTTGATTAATCTCTGGAGAAGTGATTTTCCTGTAAAACCGATGAAAGATTGGTCACAATCCAGGCATGGAATTTCGTAGACGCCTGTGGCAATGGGGGATGTCTTTTGTTGGACGTTAATCAGAGATTTGGCTAAGGTGTTTGGGTAAGTGTCTGTGATTTTCATTTTATTGTTGGGTGTCTCTCTAGTCTTTTCTAGAGGGGGTCGGTAGGAAATTACGTTTGCTTTGTGAATTGCTTTCTCAATTATCTGGTCAGGATACCTTAAAGACGAAAGCTGCTTACGAATTTTCTACCGACCCCTTCAAGAAAAGACTAGAGAGATACCCAACTATAAAATTAAAATTCCTCACCTGGAAAGGATTAAGACGGTGACCCTTACCAAAACACCTTAGCCAAATCCCTGATTAACGTCCAACAAAAGACATCCCCCAAGGACACAGGCGTTTACGAAATCCCATGGCTGGACTGTGTCCAATCTTACATCGGTTTTACAGGAAAACCACTTCCCCATAGATTAATATAACATAGATGGTCAGTTAGGTATGGATAACAAAGCTCAGCTATTTTCAAACATATAAATGAACATAACCACAGAATAAACTGGAATTTTTCACGGATAATTTATAGCAGCAACTGTCAGTACAAGAGTCAGATAATAGAATCGGCCTTGATTATACAGAGACAGGTAATGAACATCTCAAAGGGTTAAAGGGCGCATGGGTTCAGGTGTCATTTATAGTTTTCATTCAACCAACGCTTAAGAGGATTAAAGAGAATTATCAGTGGGAGTATCCTAACTCTGAAGTATAACATTTTCTCTCTATATTTTGGCGTTTTTATGGGCTCCTTTTATTAGATGGAATTCTGTTGTAAAAGAACATTTTTACCGGTCATATATATATATATATCTATATATATATGTATATATATATATATATATATATATATATATATATATAATATATATATATATATATATATATATATATTCATATTCATTTTTGCATCCAAACCCAACTAGTTATTATGTATAATGATAGAACCTCTTCTGGACACTGCATTCAATGCACTGATTTGTTCCTATGTCAAGAATGATTGGAAGTTGGAATAAACTCTAGTATAAGTAAACGTAGTTAATTTCCCCATTATCTTTTGAGTGCTAAACATCCCTGCATCTTCATTAAGACAACTATACCTTCAATAGAAATTATGAAGGTATCAATAACCTATTACCAGATAATATTATATTTCTTACTTTCAAAAATATAATTCTTAAAAGAAGTATTGCATCTTAGAAATGAATTGTGTGAAGGACTAATATTTTGACAACGTCAATTTTTATACCCTTAGAATCTATTAGCAGCCTAGAAAAAAAGCTTGATTTAAACGGTGACATTAATAAAGCACAATTGATTAAAATATTATAATGAAAAAAAACCAACGCTATGAGGAATCATTTACATAATCCACATGGATTCGTTTGGCGACTAAATCATCATCATTCAGTTATTCATCAAAAGAGAATTTAATTACCCCTGATCACTGTATGGCATCGGATTAATGGCCTGTATAATCAGCTTATCCAAATCGAATAGGTGGAGAATTATATATGTTAGTGATACTGCAAGCGCGGAGGCGGGTGGATGCAGGGACTGAAATGCTTAAGGTTAATCCTGATTCATGGGCAGACATATTTCCTCATTATCCAGAACAAAGAACTAAAAATAGGGAGCATATCTACAAAAATAGCCACCGCAGGAAAGAGCGTTTACATTTCGAATATGGGTATTAGAGAAACAAATCTGCAGTTAGGTTTATATATATATTTTTCAAAATAAATCTGTATAGATTTCAGAAAGCTACCTATACAGATTTATCTTTGAATATATGTACATATGCATAACAGTGGATTTGTTTTTCCATTATAAGACTCGTGTTACTATGCGTACTTTTTGACATGCGCATTTATAAGTTGTTTAATTTCAAGTATCTTTCCTCTAGGATGTTGTAAAAGTTTTCTTTGCCAATTACTTTCCTTGAAATAGATCTTAGGAGACATGAGTATGGCAGCCCCCCCCCCCCCCCGCCCCCCCCCCCCTTCTCTCTCTCTCTCTCTCTCTCTCTCTCTCTCTCTCTCTCTCTCTCTCTCTCTCTCGTTTATAAGTGGTATATCGTAAATTAACCAGACTCTAAAGCCCTTAAAAGTAGTCAATTACGTTCCTGAAAATGGACCTTGGAAGACAGGAATGTAGCCATCGGTCTCTCTCTCTCTCTCTCTCTCTCTCTCTCTCTCTCTCTCTCTCTCTCTCTCTCAAGTCGTTTCTGTTTATGTTGATCCGCTATTGTCTTGTACATCCTGAATAAGGACAAGAACAAGAATGAGCAACCAAGTCTGGCCATTTAGTCGAGACTAAACAAGCATAGCCAAGCTTCGTAGGTAATTGTGTATTCTCATTTACATGTAAGTCACGACTGCAGCCAAAGAAGTTAGTGAAAGAGTGGAAGATAAGAGCAGGTACGTGGAACGTTGGTACTCTAGCAGGAAAACTGAGGGAGATAGTAAATGTGATGGAGAGTAGAAGGATATATGTCTTGTGTGTACAGGAGACTAGGTGTAAAGGGAGTGGAACTAGAGAGATAGGAAATGGGTATAAGCTCTATTACAGCGGGTCACGAAAGGGAAGAAATGAAGTTGGAATTATAGTAAAAGTAACAACTGGAAGAAAAAAGTGGTAGAAGTAAAGAGTAAATGATTGGCTTTTAAAGATTCCAATAATAATAGGGGAGTTAAACAGAGGCCATGGGTTTGGAATTAGAAATGAAGATGGGAGATTATTTATTGGAGATGGCTCAGAGTTTTGAATTGGCCCATATGAGCTCATGGTTTCAAAAGTTAGATAAGTACTTGATAACTTACGAAAGTGGAGGAGTGCAAAGTCTAATAGATTACATCCTGGTTAGAGGAGCTGACAAAAGCAATGTGACAAACTGTAAAGTGATCTTGGGAGAAGTATATGTTAAACAGCATAGGTTGGTGGTCATGGATTTTAAAATGAAAGGTAGGAAACCTAAGAAGAGATAGAGAAGATCTAGAATTAAGATTTGGGACTTTAAAGGAGAAAAGGGGGAGCAATTTAGGAGGACTGTGAGAGAGAGATGGCTGGAAAGGAGGAACATAGAATTTGGACGGTGAAACAGGGTGAACAATATCTGGGCAGACATGAGAGAAATATATGTGGGGGAAGTAGAGGAACTGGTGGGAAGAACCAGAGGATATGGAGAGTCGAGAGGAGAAAAGTGGTGGTGGAATGGAGAAGTACAAGATTCAAATAAAAGAAAATCAAAAGCAATTAAGGACTGGAAAGTAAGGCGTACACAGGGTGCAGACGAAAGGTACAGAGAAGGAGGAAAGGGAAGTGAGAAGGCTGGGTAGGTATGGCTATTGGAAGGGCAGCAGAGCAGTTGAATGAAAGACTGATAACAAGAGAAGAAAAAAAGGATATCTATAAGATTTCAAAAGGCAGAGACAGGATGTGGGGAAATTCGGTGTCATCAAGGACAGTGATGGCAATATATTGTATAGGGATGAAGACATTAAGAAAAGATGGTGAGACTATTTTGAACAACAGTTAAATACTGAAAATGAGACAGAGGAGATGGGGGAAGCACAGAAGGTGGAGGGACCAGTGATGGAGATACAGGATACAGAAGTGAAGAGAGCATTATGGAAAATGAAGAATGGTAAAGCACCAGGTCCTTCGGAGTTCCAAATTGAAATGATCAAATTACTAGATACAGAGGGGGAGAAATAGATGCTGGATTTATTAAAAGCATATACGTGAAGAGGAAGAAATGCCAAGGGACTGAGAGGAGAGTCAATTGGTATATATATATATATATATATATATATATATATATATATTATATATATATATATATATATATATATATATTTAACTGTGACAAATGCACTCTCGTCTCTGAAGTCAGGCAGTGTCATTCTTTTCCGTTCAACGACCTGAGGAATTCGCTAATGTCTTAAAGTTTCCCAAAGCACTTGCGACTGTGTTGCTACATATTCCAATCTGTTGACGACAAGGTCTGTTGAACCCTTATTTTAATAAACCTAAATACTTTCCTGTTTTGGCCATTTTTTAAATAATATTTAATTAAATATATATAAATTAATTAGTATTAATATAAAATTATAATTTATATTCTATATATACATATATATATATATATATATATATATATATTATATATATACACACACATATATATATATATATATATATTATAATATATATATATATATATATATATGTGTGTGTGTGTGTGTGTGTGTGTGTGTATGTGTTAAAAACACTGAAAGTATCAGTAATTAAAATAAAGGTTCAACAGACCTTGTCGCCAACAGATTGGAATATGTAGCAACACAGTCGCAAGTGCTTTGGGAAAATTTAAGACATTAGCAAATTCCTCAGGTCGTTGAACGGAAAAGAATAACACTGCCTGACTTCAGAGACGAGAGTGCATAAGACACAGTTACTGTCAGGTGATTGTGTCGTCAGAAAAATGCAGTTGCGCATGCCCGTTCGTGTGTCAAACAGGGCATGTACGTGGAAAGTTCCAGAACAATTTAACTTGTGCGTTCGTGCATCTATCAGGGTGCGTGAAACGTAATATATTCGGGTAGTAATGGGGAAATTGGATTGCTAAAAGACTACAAGTGATTACAATAGAAAACCCGGGAGGAGGCGCCATAAAAGATCCATCGAGAAGGCAAAGAAAAAAAGAACTTTGAAAAAACTTTGAATTCTTTCAGATACTGTGAAGGGAGGTGAATTGCCGGGAACGAACTTACTATTTCTATTGAATATTTATACATCCTTTTTTATTTTATTTCAATAATTGTTCTACTTTTACAAATGGATTCGTTTGTTACCACAGAAATGAATTCTCTAATTGACAATGTTTGTTTAGGAAAAATAGTGAGGAGTTTTGACAATAAATATATATATATATAAGATATATATAATATATAATAATTATATATATATATATATTATATAATATGTATATAATATAATATATATATAATATATATATTATAATATATATATATATATATTTATATATTTTATATGGGAGAGGGACAGAAAGACAAATATTTTAGCCAGAGTAATGCTCACTAAATATTGTATGATTAGAAATAACTGTTAAATTGCCAACGAATGTCACACCCATTAGTGAAAAGCTTTGGCGTTTCATAACATTAAAAGCATCTCTATTGCCAAAAAATAAGGATGAAAATATTGCAGCGACGATGGGTTAACCTGTTTCTTTCACACTGTTGTATTGCTCGTATTGAGTGATTATATCTGAACGAAGCAGATTATACGGAAAAGTAAGCGAGGTGACGTTAATAGCAAAACGGTCAGGATCGAATTGCGAGTAGTATTGCAAAGAGGAGACCCACTTGAAGATGGAAGATTTTATTAATTTATCTATTGTTTATTTTTTCATGTCTATTTTTTTTTCGTTCAGTTTCCAGATGCCTGATGTGTGTCTCGCCCTTCTTACTCACTTGCTAACTTTCTATGCAAAACGCCAAAGTTATACTTCGTGTCAGGTTTCAAAAACTGCATGCCACCAACTGCTGGCTTATTCTCTCTCTCTCTCTCTCTCTCTCTCTCTCTCTCTCTCTCTCTCTGCTCCTGTAGGGAATTAGTGCTACCAGTGCACCTAATGCCGTGCACTGTAGACATAACTTAAGGTTCGTCGCAGAGTCCCTTCGCCCCATGGATTCAACCCTTTTCAATCCTTTTAAGCTCCGTTCATTTTCTCTTTCGTCCATCTCACTTTCCACCCTCTTCTAACAGGTCCAAGAGGCATTTGGCCTAAATTTTATATTCCATTCCATTCCAGTCTCCTTGCTTTATGTTCTTGCCATTACCATTTTTTATCTTTTCTCCTTTTTAGTTCCAGGCCTAGATTAGATCAGGATTCTGGAGTACGTAGATAATGCCATTAGATGGGGTGCTGTCGACCTCAGCGTAATGAAAATATTATACTGTACTTCTGAGGGAGGTATCCTTTTTATCTCTTCATCTTTCCAGCTCCAGGCCTAGGATAGATAATGCTATTAGGTGGGATGCTGTTGACCTCAACTTAAAGAAAATATTATGTTTCCGACGATAATTCATATTCATGGATATTTTGATAAATTCGTTCAGAGATCCATCATAACAATGCTGTTAAAAGTGCGTGGGGAATGTAACAGAGAAACCCATATACCCAGTAAAGGTGTAAGTTAGGTAGGTAAGTTGAGAGAGAGAGAGAGAGAGAGAGAGAGAGAGAGAGAGAGAGAGAGTTACAATGAGTTACAAGGATTAGAATGTCTCAAAGAATTATTATTCCGTCTGAGGAGACATGTGCTTATTTATCTCTAGGAGCATTCATAGTGTCCTAATGATCTTGTCTAGTTTTCTTTTAAACTTTTCCACATTGTTGCTGTTTACAACTTATGGTGGCAGTTTATTCCATGTGTCATATATCTTGTATGTAAAGCAGTTCCCATAATGAGAAGTGTAATCGTCGTGTTTCTAAGTCAGACATGTGCATGCTCTCTAGTCGTCTTTGGTAACCTATTTGCCTGATGGATGGAATTAACTTTGAGGCTCTTGCTTGTACCCCCTATAGTCTATTTATGTAATTTCTTAGTATTGGTGACCAAAACTGCACTCCATATTCAAGACGAGGTCTAACTATTGATGTGGAGAGCTGCAACACCTTTTCTTTGTTTCTGTATTTGAACTACCTCTTTATGTATCCCACTTGTTTCTGTACCTTCTTTTCAGCTTCCATGCACTGTTTTGTGGCTTTTAATTCTTTGGTATTAATAGTTCCAAGGACCTCTTCTTGTTCTACACTATATACTATGTCATTCCCTTAGAGGAATAATAGTTCCCAAGGTCATTCCCAAGCAGCTTTTAGTGAGCATGAGGGTTGTTTGTTCCTATTTGTAACACTTCATACTTATTCAAGTTAAAAAGCATTTCCTATCTTTGTGGACACTTCTATTTTCCTTGAGTTATTTCTTAAACTTTCCATTGGTACATTTACACGTAATTTGGTGTCATCTTGCAAATTTGGCTATCCTGATAGTTAAGCCTACATCAGTGTCATTAATTAATGTAAATAAAAAACGAGAATGGGCCAAAGACAGAACCATGAGGAACGCCGCATGTCACATCTGCCCATTCTGATTCTTCTGGGTTTATTGCGACTCTGTATTCTATTAGTTAGCCAGTCTTCGATCCAGTCTGTTATTTCTCCTACTGTTCCTAAAGCTCTAACTTTTGCCATTAGTTTCGGTGCAGAACTTTGTCACAGGCCTTTTGGATATCTAAGTAGCTAAGTAGAGTATATATATTGCTTTACAGCTGTCGTAAATACCAAGCATGTTAAAAAAAAAAAAACTTCAATAGGTTTGATAGGCAGGATCTGTTGTGCCTGAAGCCGTGTTGACTGTTTAACAATTTGATCTGCAATTATGGACTCGAAAATCCTACAAGGAACTGACATTAGACAGATTGGTCTACAATTTTCTGGCTCTTCTCTTGGACCTTTTTCGTAAACTAAGCTCGGCCAGGAGATTTGAACTTTTTTTTTCTTCTATTTTTATTTTAATGTCTTCTGTAAATATTTTTTGTCAATAGCTTCTTCTTGTGTTGGGTGTGGATTCACGGATTTGTACAATCTGTCTCTTTCTCTTTTTTAATTTTTGATTTCTCTGTTAAACCAATTAGGCTGAGGGTTGCCGCTTTTGTGGCATTTGCTTTCGTGGTATACATCTGGAGCGTTTTTCTGTGTATTCTCCTGGAAAGGCTTCCCAGTACTTATCTATATGTTCTTGTCGTACTTTATTTGTAACATACTCCTTTAGTTTTTTTCTTTAGGTCGCCTCGACGATAGTCTGATCTCTTTAGTTTATTCTTCTCTTCTTTATGGTGAATATTGATATAAAATGTAATAATTTTATGGTCGCTTTTGCCTACATTTGCACCTACTGAAAGTTCAGACACTAGGCTATCTTCTGTTTATTGGACGACGGCTAGTAAGTTGTTTTCTCTAGTAGGTTTTTCAACCCATTGGTGGAGGAATTCATTACTGACAAATTCTAAGTCTTTTCTTCTAAGTTTGATGTGGAGGTCATACGGTCCCATTGTACTGCTGCAATGAAATATCCCATTATCATACGGAGGTTGTTGTTTATTGCTTGTCCTGGTAGTGCACACAGCTCCTCGTCAGACATTTATGGTTGGTGTGAAGGTCTGTACACTAGTATTAGAGTTATCTTCCTCCCTAGACTTCTAGCATGGGTGTAATTTTACACTCGATTGGACTGAGGTGGTCCTTGACATATAACACAACCTCTTCACCATTTTTATTGAGTTAATCTTTTTGATCAATTTATATCCTGCTATTTGGTATTATCCTACAAAGTCTCTTGTTGACTCTCTTGTTGACTCTTGTATTCATGTTTCTGCGATTCTTATTATGTTTAATTCTTCACTTGCTATCAGTGCTGTGAAGAGATCTTTTTTGTTCTTTGTTTCTATCTTCTCTTTTGTCCTCCGTGGCTTTATTCGTTTCCCTTATTTTCACTGTTTCCTGCAGTGCTATCACTAACCAGATTCTGGGAGCTTTCAGACTTCTTCCTTTGAATGGTCAGTTCAAGAGGTTTTCGTTAAGAGAGAGAGAGAGAGAGAGAGAGAGAGAGAGAGAGAGAGAGAGAGAGAGAGAGCCAGCAAACTGAATCATTTTCTCCCGTTGGAAATTGCTACATGACCTTTCTTGTCATCACACCCCTACAAAGAAATGGGGAGAGAGAGAGAGTGCGAGAGAGATTTTGTCTTTCTTTATGTGAAATATTTACAGAACCATTCTTGTCATCTCATGTCTATAAGGAAATGGAGAGAGAGAGAGACAGAGAGACAGAGACAGAGAGTCGCAGTACCATTTATCTCTCTTTGTGTGAAATATTTACATAAACAGTCTTGTCGTCAGACGCCTACAAAGAAAAAAAAAAAAGAGAGAGAGAGAGAGAGAGAGAGAGAGAGAGCCACAGTGAAATTATCAATTTTCTTCATTATTATCAATTAAATCAATGCTGTAGACAGACCAGCGGGTAGTCAATCAATATCGTTGTTGCATACTGGGCAGATGTTTCGGTACAAAAGACAATAAAGGAAAAAATGAATGCGAATGGTAAATTGGGAATAAAGAAATGAGATACAGATGGCTCAAGTTAGAAAGAGGAGAGCTAGAGGAGGAAGGAAGAAGGAGAGAGAAGAGAAAGGAGAGAGAAAGAGAGGAGAAGGACCTAAAAGTGAAAAGGGAATTTACAGACAGAAAAGGGGGGTGGGGGGAAAACAAGAAAAACAGATAAATGGCTAAAGTTAAACTGAAAAGAACAATCATTATAAATTAAGTTGAGGAAGGACCGAGAGAGAACAGGAGAAACACCATGCTGGATGAAGATGAATGGGACAGATAAATAAAACAAGGAGGAGGGGGAGAAGGGAAGAAAGGAAGGAAGCAAAGGAAAGAGGGGAAACTAGATATAAAAAGATATTAGATTATCAAAAGGACGAAATCTCTAAAGAGGAACACAACAATGGAGAAACGGGAAAAAGAAGAATGCATTATATTTATGAAGCGCCTCAAGAATTAGAGATGTGTATTTCTGGTGATAGAAGTTCACTCTCGACGTGATTCGGAAGTGACGTAAAGCCGCTGGTCCCGTTGCTGAATAACTACTGGTTCCATGTAACGTAAAAACCATGCAAACAAATAATTATATTTATACTTCGATTAAATAAGGATATAGGGGAAGTGGAAGAATAATTTGATGGCAAGGTTAGTGAGAAGACCCAAACCAACAACGTTTTTTTGCCTTTTTATTAATATATATATATATAAATATATATATATATATATATTATATATATATATATATATATATATATATAATAATATATATATATATATATGACTGGTAAAAATGTTCTGTAACAACAGAGTTTCCATCTAATAAACAAGGAGCCCATAAAAAACACCAAAAATAGAGAAAAAAGTACTATATTTCAGAGACTGCTGTCTCCTCTTCAGGTAGATGAATGAGAAAGTTTACAGAAAAGGTGGTATTTATACCAAGATGGTCCATCCACAAAACAAGCCATTTTAAGTCACCCCCGCTGATAATCTTCCTTTAATCTTCTTAAGGGTTGGTTGAATGAAGACGTTGTCGATCGGTGTCCGAAATCCATCCTCCTTTTGAGATGTTCATTACCTGCCTCTCTTTTTATTAAGGCCGATTACCCATTTTCCATCATTTGACTCTTGTACCGGCAGTTTGCTGCTATAAATTACACGTGACAAATTCCAGTTTATTTCTATGGTTATGTTCATTTATATGGTTTGAAATAGCCGAGTTCTGTTGTCCATACCTAACTGACCGTTTGTGGTTGTATTAATCTCTGGGGAAAGGGATTTTATCTGTAAATCCGATGTAAGATTGTCACAGTCCTGGCATGGGATTTCGTATACCCCAGAGTCCTTTGGAGATGTCTTTTGTTGGACGTTAATCAGGGATTTGGCTAAGGTGTTTGGGTAAGTAAATACAAAAGGGTTCGATTTTCCCGAGGGGGTTGGGTTATTACTCCGTTTAATCGTGTCCAGGTGGGGGATTATTATTTTATTGTTGGGTGTATCTCTGGTCCTTGTCCTTTAGGGGGTCGGTAGAAAATTACGTTAGCTTTGTGGAATTGCTTTTTCTCAATTATATGGTCAGGATAAATTTTAAAGACGAAAAGTTGCTTGCGAATTAGTTCAAATTCTTTTTCCAGGAATTCTGGGGAACAAATTCGTAAGGCTCTTTAAGACAAGTTACTAGCTACACCTATTTTGATAGAAATGTCATGATAGCTAAAAGTAGTGAATGTATGAAAGTGAGAACGTTGGTTTTTCTGTATATTGGTAAATATTTGTATTCTGTCGTAAATCTCTGATTATTAAAACATCAAGAAAAGGAATTTTGTTGTCTGTTTCCCATTCAACTTTAAATTTGATGCTGGGCACTAATGTGTTTAATTTCGGAGGAGGAATTCATTGAAAGGTTGCCCCACCTATTATCCAAACAAATGTAGGATATCATCCACGTATCTCATCCACAGCATGGTTTTTTTGTTTTTGGGGTTTTATTGCATTTATTACTGTAGTTTCAAAGTATTCCATGTACAGATTGGCTAGAACACGGACTTAAAGGACTACCCATACTACACCCGAATTTTTTCGCTTGTAGAATGATTCCCCGAATGAATACGTTATTAGATGCACATAATTCACTAGCTTTATATTTTTGGTCAGAGCCAATGGGAACTGATCTGAATAGGGGGATAATTTTTACCCTTAAAAACTGAAGAACGTCCTGTACTGGTACTTTAGTGAACAGGGAATCTACATCAAGGCTTAAAAGTTTTATGTTGAAGTGGTATATGTGCTTCTCTGATTTGTGACAAAAATCTTCCGAATGTTTAATGTGACTGGGAGAAAAAGTGCCTAAAAAAAGGGAAAGGAGGCCAGCTAACCATTTAGAAATTTTGTAATTGAAAGCACCGGCACATGAAACGATGGGTCTGAATGGAAGATTGTCTTTGTGAGTTTTTGGGAAGGCCATAAAAATAGGGTAATTTAGGATTAATTACTTTAAATTTCTCTAATAGTTCAATACTCTTCCCTTTGTCTTTGCCAATTAAACCACTTAGTGCCCCCAGCATCAATTTAAAGTTGAATGGGAAACAGACAACAAAATTCCTTTTCTTGATGTTTTAATAATCAGAGATACGACGAAGACAAATTTACCATATACAGAAAACCAACGTCTCACTTTCATACATTCACTACTTTAGCTATCATGACATTTCTATCAAAATAGGTGTAGCTAGTTAACTTGTTCTTAAGAGCCTTACGAATTTGTTCCCCAGAATTCCTGGAAAAAGAATTTGAACTAATTCGCAAGCAACTTTCGTCTTTAAAATATCCTGACCATATAATTGAGAAAGCAATTCACAAAAGCTAACGTAATTTTCTACCGACCCCCTAAAGCAGACCAGCCAGATACACCCAACAATAAAATAATAATTCCCCACCTGGACACTATTGAAGAGAATAACAACCCCCTCGGAAATCGAACCCTTTTGTAGAATTTACTTACCAAACACCCCTTAGCCAAATCCCTGATTAACGTCCAACAAAAGACATCTCCAAAGGACTCTGGGGTATACGAATCCCATGCCAGGACTGTGACCAATCTTACATCGGATTTACAGGTAATCCCTTCCCCCAAGAGATTAATACAACACAAACGGTCAGTTAGGTATGGACAACAGAACTCGGCTATTTCAACCATATAAATGAACATAACCATAGAATAAAACTGGAAAATTTTTGTCACGTGTAATTTTATAGCAAACACTGCCGGTAACAAGAGTCAAATGATGGAATCGGCCTTAATAAAAGAGAGGCAGGTAATGAACATCTCAAAAGGAGGATGGATTTCGGACACGATCGACAACGTCTTCATTCAACCAACCCTTAAGAAGATTAAAGGAATATTATCAGCGGGGGTGACTTAAAATGGCTTGTTTGTGGATGGACCTACTTTGGGGGGTACTAAACTTCCCACCTTTTCTGATAAAGCTTTTCCTCATTCATCTACCTGAAGAGGGAGACAGCAGTTCCTCTGCAATATAGTACTTTTTTCTCTATTTTGGTGTTTTTTATGGGCTCCTTTTTATTAGATCTAAATATATAATATATATATATATATATATATAGTATATATATATCATATATTATATAATATAATATAATATAAATATGCGTGACTGGAAATATTTTTCTTATAAACAGAATTCCATCTAATAAAAAGGAGCCCATAAAAACACCAAAATTATAGTAAGTTAATGCTATATTTCAAGGAACCGTCTGTCTCTTTCTTCAGGCAGGTAAAGATGAGGGTAAGAGTTACAGAAAGAAGTTATTTTTACCAGGGATGCAGAGGTCAGCCATTAAGTCACTCCAAGTGACAATTTCTCTTTAATCTGCTTAATCGCTGGTTTAAAGAAGATTTAATCTACATTATCCGAGTCCCAAGCTCACCTTGAAGGTTCATCGCATTTCTTTGTTTAATGAAAGCTGACTACCATCTGGCTTTCAAACCGACAATTATTGCAATAATTTGTCTGTGATAAATTCCAGTTTATTCTGTGATTATGGTTATTCATATGGTTAAAAATCGTTTAGTCTGCATTAATCTCTGTGGGAGTGATTTACCTATAAAACGTATGTAAGATTGGTTACAATCGAGGCAAGTGATTTCATATACTCCTATGTCTTTGGGACTGGCTTTTGTTGGACGTTAATGAAGGAGTTTGGTAAAGTATTAGGGTAGCTAAAAGCAAAAGGGGTTAGAGTAGAATTCTAAGTGTTTGTGTCAACGTCTTAAGTCTGTCCAGGTGTGGAATTTTGATTTTATTATTAGGCCTCTCTCAAGTCTTGTTTCTAGGGCACGGTAGAAGATTATGTTAGCTTTATGGATAGCTTTCTCAATTATATGGTAAGGATACTTTAAAGATGACAGCTGTTTCCGGCTCAGTTCAATTTCCTTTTCCAGGAAATTCAGGTAGTATCTGGTTTATTTTGTCCAGACATCGCTACCAATAATGGCACGATTCATTCCGATAGACTTTTCCGAAAGTTGAATAACTTTATAAATAATAGCGCTTGGAAAAACCATGAGCAACAAGATTTTATAGTTAATTTTGATAAATTCCTATCAGATAAAAATTACAGCCGAAAAAAGATATGTTTAAAGGGCATCATAGTAAATGCCTTAGCTGACCTTAACAAGGAATACCCTGTCCCACGTAGATTAAAGTTGTGAAGGCCATCCGCTTGCTGTAAAAATTAGATGTTGTAATAAATAGATCCAACAAAGACGGTAAAATCGTGATCAAGGACAAAGACTTTTACCTTGACAAAATCAACCAACTCCCTAGTGACACAAACACTTATAACAAATTGACGAAAAATTCCCCCTAAAACGTCCCCACAGAATGTCTTATTAAAGTAAGATTAATTGGCTAAGACAAAAAGAACATTGACCTACGGGGGAAATTTTGTCATTAACCCAAAATTACCTAACTTTTATAGCCTTTCCAAAACTCATGAAGATAATCAATCCTTCATTCAGACCCGCTATCTCATGTGCCGGAGCTTTCAATTATAAAATTTCTAAGTGGTTAGCCGGCGTCCTTTCCCCTTTCTTACGCACATTTTCTCCCAGTCACATCAAACATTCTGAAGATTTCTGTCACAAATTTAAAGAAGCAATTATACCATTTCACCACATGAAACTATTCACAACAGTACCAGTATAGGACGTTCTACAGTTTTTTAAGAGAAAAATGAGCCCCTTATTCATATTGTTTCCTACTAGCCCTAGTAAAACAACTAAGGTATTATAGTTGATTTATATGTATCAAATAACGTCTTTTCATTCGAGGAGTCATTCAATGAAGAAAAATTCGGGTGCAGCATGGAAAGCCTTTCAAGTCCTTATTAGCCAATCTATAAATGGGGTATTTTGAAACAATAATAGTAAATGCAATAAAACTAAAGACATCCTGTGAATGAGATAATATTGTAGATGATGTCATAATATATTAGGATATTAGGTGGGGCTATTTCAGAGAATTTCTTTCAAAATAAAATGCTTTAATGACCAGCATCAAATTTAAAGTTGAATGGCAAATATACAACAAATTCTGTTCCTCAATTTTTTCACAATTAGAGACATGACTAAATACACTTTCCGTATACAGAAAACCAACATTTTTACTTTCATACATTACCTATTTTAGTTATCATAACATTTCTATCAATGGCATAGCCAGCAATTTATTATTAAGAGCCTTAGGGACTTGCACTCCTGATTTCCTGGAAAAAGAAATTAAACTAATCCATTAGCAGCTGCCATCTTTAAAAAGATATCGTCAGCTGGAGTGACGTAACGACTGACCTCTGGATCCCTTGGTATGAATACTGCCTTTCTTATTCACACTAATTACCTCCCTGAAGACCGACAGTTAGTTCTTTGAAATATAGCATTGACTAAACTTTCTAGATTTGGTGTTTTATTGTCTCATTTATATATATATATATATATATATATATATATATATATATATATATCTATATCTATATCTATATATATTATATATATATATATATATATATATATATATATATATATATCTATATATCTATATATATATAAATATAGATATAGATATAGATATATATATATATATACTATATATATATATATATATATATATATATATATATATATATATATATATATCTATATCTATATCTATATATATATATATGATATAGATATAGATATAGATATATATATATATATATATATATATATATATATATATATATATATATATATATCTATATATATATCTATATATATATATCTATATCTATATCTATATTTATATATATATAGATATATATATAGATATATATATATATATATATATATATATATATATATATATATATGTATATGTATGTATATATGTCTATATATATATATATATATATCATATATATATATATATATATATATATATATATATATATCTATATACTCAGGATGCGTGCAAGATTTTCCCCACACTCATAAGTTGCAAACGTTATATTCTTAACTTACTGTGAAGTGGTCTTTGTAGTTAATACTCATTCTTAGTAATTCTCGCAGTAACAACAAGAATTAAATAAAAAGGGCACAAATTAAACACGTTCACATATTCTCAGTTATAAGTGGAAACACAAAATAATTGAACGGAAATATAGCCTAAATTCAGGACACCAAATGAATTAAAGCTTGCTGAAATCTCCGGTCAAATACAGCCTTTTTTCGCCAACGAAAATTTTTATTGAAAAAAACACGCTATATTTTATATCAGAAATAATTTTTCTGTACTGTTTAAAGTGCACGTTATTTATTTTTGACTTTTCCATTCTAATAGATAAATCATAAACATCCCATCCTAAAATTCCTGCAACTTTAACTCAATGTAAAACAATTTTTCAAACCATTTTAGGCTCTTCCATAGACCTTTCATACCCTCCTCGTCCCAACAAGAGCAACAACAAAGTAGTTTTTAGGCTTACTCCGTGAGTAAGCGAAAAAAGGGGTGCATAAATATATTTGATTCAGGATTAGCGATTAGTGTGGGTGGGGGACAGCGAACGAGAAACGAAAGGGAGATGGGACAGATGGGAGGGGGAAGAGGGGAGGAAAGGAAGGGTTTATGACATGGGATGGGAAAGCGTCGAGTGGAATGCGATGATTGACTGTAATTATAACGAGCACTTTTTATCCTACGAAACTTAAATAGGAAATAAAAAATAAACTGTCCTAGTTTCCATATTCCAAGAAGGAAACAAGCAAATGGCTCATGCTGGGAACTCTGAGCTTTAAATTAAATATTTTTTCTGAAGAAAAAAACATTTTATATTATATCTAAGAATTAATACTACATTTTATTTCCCATCACGCTAACACTGTGGATGGAGATCAAGAATAGCGTGGACTGGAATGCGATGAAAACTGAAACTGTGACACTTTTTTGTCTTACAAAACTTAAACATGGGAAAAAGCTGGCCTGGTTTTCCAAATTCCAAGAATTAACTAGAAAATGATTCCTGCACAGAACTCTTTGCCCTGTAAATAATTTATTTTCTGAAACTTAAAAAAAAGCTTTTCCTCTCCTTACATTTAAGAATTAACATTACATTTTATTGCCCCCCATGATAGCACTCTAGAAATCAGTAATATATAATATTTATTTTCTGAAACTAAAGGCTTTCTTGCATTTCATTTGAAAATTAACATTACATTTTATTCCCGCCCCCGACGCTGCTAACACTCTGGAGATCAGTAAAGAACTGGAAATGACAGGGAAGGTAGTATTACCATAATTGGTCCTAACTGTGTGAATCACAGGGTCGTTCAAACAGCAGGCGCTACTTCATGCATCTCTACTTAATGACTTTTGATAATGGAATCTAACGAACCCTGCCATGGTCGGTATTTTAGGACGACTATTCTATTTGGGCTATGTAATTATGTCGACTTTCTTTTCCTGCAGGAAGAGGAAATGGAAGCTGAGATAACAGAACTCTCTCCTTCATATAAATAGTTTTAGATTACTTTTGAAACGTATCAGTTTTTATCAGTCTCGTAACATTTTGGATGTAATGTTTCTCGGTTTCTTTTCACTTACTAGAAAGAACTAATGATTTTATCAGGATAATCAGAAGCTGGTGGCGTCTTCCATTGATGTTCAATTTGATCGTTGTTTTCCATCTTTTTCATTTGTTTATGGTACAGTTAATGTAATACTGATGAATTTCCTTGGGCAATCGGAGTGACTCCCAGCAAAGTTCAGGTGTCGTAATGTAGGACTAATATTTCTTTAGGGTCATTATCTTTATAATATTTACAATCTTTTGTTTATGCTTTTACGATCATCTCCAATGGGCTTGTACTAAACACGCCGCAAAGATGGATGAATACCCGAATAAAAACCTTGGGATTACCATCTAGGAGAGATACAGGCAATCTTTACTTACACCTTAACATCCGGTTCTTGGGGGTAAAACCCTTCACATTAACGAAAGTTGTCTTTCTTTTTAAACCAATTGCTATTTGCTTATTTATTATTTTGTTCATGACACTTACCTGTCAGATATATATTATATGCTGTATTCTCCGAAGTCCCGACAGAATTTCAAAAAACTCCCGGCAAACGCAGTGGCGTCCAGGTGGGGGTTAGTACCCATTCCCGCCGCTGGGAGGCAGTGTCAGGAACCATTCCCATTTTCTATTCAGATTTTTCTCTGTCGCCGGTCGGTAAACAACTGTTTACAGACCTCCGCCTAGGATTTTGGAAAACTCTTTGTTCACTTGAGTATTTGATTGTCTCTTGGTTTTTTTGAAACTTGCTCGTGGATTGGCATACGCGATTGTGGTTTGTCTTTGAATTTGGTTTTGGATTTCTCTAATATGTTTCTGGATCTTCTGGCAACTAGTTTTAGAGTGTGTACTGTGCTAGAGTGTAAGAAGGTGAGGCTACCGAAAGCTTCGGTAGATCCTCATACAGTATGCACGAAATGTAGAGATCATATTGTTTGATGAATGATAGGTGTAAAGAGTGTGAAAGGTTGAACCGAAAAATGAATGGAAAGACTTATGATTCGTATGTTCGTAAGCTTTGAAGGGATAGAATCAGAAGATCTTCCTCCAGAAGTGCTTCTGTGAAGAGTAAAGGATAGTAAATCGCATTCTAACCTTCCTGTAGAGGTTGTTACATCTAACCCTGTGTATTTGCCTTCGGGCAATGAAGCTATTGCTTCTGGAAGGTATTGCCCTTTCTTCCATCATGGAGTCGATTCGTGCACTAGAATCGAAAGTGAGTGCATTGAAGACCACAGTGAAGTGTAGTGGAAATATTAGTGCCCTAGTGTAGTGGATGGGGCGTCAGATCGGCCCATAGTGCCTCTAGGAATAGACCTCTGTCGGACTCCCAGGACTCAGGGAATGGACATGTTGAAAAAACCGAAGGAGGGGCTACGGGAAATTCCCACCGGTGGTCTGGCGTCCCTTCAGCAGATCCTGGTGGACGCTTCCCAGGCTTGCCGAAGACGCGTGTGATCGAGCACAAGGAAAAGGATATTGAAGGAGTGCTTTTTTTTTTCTTCCCGTCCTCGGTGAAAAGGCCCCCCGTTCCCCCTCCCCTGACCGGGGATGGAGCTCTCGGGGAGGGCCTCTCACGAGGAGTACGAGTTTGACACTAGGTGTCGCACAGGCGGCCAGCGTCTTTCTCGTCCTCTTAGGAGAGGTTTTAAGGAAGTGGAACGCTTCACGTCCTACTTCTCGTCCTGTTCTTCATCATCACCCGAACACTTCGAAGAATTGACGCCTAAGAAGAGAGGCAGGAAAACGTCTTCTGATGAGGACGCTTTTTGAGAGCTATCAGCGTCTTAGAGGTTCAAAGGAAGAAGAGGGCTCCATTCGCCCTCTTCGCATATGATGAGTCCTTCTCCTGAACGTGGAACCTCACCGTCTAATGAGACTCGTAGGCAATTGCGTCAACGATTGTCGGCTTTCTTCGCAAGGGGAGAAGAGGAGCCTCATCGGCGTAGAAAGGATCTTTGGCTTCCTGTTAAAAGATCGAAAACAACCCTTTGTCGGCTTCGCCTCGCTCTTTAGCCTCTCCTGCGTCGTCTTCTTCGGGATCCTTCAGACTCAACCGAGAACAAACGCAAGTTGTTTTTTTCCGGAGAGAGAGTGTCCAAGAAGTGGCGATGGGGTGACAGAAGCGTTAGTTTTTTGTTGCACAACAAGCGGCCCTCGCTTTGTCAAGGAGGTTGGGAGAACGAGCAAGAGAAGCCTCGTGTCGACGTTCGACGGACTTTCTGCATCAAACTCGACGCTTCTATCATGAGAGAGCCTACCAACGCCAAAAGTATCAGGACGTTCCAGAAGGCTCTAGGATTCAAAGAGAACAACGTTTAGATTATGTACTGATCTTACTCCTCAAGAAGGAAATGCCCCCCCCTTTGTACGAATATCGACGAAAGGCGCGTGCTTTAGAATACGAGAAGAAACTCACAACGCGTTTAAGAGAGATCGTAAGACTCACCAGGACGCTCGAGAGGACGCCCCCGATACAGGTTTAAGCGTCCTAAGCGAAGTTGAAAAGACGCTCGACGTCCATTAGAGCACGTCCCCGCTTCAGGACGCTTTTGAGGACGCTTCTTTTGATGGATAAGCGTCTTGTAGACATTAAAGGGTCCAGCGTGATCGGAAGCTTTCATTGGCAACGACTTCCTGTGAGTCCTAAGTCTCGCTCTCTTAGCAAGGGCGCTCGCGATGACGATAGACACCCGACTTTTCGGGATTCTCGGAAAGAGAAACGTACTCAATTGAGGGAATATAGACAGGAATCCCGCAAGAGCTTTTGAAGAAACCTTTGCCTTTAATGACTTCGAAAGACAAAGCTTTACAAGAGAGTCTGAAGTTTTTCAAAGACAACGGCGGTTCATTCGCGCATTGTCTCGGCTATTCCTTCCAGCTTTATAGAAACTCCCCCTTTATTACGAAACAGAGCTCAAAGGAGAACCACTTCTTGTTTAGCTAAAGAAACTTCGGACCGTCAAGATCAAGGAGAGTCTTCTAACGATTACGCATCCTGCAGAAGAGGAAGAGCCTTCAGAAGCGTCTACGGATTATAGCACTTTACCGCGCTTACTGAAGAATTGTTTTCGGAAAAATTCCAAGCACCAGTTCCTCTCTCGCCGCCATCGCAACTATCCTCATCCAAGACGAGAAAAACTCCGGGTTTTGTTTAGGATGGCTGCTTTCGCTTTTCTACTAAAAGAGCGTTGAAGAGGATGAATGATTGGATGGGAATCAATTGAAGACGAAGAAAGGAGAGCGTCCTTTGCGCTTCCTCCAGCTAAGCTAAACGGGAGAGCCCCCGGTATATGGTATGAGACCGGAGAAGAAACAGGGTTGTGAGAACCTTCCCGGTCGTCTGCGCAAGGTGACTTCTTCAAACCTGGTCGAAGCACCAAGAAGATCTTACCTGTCCTCGGCTAAGGTTTCATGGACTATGCCGGAAATAGATCACCATCTAAAAGGACTGTACAGGACGTTGGAAGTATTCAACTTCCTAGATTGGTGCTTGGGAGCTTTGGGTTTGCAAGCTAAGAGTCAGATCATTGTCATTAGAAGAGTTATCGAGCGTCCTGTCGTGCATGGACAAAGCAGTAAGGATGGCTCGGATGAGTTAGCTGCCCATTTTACTACGGGAATATTAAAGAAACGAGCGCTTTTCTGCAGTTTTACGGCTAAAGCAGTTTCCCCTACGCGAAGCGGATTGTTATTATTCGCCCCCTTTTCTTCCCCATCTTTTCCTGAAAACATGGTAAAGGATTTATCTGTGAACCTGAAAGAGAAAGCAAGCACAGGATTTGCTGTCGCAATCATCTAGACTTCCTGCGACACAATCTTCTTCTCGAGTAGCTCAGGTACCAAAGAAGAATTTTAAGCCCTTTCGTGGCAAAGCACCATTCAAGAGCTGCTACACGAGGAAGGGGCTTTGCTAGAGGCAGAACCCCCGCAAAGCAAAGAGGAAAGAAGTGACAACCTTGCCCTTCAGGCACCGTTGGGAGGGAGACTTTCTCTCTTCGCAGAGGCTTGGAGAGCAAGGGGGGACGGACACCTGGTCCCTCAAGATTATAGAAAATGATACAAAATTCCCTTTCTCTCCATGCCCCGTTGAGCATGAAGCCTATAGACCTGTCACCAGCTTATCAGCCGCAGAAGCAACAGATTCTACTCGATTTATTAGATCAAATGATCGAGAAAAGAGCCGTTAGAACGAGTGCTCTTGACAGATTCCCCAGGCTTCTACAACAGGTTGTTTCCTGGTTCCGAAGCAGTCTGGGGATGGAGGCCTGTCCTAGATGTCAGCAGTCTGAACCTTTTCGTGAAGAAAGAAAGCTTCAAAATGGAAACATCACAATCGGTCCTAGGGCCTTGAGACAGGGGATTGGATGGTGTCATTAGATCTCCAAGACGCTTACTTCCATGTCCCATCCATCCCCAGTCCCCCCCCCCAGGAAGTTTTTTCTCAGGTTTTTTTTTCATTTTAAGAGGACAGGTTCTCCAGTTTCAGAGCTCTATGCTTCGGACTGAGCACAGCTCCCATGATTTTCCCTTTTCTGATGCGGAATGTGGCAAAGTGGCTTCACCTCTCCGAAGATACGAGTCTCCCTTTACCTGGACGACTGGCCTCATACGGTCGTCCGTCGAGAAGCAAGGTTGTCCCGGATTACCTTCAGACTACGTTACTGTTGGCGAAATCTTTAGGCCCTCCTGATCAATTACGAGAAGTCCCATCTGATCCCAACACAGTCCATCGTGTATCTGGGGATTCAGATGGACTCAGTGGCTTTTTTCGGGCTTTTTCCGTCGCTAGAACGTCAGCGGAAAGGCTTAGAAAAAGTGTCAGCCTTCCTGGAGAAGGAAACATGCTCGGCGAAGGAATGGATGAGTCTGCTGGGGACCATTTCTTCGCTGGAGAAGTTTGTTTCTCTAGGGGAGACTACATCTCAGGCCTCTACAGTTTTTTCTAACAGAAAATTGGCAGGACAGACAAAACTTAGAGGAGAATTTGAGAATATCCCCGTTGGTCAAGAAACACCTAGAGTGGTGGCTCGATCCCACCAAGATGTCGAAAGGATGTCCCTCTGTCTGCAGAGCCCCGACCTTGTGTTATTTACAGACGCGTCTATGACAGGCTGGGGAGCAACTCTGGGAAGGAGAAGTGTCAGGCCTCTGGAGAAAGAAACAGAAGCCTTGGCACATCAACCTCAAGGAGTTAGAGGCGACTTCGCTTAGCGCTTCCTAGCCTTTTCAAAGAACGAGTCATAGGCCGAGTTGTCCCAGATCAACGCGGACAGCACCACGGCCCTTTCTTATATCAAGAACAGGGGGGACACACTCTCGTTCTCTCTACAAGATAGCGAGAGAAATCCTGTTATGGTCAGAGGAGAGGAACATAACTCTCCTGACAAGATTTGTTTCAGGGGTCCAGAATGTCAGAGCAGACATTTTAAGCCGTCGAAATCAATTAATTTCGACAGAATGGACTCTGCACATAGAAGTCTGCCAACAGTTATGGAGACTATGGGGACGACCAATAGTGGACCTCTTCGCGACTTCGAAAACGAAGAGACCCTGCCTCCTTTTTACTGTTCACCGATCATCGACCCGGGGCAAGCAAGTAGCAGTAGACGCAATGCTTTTTTTTTGGGACCCCTGGGACGGGGGATGGATGTATAACGCCTTTCCCCCGTTCAAACCTTCTGGAGAAGTAACAAGGAAGTTAGCAGCGTCCCGGAAGGAACAAGGATGACACTGGTCGCACCATTCTGGCCAGCAAGCGAGTGGTTCACAGAGGTCATGTCCCTACTAGTGGACTTCCCAAGAATCCTACCAGTAAGACCCGATCTTCTCAAACAGCCCCACTTCGAGAGATATCACCAAAACCCGTTCGCTCTGAGTCTGACTTGCATTCAAGAACTATCAAGAAACTGGCAAGAGTGAGAGGGTTTTCAGGAGAGGTGGCAAAAAGCTATCGCCACCCGCGAGAAGAGCTTCCTCTCAATCTGTCTACCAGTCTAAGTGGGCTGTTTTTAGAAGATGGTGTAGGAAAGAGGGCATTTCCTCCTCCAAGACCTCTGTGAGCCAAAATCCGCCGACCGATTTCCTGTTACATCTTAGGAATGTAGACAAGTTGGCAGTATCAACAATTAGAGGATATAAGAGTATGCTGTCAACAGATTTCCGTCATAGAGCCTAGATTTGACGAATGATAGGGATCTTCACGATCTTCTGAGATCCTTCGAAACATCAAAGGTTCCACAGGTTAAAACACCTTCGTGGAATTTGGATATAGTTCTAAAATCTTTAATGGCGAGTCCCTTTGAACCTTTGCACGAGGCTTCGCTGAAAGATTTAACGAAGAAGGCCCTCTTTCTAACCACCCTAGCCACTGCGAAGAGGGTGAGTGAGGTTCAAGCAATTAGCAAAAATGTTGGATTTAGGGGACACAATGCAGTCTGTTCCTTGAGTCCTTCCTTTTTAGCTAAAAACGAAAATCCTTCCAATCCCTGGCCTAAAAACTTTGATATCAAGGGATTAACAGGGATTGTTGGTCGAGAGCCAGAAAGAGTCCTGTGTCCTGTCAGAGCTCTAAAATTCTATCTGGATAGAACAAAACAAATTAGAGGTCAATCAGACAATCTTGGTGTTCTGTGAAAAGACCTGATTTACCTATGTCTAAGAACGCCTTAGCGTTCTTCTTGAGAAGCACCATCAGGGAGGCCCATTCGTCCTGCCCAGATAGTGATTTGAAAATTCTGAAAGTCAATGCTCATGAAGTTAGAGCTGTCGCAACTTCGATGGCATTTCAGAAGAATATGGCGCTCAGCGATATTGTGAGCACTACATTTTGGCGAAGCAACTCTGTGTTCGCTTCACACTACCTCAGGGATGTGAAAGTGACATATGAGAACTGCTTTTCGCTTGGACCATACGTATCAGCAGATTCAGTTTTGGGTACGGGAAGTGGCACGAATCCTATCCTTTAGAAAATGGATAGTGTGCTTTTATTTTATGGTTGTTGGTTTTTTTGGTTGTAGGGTCGACGCTAGAGGCGGACTTCCCTTATATTTTAGCCTAAAGTTTTGGGACTAACTTTGTTAGGCTAGGTCAGGTGGTGGTTTTTTCTTTGCTTCGTTGCCCTTAAAGTATGGTCCAATATGGTCTAGACACATTGTGGTCACGCCCCCTTGTCAGATCATCTAGATCTCACCAGCTATACAGGTCACGTCCTTGCTGGAGACTCTAGTAAAGCAAAAGCAGACTTGGGTGACAGTAATCACGAAGTCAGCTACGCTAACAGGTAAGGAACCAAGATGTCTATCATCTGCATGTGAAATGTTTCCCAAAATCCTTTTATTCTGTCCCTCCCCACCTCCAATGGTGGGAATCAGCTATATATATATATCTGACAGGTAAGTGTCATGAACAAAATGATATTGTTATGATACAATAAAGTTTGTCATACTTACCTGGCAGATATATATAATCAAGTACCCGCCCAACTCCCCTCGGGGACAATGACATTAAAAAATCTGAATAGAAAATGGGAATGGTTCCTGACACCCGCCTCCCAGCGGCGGGAATGGGTACTAACCACCTGGCCGACCACTGCGTTTGCCGGGAGTTTTGAAATTCTGTCGGACTTCGGAGAATACAGCTATATATATATATCTGCCAGGTAAGTATGAACAAACTTTATTGTATCATAACAATATCATTTTCAAAGTAAGAATGTCAGATATGGTATGCTAAGAGACATGCAGACTGCTTGAGAAGTAATTATTACGATCGAAGGAAGTCTTACTGGAAACGGGTTCATTTCTGGTGGCCCGGCCCTAACACCGGTCAAATGCTAATATCTCCAAAAGTATAGAAGATAAAAGAAACCCCCTTTCGACAGATAAAACCTTACATATTTCAGTTTCACCCAATATAAGATCTATTGAAGACTATTTGAAACGTAATTAACGATAATAATCATGTAGCAGACAGTTCAGAGATGCCTAGTTAACCCATTGATGGTTTAACTTTAAGCTTTGCGAGTTATCGTCTTTAGGGCGTCCTACCGGTATAAATAAATGTATGTATGTTGTGCAAGTTTAGTAAGTACAGTATTAGCAACTTAATCATATGAATTCGAGTTGTTCAACTTTTATTTATAAATCTTCAGTGCCAATAATTTGAGATTTTGAGGAAGTTCAATAAATCTTACAAACTAGACTACTTCACAATTCCCCAAACAATGATTGCGCTCTCACTATTACCCGAAAAACAGTTGGTATTCGTCATCTAAAATCAAGTCGGTGACCGATGGCTTAATTGCGTAGTACTGATCGTGGAACCGCTATGTTGTTACATGAAATTGTTTACGTAAGCCATAGCAAATGACTACCCTATTACCCGTGCAGCTTTATTTTCAAAGGTTAATCCGACTTTGTACAATATTAATGCAGTGGTTTATGCTTTGTCATAAGTTTTTTTTTATCGGACATTAGGTATTAAAGCGATGATTTAACACTTGGTTGTAAGAAGATCCGTTTCAAAGGCAAATCCCGTCTACTACTATCACTACTACTACTACTACCACTACCAGGAAAGTAATTCACTAGGTGAATGACTTCTGGTATTGCACAATCAAAATAAATGACAGTGACCTTTCGATATTGCGGTCAGCTCTTACATTGCTCATGTATTATGTCACTACACCTCTACCATTCCATATTAGTAATATTATATCACTAACATGGACTGGTAGATATGGGCATGAGTTTGATTTTCAAAATCAAAATCACGATTTTGAAGATTTCTATATCCCAAAATTTTGGGTGATTTTGATACATCAAAATCACTAGAATCACTGCACCATTTTATTGCAAATGGTGGTTAGCGCTCTCTCTCTCTCTCTCTCTCTCTCTCTCTCTCTCTCTCTCTCTGACATTGTAAACATCCAAACGATGATTTTAATCTATAAAGAGCGGAAGAGCCATTTTCGTCCCTAAATATCATTGCTTCTGCTGTAGAAGTTCTGAAAAATACCCGGTGTATGGTGGTTGAACTCCAGATGCTTAAAAAACAAGTCGTTTAGTTTATTTCAGACTCCAGTGGATTTAGTGTACTGTTTTGATGTTATCTGGTTCTACATACCTTCCATCACAATGAAGTATTTAAACGCTATAATACTCCTCTTCCATCATCAGCTCCTGTACAGCTTGTTTTATTAAAGGCGAATGGAAAAGAAAATCAATTTTAGAACATACCACCTTTTAGCTCTTAAAACGCCTACAGTACAATTTTGTTTGGGGGTGGGGTGTTGGGGAGGGTTATGTTTTTTATCTTTTATTTTCATTTTTTATTTTTTATTTTTTGGTTTTGGTTTTTTGGTTTGGAATGTACTTATAAACAAAAAGTGTCTACTTTTTACAATCTAATGCATACATGTTGCAGTTGCTCAGTAACATTTTTTGGTGATTTTTATAGTGATTTTGATCAAATTCACTGATTTGGATTGATTTGGATTTTGATTTTAAAATCAATGTTTTGGGGTGATTTTGATTTTGATTTCCAATATCACTAAATTTAGTGATTTTGCCCATCTCTGGTAATATGGCAGAGTGCAATAAAACTGCAAGTACAAAGTCGAGCGTCGCTGTATTAAAGGACACTAAGTTTCTTTTTGCCAATTGAAGAAGAATTATTGGCATATTTTTGCTGTTTTTTACAGCCAAAGATAGTAGTTACCTGACTAAGTAGTTCATGATAGTTGATTTCTCGAGTATATTTTTATTACTACTTGTTTAGTTATAAGTAGAGCATTCCAAATCATAAGGGATCGTATAGCCTAAGGTGACTCGAAACGTGAATAACCAAATCGTAGCCTAAGACCTACACTACGACACCCAGATTACTGTACTCACTTTGACGTTCGAGTTATGACAATGCGCTGTGTGTACATAAATGACATTAGCTTACTGTGATTGTGAATGATGGATTCGTTATTGTGAATGACGAGATCGCTATCTTAGCCTGAATTATGTGAGACTGGGGTCCACCACGGTCTATACTTCGTACCTCTCATTCAAAGCACATTACAAGAAAATAACCCTTATTCTAGATATTCTCTTTGAACAGAGAATACTCAAGTGATTATGATATAGAGATATTAATGACTTCTTGTCGTCTTAATTATGGCTGCATCCATGAGCCATTTTCGTACACCCTCACAGTCTGGTTAATGTAGCGAGACTAACCAACTTGACAATCGCTGGCCGACACAAAAACACTCAGACAACCATTCAAACAAAACAGCCATCGATCAACAGTTAAAGCTATTACACATATACTTACAAACTAATACACGAATTAACTAAACACAACGCTTTTCCTAGCTAAATATAGATACGGCAAAACATAATACTCTTCTTTCATACAATACGAAGTTCCACTTACGTAAAATGAGGAAAATATATACAAAGATACATTATACTTGCGGCAAAGTACAACCTCTCTTGTGGAAGTTTTGACATACTCCCCAACAAGATAAACGTGTATTTACAGTATTAGAAGAGTGCTGTTTTTATCAGTGCCTTCCGGCTTCTGCATTTATCTGTACAGTCCTTCTGCTAGGTCGGGTGATTAGCTGAATATCCTCTTTTGAAGGATCAACCTCTTTTATCTCCTGTCGCAGTTCTAAGGGATATAACTTAATTGTAAGTCTCACGAGCTGGCTATGAGCCATTCGTAAAGCAGCCACTCTTTGGACCTTGTCTCGTCCCATATGTAACTCGACCACTTGGCCTAACTTTTAAGACCACGCATGTGGTATTAAAAGGTTGCTTACATTGCACCCTGAACTCAGGTAATGGAGGAATTACATTGGACCTGTATGGCCTCCCTTGTGTTCTACAAATAATTGTGGTGTAATGTACTTTTAGTCACCTGCCTAATCTGTGGGATCCAAAACCCCTGCCTGACACTCGCCACATTGCATTTACACCTATATGAGAGTTCGCATCATGGTGTTCTTTAATAATTACCAGAGCAACAAAACAACTCGGCAATAATTTTGGAAATATAGCTGTTTCAGGTTACTACACGTGTTCCAGTCTACCCCTACATCTTATTATCCCATTGTCCAGGTAAAGACTCAACTGGTGTATAAGAGCTAGTTTTGGCTTTCTTACCCCTTTCATCAAACTCTTATATTCCTCTTGGGAAAATTCCTCCTGCAAGAGGACAATAGTCATATTCTTGGCCTCTTGGAGGTCTTCCAAGGTCAATTCATCGGTTAATTTTACTTTGATTGAACTCCTATGATTGTTCAAAAATCGTAGGATCGATGCCGTGGTCCTATAGAACTTTTTGATCTTGTTGAATCTCTCCCAATTCAGCATGTGAGTATCACAATTCAGGTTGTCCCCTACAGTATTGACCAAAATGTTATCTTCCCTACCCTGTACAAGTAATTCACCCAACCATGACCTATCTATTGGCCAAGAGGATTTTTTAAACCAAGGGGGTCCCTCCCACCAGAAAGAACTATCAAAGATTATTTCTGTCCTTTTCCCACGTGTCAACCAGTCACTGGGATTATCATCAGTTGGTACATAGGATTTAACTGCCTCTGGAATTGAGTTTATTTCTTGTACTTTATCTCTCACAAATACAGGTAGAACATTTTTCGATACTAGCCAAATTAGGGCAACTTTACTGTCCGACCAAGTAAACAGTTCTACAAACTCATCCTTCTCAGAAGATTCTTTAATAAATTTGGCCATTCTCGCTGCCAGCAACAATGCCATCAACTCAAATTTTGGCACAGTTAATTCTTTAAT
The DNA here is from genome assembly GCF_015104395.2 of Macrobrachium nipponense. Lineage (NCBI taxonomy): Eukaryota > Metazoa > Arthropoda > Malacostraca > Decapoda > Palaemonidae > Macrobrachium > Macrobrachium nipponense. The sequence continues at coordinate 16,948,899 of NC_061099.1, read as the reverse complement.
GGCCATCCCTCTTAACTGTTTACATATTACACAACCATAAGCTGTTTCACTGGCATTGCAGAATATGTGTAAGGAGGCCCCCTTTCCTAGGCTAGCATTCCTAGGAAAGGAAGTTTCAAGATATTTCTCCAAGTCTTCGGATCTCTCAACCCATTGCTTTTGTAATCGGTCTGGGAGTTAATCATCCCAATCCAACTGTTGCTTCCACAAATTCTGCGAGTATATCGTTGCCCTAATAGTAACAGGTAGAGGTACTCCTAATAGATCGTATATTCGTGCAACTGTTCTCAACACTCCCCTCTTACTCTGACTTAACTTATTTATCTTCATAAGATATAGTGTCAAGGCATCTCTCATCTTGTCCCAATCCAGACCTAAGACCTTATGAGTTGTTTGCTCTTTGGCACCGATCCCATACACTCTGGCTATGGTTTGTAACAAGTCATTATTACTTGTCCATTCTTTTAGGTGCAAATTACCTGTGCAAATATCTTATTTGCTTCAAAGAAAAAATTCACCAGTTCATCATCGTCATTGCTGGTGAACTGTAGTCCTCTCTTCATCCTTTCTACATCACCTTCCACCTTGGGCAAGTGTTTTTTTAATTGTTGCATTCAACAGAATGAGGGAACATGTAGCTCCAAATAAAACAACTCTAAATCAATACATTAACAATCTACTGCTAGGATCTGTTGGATCTTCCAACCATAAAAATTTTTTATAGTTTCTATACTCTTCTCTTAGTTGCACCATTAAAAATGCCTTCTCTAGTATGTCACTAATACAAGCAAATGTTTTAGTTCTAAACTGCAGCAGAACTTTGAGTAGGTCAGATGCTATAATGACCCTGTCCACAAACAATCATTCAAGCTTAACCCATTCTTCCCATCTTACCGAACAGTCAAATACTATCTTAAGAAGGGTTGTTGCACTTGTCTTTCTTAACACCATGATGTGTCAAAAAATGACAGTCTTCAGTTTTAAAACATTCCACTCTCTCTATGAACATCCTATCCTCCTGATCCTTTAGGATTTTCTGTTAGTGTTCTAGATACTAAGCGTCCTTCTGAAACTTGACACTATTGCTCCAATCTGTTCAAAGCCAACCCAAAGTTGGAGGTTAATCTACTTCTATTGCCTTTCCAAGGCAACGCCACAACATACTGTTTTTCAACTTCGGAATAGGTTATAGTACTCTCAAAGTTCTCTGATACCTTCTTTTCCTGTTCCGTTATCTGCCTGCAGTTAATACCCAAGTGATCCAAAATCCACAAAGTTTCAAACCCTTCCTTTGGTTTCTTTAAATGAGTAGCCCCTTCAATCATAATTTCATCATTCATTTCCACTACCAATTTTTAAATTGAAACAAAAGTCTCCTTGGAGGAAGGAGAACTGCAGGTTATGGTTACCATGTAACCAAGTATGGTTGGTAGCAATACTAAATTTTTCAAATTTCCTAAACTCTGGATGTAACATGTTGCACACATTGTCAACCCCTATCAACAACTCTATATGCGATTGCGATTGTTTCTCTATGGGTAGATCAAAATCTTTATCATCCAAGCTGATTTTCGTTTTGCACCACGACCTTAAACTCCTCTTAACATTGAATTTCTTCATATATTCTGGTAGCTCATCCACCACTATACAATCCATGTAAATCAATCGACCCCAGTGAGGTCCAACAATGTTTACCATTTCGTATTCTTTGACCGGTCTTAAAGTCACATACCCTCTCAAAACTATGTTCTCAACTCCCTTACTCTTATAATGGAGTCCTTCAAGAGCCGATCTCTTTGTAAATGATCTCTTGGCATAGGTATCCAACAACCTCCTCATTCGCACAGTGCAACCTCTTTTACCCTTCAGGGTTATTGTGGCTGTAGGTAAGATCGACTGTTTAGCCTTCTTATTTCCTTGTCTGATAATTGTCAAAGACAGAGTTCCAACTTGTACCCGCATATTTCTGCCTTTTTTAGCTTATCAATTACCTTATATATTTCCAATATACGACCATTTTCTACAATTCCACCCATTTTTGGCGCCATTTTAGCCTTTATGGTGGTCGTCATATTGGATTTGAAGCATAGTATTACTCAAACATGCTTGGTAAGAGTTCCTCTAAGGTATATGACTATGTTTAATGGTAACGTTTCAAATTAATTAATATCTACTGCTAATATGAGTTTTTCTACTATTTCACCTATTTTGGGTGCCATTTTGGCCCTAACGGTGGTCGCCATATTGGATTTAAAGCATGGTATTATACAAATATGCTTGATGATAGTTTATAAAGGGTATGTGACCTTATTCAATGGTTTAATTTCTATTTTAAGTAATACTTATGGACAAAATATGATTTTTGGTAAAATGTGGCTATTTTGGCAGCCATTTTGAATGATTACCCCTATATTCTCTCATCTCACCCTTAGATGCGCGTTTACCTGAACTTTTCCGTTCATACACATGATAAGGATTCAAGAAAACGTTGTGTCATTAATGTCCTTTCCAGGTGACACCTAGCTCAATCTGAAGCCAGTCTAAAGATAGAAAAGCGAGTGGTCAAGCGTTCATGTTCCATATTTTAATCTATTTTAGAATATATTTATTAACTTTTATATATTAACTCTCAAGGATTTTTTCATGATTCCTGAAAAGGCGTTTTGAGTTATGCATACAATATACTGCAAGGGATTATATAAAATGGAACTTGATTCTTAAAATTATGCTTAACTCGAATTAAGCTAGTTCAACATCTTATAACTAGCCATAATAGGTCGTAGGATCTATTCGCGGTGTCTTTTATGGCTTTCATGTGTCTAAACATTAAAATTCTATCCTTCTCTCTTTTGACCTTTTAAGAAATGATTAACCGAAGAATATCAGCGAGACAAAGTATCCTCATTTAATTCATGTTATAGAACTTTCATGGAGTTTCCAGGGAGAGTAATGGAGAGATTAGGGTGCCGGATTACGAGGGCTGTTATTGGCTGAGCGCGACGTTGCCCCCCAACATGATATCGGAGAGACATTACGACAAAGGGAATGAGGTCATTTGATTACCTTCGATGTAAGCAAAATTAGGATATAAACTATGGGTTATGGTGGCCATGGGATTCTATTTTCTTCCCTCAAATAGGACTCCCCTTTTTCACCTACGGTATATAAAAACGGTTTTGTGAATTACTTATTTGTATGTCTCCATATCTTTCCCTAAATGGAATATTCCGTTGTGTTCATTGGTTTGATTATTTCAGTAAGAATATTAATACAACCCTCGGAAATTGATTCTAGTTTTAACAATAATCTTTACTTACTTTTTTTAGTTTAGACGTTACTAATATAATGGCAACAAGAGCAACCAGTGGATTTTAGCAGACGATTTTACGCTTGAATATATTTTCACTTATTAAAACTTCTCGGGAATGAGAGCAGTTTGCAAAGGTTATGTTTGCCTCGTTTACGGATTATTGGAAAACCTTGATGTTTATTTTATATTAGGGTATAGTTTTTCTCACAATATTGATTGTGGAATGAAATTGAAGTTCTTTATTTCTTTATAAGACAGGCTTTCATGAATAGCAGAATTGCATAGGTATGTTTTTTTTACATGTCTTTCATTGTGGACCTGGAATTCATAGAATTTGAGCACTGAAGCTGAAGTGTAACCTGAATTACTAAGGCCAAATTCAAGTTGATAATTTATCTTTGACTTCTAAGGATGACCCTCACCTACAACTTGACCTCACTGTGCTCATCCGCATCATTATGGATCCCAAATACGATGTCTATGTCTAATATGATATAAAAATGATTGTTAAAGACAATAAATGTTTAACCTTGATCTGTACGTGTAACTTTCACCTTAACTTCACTCTGTACACCCATTTCCTTAGTGCATATGTTAAGTCCATTAAGGCTATTTAAATGTGCTTCAAAAGTTGTTGGAAAGTCGAACTTCTATTTGACCTGTGGCCTTTTAATTTGACCTTGAACTTGAATTACACCGTAGTATACACATTGGCCTATGTGAGCCGAATATAAATCTTCTCTCTCGATTAGTTCAAAAATTTTTAGTCAACATTGAGTTCCCATTTTGCATATGATCAGTGTGACCCTGAACTAGATCTTGATTCCCTCTGCAAATCGGAATCGTTAGGGAATTGGGACAAATATAGTCTTTGCCCCCAATCGTTCAAAACATAAGCCCAAAGTTAAATTCCTATTGCATATTAATCTCTACATGACGTTGACATCACTGTACTCAGTGACTTCATTACTGAATTTTGTAAACCAAAAACATTTTGCATGAATTACTATCCAGATAAAAATAAGTTTGCTTTCGTGGAGCGATGAATTACTCAAACAAAAAAAGTAATATACAGTTTGTGATTACCTGAGTTTTCAGGCAGATGGCTTCATCATTTACATGACCGGGCGGCTTTTTACCGATGAACGATGAAACAATACGGGTCAATTTATGTTGCTAATCCTGCCAGCCATTTCCCGACATCAATATATAACAACTATAGCAGCAACTCATACAGGAATTTATCATAAGGGACGAAGGTTTTTGGCTGTTTCATTAACTTTCCCGTAGATATTAAGAATGAGCGGTTGTCATTAACCTTTTAAGTCCTTGAATGTCTGTGTAGTATTGGTTTGTCAAATTTTTGACGGAAGAATGCTTAGGATTTTACTTTGTTTCATTTCCTAAGTAACGGTTGACTTTCCTCGTCTACAGTTCTTTATCATTAGACTTGACTGACCAGTTCCTTATTATTGTACTTGCATTTTCCAACTGACCATCCTCCCAAGGAGAATAAAGTGTGCTATTGCGTGTGTATGTTTTATTTATATTGACAAATTAGTAACAGGTAGTTCATACAAATGAAGTTACAAATTATTTTTCTACATTGTTTCATGGAGCGTATTTGTGACATTCCGTGGTGGCTTCTACGGTAAACAAAACAGTACCTATGCATAATTGGATAAACAAGCTTAGGCTGATCCATCACTTTTATGTAGTGGCTTTGAGGTTTCATGCATTAGTTCCTTGCTTAAGGGGAAGGTGTACCAACCATCTTTTGAAGAACGCGCTATCTCGTTTGGGCTTATTGGCTGCCTGTGAAGTTCCTCGTTGGACGATTCGGTTACATGCTCGACTACCGATCTCAGAGTCCAACAAGGAATCAGAGGAATTTATTTCTGTTGACAGAAATTCATTTTTCGATGTGGTTCGGAACCCACAATAAGCTGTAGGTCCCGTTGCTAAGTAACCCACTGGTTCCTCGCCACGTAAAAATAGCTAATCCTTCGGGCCAGTACGAGGCAAAAATTGTAACTTATGGAACAGAAGACCAATTTTTTAAGGGAAGCTATTAAGAGTAACGCCAATAAATATTGACCCACGAGTGATGTCCGTTTAATATTCTTGGAATTGCCAGAATAATATGTAAATTTTCCGAAACACCGAAAATTAATGTAAATTCCATATAAGATTCCAAATATACCATACTTTTCCTGAATAACAGAAATTTTATGTAGTCACTCCGTAACGGCATAGATTTTTATCGAATTTTTTTTTTTAGCTGCAATGCTTCTGTTTAACAGTTTCAATGCCATGACGTTACCGTATTGTTTGTATTCCTGGACTATTAGTGTTTCTCAGCGGCTTTTCATCTAATCTGATATTGTCCGAATGAGTTTAGCACAGGCATCCTTCCCAAATAGTGAAAATCTTGCTTGTATAAAACTGACTTACAAAGGAAAATGTGTTAAAGAAATTCTTAGCTTTACATGCCAGTCGAACCTGTTGTACTTATCAAAATTTATAGAAACGGTCGTTCACGAACAAACGTGGAAATACTTGAAACAACTCAACATTATACCTGATGACCAGTCACCTTACAGAAAACAAAACCACTCAACAGAAATTATATTGTGCACAATTACAAATGTGACAAAAATTATGGCCAATTAGAAAATGTGGTATCCTGGTTATACTTGACCTAGGTACAGCATTTGACACAGCTGACCACTATCTGCTGCTTGAAGACCTGAAAGCAATAGGCATTAAAGATGGTGTACTCAAATGGTACGAAAGCTACTTAGAAAAAAAAAAGGAAAATCAATTATGGCTCAGCAGACGCAACGGAATAAAACAAATAAATAGCCTCGCCTTTACCAAACGATTTCCTAGTTTTGTGAAAAAGAACATAAATGGCAATTCAACCAATGGACATATACTAGAAAAGAATTCATACTCTTCTTCGCCGGCGGTTTTCTAGCACCGTCAGCAACCCTATAACCAATCACAAGCGTCCGTGGCATTTCCTTTTAAGCAGACTAAATGTAGGTTGACGTCACCACAAATCAGTATGTTTTTGTTATCAGTTAACAAGTTTAGAAAGTCACTGAATTCGTCTAGGAACGATTTCTTACTTGTGCTCGGGGGGTTGTAAACTTATAATTTTTATGTGTTAATTATGTGTGTAATTTTAGTGTTGATATATTCGAATGTATTGAACACATTTTGGTTCATTATAGATACTTTGCATACATGTTTTGACAAAGATTCCCACTCCACCACCGTATTTTGTTTTCTCTTGGTACATGGTAAAAATTGTGCGACCCTGGAGTCATTTAGTTTATTTTAGAAAAATCACTTATATTATTACGCAACCAAGTCTCCGTTAGCATGCGTATATCTAGAGTGTGATCATTTATAAGATTTCTAATAGTGTTTGTTTTATTTCTTACTGACTGCATGTTCATTAAATTGCACAAAAGATTATTATTAGTCAAAGCAATGATCCGTATTAATTTTTGTCTTTGATACTTGTCTTTATAAACTCTGCACTTATCGCCAAAGTATGTTTTATGATTAGTATCACTATGGCTTTTCTTTCCACATTTTTTTACACTTTAAGATGGTGCTTGTACATTCATTTGACGTGTGATTTTCACCGAACTTAGGGCAAACTTGGTCATTTCTACAATTTGTTGTACTATGACCAAATTCCTAACATTTATAGTGTAACAAGTCCTAGTTTGGTCTTGTCTAAATAATAATAAAAAAAAGAAACTTTATAACTGGCAAACTAATTAGAGAGTAAACTGCAACCCGCATCTCTGCTACTATCTCAAAACCATAAATAATTTTGAAGAATACCAAAACAAGAAGTGTGGTCGCCTCTAGCAAAACGAAAAGTCATCCCAAACGAATGGTACACCCCATTTCCCACGAAGATGAATAAATTCACATAACATTATTTTCTCAAACTCAGAAATGTAAACATATCAGTCAATAAAAGTCAGAATTACCATTTTCGCGACATTGTATCCACCTGGAGGGTTAAGAAATAATACCCTCCAGAAATAAAAGTAAAAATTGGTGAGCACCAAAATAATGGGAATAAAAATAAAAAGGCTTCTGTATAAATGGGGGAAAAGAAACATTAAAAACTCAATGTTTTTTCACTGCACTACGGCTTCTCGGGGCACCTGTTAAATATTCAATGTTCAACAAAAGGTTTTCCACAGCATTACCTTGTGTGAACCTCCCCAGGCGCCTTCCAATGGCTCCACTCATTGAAAAGCCACTAAAAATGGTCTGCTGTGTAATGAATGGTTTCTCACTGGTTATGTCATCATATTTCCCTCTCACGGGTCTCGAAGTTCGTTCATACGAACGCACCAAATCCTTCTAGAGGGTTCTTCGCACACGCCATGAAGTACAAACGCACTAACGCGAGAGTTCCCATTTTTCCTGCTCGCATTCCTTCGTTACGTCACGATCAGGCGATAATCGTCACTAGGCCCATCCGCTGGGTCAGATTTGTACACGCGCGCTCACGTCTCACGATTCAATATGTTTTACTACGTGAGCATCTGCCAGACATCCACCCGAAATACTGGACGATCCACAGTTTGACGTCTCAAAGCTTTTTCCATAACACACAATCCCTCATTGAACATGCCAGTCGAGTTCGTTACTCTATATTTAAAATTCCTAACTACCCAATAAGTGCAGGTAACAATAGCATTGATGGGGCATGTAGCAATCGTGCACACTGCAATGGCTATACAGTGTATATATACAGCCTGTCACCTCTTTCATAACTAACCTTTCGTATTTGTGGTGCGCATTTGATGATAAGTGCTGGTATTTGTTATCTTTGGCTTTCGTTTCCCTTACAATTTTCAGGTCGTCTACTTCAGTAATGTGAGAACCTATCCATGGATTTTTCTTTATAATGTTATTGACAATGTCATGTTCGTCCTTCGGAGAATATACTACTTTTATTTTAGGTTTAAGTTTACCCTTCTCATTTACTCATATTCTGTTGATTTCCTGAATCTCTGTTAATGCCTTTTCATATGCTCCTGTGCTCTCTTCGTTTGTAGATTTGATCAAAAGCACTTTTTTGTCTTGAGTGATTCTACATAAGTTTTGTCCATATTTGTCATAATCTTCACATCTTTAACAACAATATCAGTTTTTCATTGATTTTCATGTATGTTGGTCATTACGTTGCTCGTTCCTCGAGCCTAATCCTGAATCGGCTCTGCTAATACCACTGTTTGTTGTTCTTTCTTCAAGTTCTTCTTTAATGAGATTTTTGTGTGTTCTTTGTTCAGGCTTCTTGTAATTGCTATAGATATACAATATGTCGCCACTCGAAAGTATGGGAGTGTATTTACCCTCAGTTCCCGAACATTCGTAGTGGAACCTTGTATCGCAAATTTCATAGCAATTTCCTTCATCAACAACTTCAGGGGAGCAACCACCAAAGGTTGCTGACTTGCTCTCAATTTGGGTTGACTCATCTTCCTCCAGCGTTTTCTGTATTGTTCCCTCTTTTTGTGCTCTTCTAATAATTTGTTGCTAAAATTTATATAGAGCAGCCTGGAAGTCATTTATGATGAGTAGGTGAAATTGTAGGATATGAACGTGAGTATCTTTATTATGTTCAATGGTCGTGCCGGTAAGATGGTGTGGTTGAAATGAAAGGTTAACAGGAAAGGTTTACAAACGTCTTTGAGCTCTAATGTACCCGTCAATAGGAGAGAAAGAGCGATAATAGCTTGTTCTGGCAAGTGGTAGATATCCCGTAAGAAAAAATAGAAATATTTATCATCGGAGAAAAATCGGAAACATGATAAAATCAACGGAGATTTAACATCGTATTTAACTTAGTTGGAAAGAAAAGTTAAAAAAAGTCTCGATCTTTTAAGGGGTAGGGATCGATGAAGAAGGGAAAACATTTAGTTTTAAGTAAGGCACATTCCACGACGAGCAAGCCAGTAAAATAGGCTTTTGATTGCGTATCAACAAACTTCAATAAATCTTCTGTGTTAACACTACCAAATAAGGTTTATCTTAACTCCGAAAGCATGCTTATACATTTTAAAATCCCAAAATAAACTGCAACAGGTTTTAAACTGTAACATTCACTGCTGGAAATGTAAGTTAATCAGGGGCAACGTCAATGTAACAAAACACACCAGCCCTTTATAGGGAATAGTTATCAGAATTACTATAAGTTATTACTGAAAATTTTCACGAACTATAACACGAGTATTGAAAACCTACATAGCAACAGCAAATGATGAAACCATCACAGCGTTAGGGAGATTATTTACTACAGTATTTGTATAACACAAACTTCATTCTTACCAATTTTGAACGGATGCGTTTCTTTAAATCCAAAAAGTTTGGAAATTACCTGGCTTGCATTCAAGATCCTCCTTTTCTATTGTCATTTAAGATGTCTAAAACCCCAAGATATACAACCTCTTTCAATCCAAAACGGCTGGGCACTCTTTGGCTCACATTCAAGATTCTCTTTTCCTCCCATTCTATTTACCTGAAAAAAAAATCAAATACTTAGTCCGAAGAGGAAAAGTCTCTATCATTACAATATTCTATCCGGCATAATCACATTCCTATGAAACACGCCATAAAAGTTTTTGACTAGCAAAAAAAAAAAAAAAATAATAAAAAAAAACTTGCAAGAGCTATCCAGAGGGAACACCAAAATAGCAATATTACGCTTATTTAAGAAGAGACTTACTCTAACAAAGGAAAATCCTCAGTGTTTAATTAACGTTCACACCCACCCATAATGTGGTATTCCGCAATTTGTAAAAAAGGAAATTACCACAAATTAAAGCAAAAGAATTAGGTACTTTAAAACTATGTTGGTAACCTATCATATAAATAAATCAAGCCTACAAACCCAACTCACTTGGGCCACGGTAAACAAACTAAATTCGAATATCAATGACGAACTTAGTTCAACACCCAACCGGGATACGATCTGGAAATATTTGATTACATAAGACATTACACGTCCTTGAAAAACTATACAAAATTTTTAGAATAAAACTAACACTATAAAGTGAAGGATATTCATATTTCAAGAAAACTTCAAATATTCCCCTCCCATTCCTTTTTCAAGTTTTTCGGATTGCCCCCTTCCTAAAAAATGCCATAACTTAGGGCATGGCGTCCTTACCTGCTGGAGAAGATGGTGGCAGGGTGGGGGTTCAGACTATTCAACCCACCTTGTCTCCCACCAAACCTAATTTAGATCACAATAATTTAAAAACTAAAAACAGGGATGAATCTCCACCTGACTGCACACCACTGGCTCGGGTAACAATTTGGTAAACAAAAACACTATACTTGTGATTTATTACCAACAAATGCTATGAGGAGATATCTAGGAAATTACATGCAAAACTACTTCAAGGAAATGTTGCAAGAACTTAGTAATGCCTACAGTGCACTGCGTGAGGTGCGTATACGGAATTGCTTCCCCTGTGGAGAACAAAGTTCAAAGATATTAGGAACCCCAGAGGGAAATTGGGGTTTAAACAGTTTGAACTGCATAAATTTAGAAGCATACAAATGTAAAATAAAAAAAATAAAAAATTCATCAGCACGGAAACATACCCAGGTCACATACAGGGACACACCCAAATCTAACTACCTCTAGACCAAATTTCAACAGCCCTGGTGACGGGTGGGTGGCAACTATAGCCCTTACATTTTACTCCCTTCCCAGCCTGACTTTCCATTCAACATTTCAAAAGTACAAGGATGCAACATAACTTGTAACCTAGGGCACTAGGCATGCAATCACCCTGGGTAAGGGGAGCTTTTAGTCGCTCCATGGAACCCTTAACCAACCTTAACCTAGAATGCCATAAATTAGGTTAAATGCATGAATGAATTTCCACCAATCCTTAAGTGACAGCACAGCACTTCACCTTTGGTAAAAATTACAAGCTTATGAAGACGATAAGATACTCTGGATAAAATTGGGTGGCTGCATGTCAAAATAAATCCAAGTGAGCTGGATCATCAGCATGCAGTTTATAACATTTGGGATCTGAGCTAAGTTTTATATCTCACCATTTCCTTTTTATATTGACAAAACTGACACAAACATGCTCTCGAGTGTTTGTACCCGTTCGGGAGCCAAATATCCATGGCCTTCTCAACAATCAGAGAAGCGTATTGTCGGGCTCAATTTGGCCAAATGATATTCGGTAACGACGCCTTGCAACCAAATTACAAGCAAAAGATTTCTCTAATAATGTTCTCAAACTACGATCAAAGCGAAATGTTCAGTTATTATAATGGGAAGTCTCGGGTGCATGTAGGCTTCCAGCTAGTCTAAACGAGTCTCTCTTTGGCACAATTCCATTTCCGCAAGTAGCCGAAGCGGTAATGGGAGTTCTCAATTGTATTTCTGCACGGGTTCATACTTTCTACTTGTCAAAATAGACTAACCAGTGTTCCAAATGGCATCTGACTAAACAAAAATGGCATTGAAACTAAACAAAATAGACTAACCAGTGTTCCAAATGGCATCTGACTAAACAAAAATGGCATTGAAACTAAAGTACAGATACGTTGTAATTCTCTTTCTAGCCTATATTATAACTGGCTTTTTTTCCACTTCAGAAAACCTGCTACATAAAACAAATACACTCACTTCCTCCACGGCTCTGTAAAACCCTGTCTACAATGAATTTTAATGCTTCTCATAAAGTAATTATGGGGGAAACTTATAAAGAAAACCCTTGAGATAGCATTTGTAGAGAAACCCCTTTCGCAATTAACATCACACATCACTTGAGGCTAAGGTGACTCTCAGACGTTGTGTTTTTCTCAACTTTATATTTCACAGGATAATACTTCGGTTTAGAAGCGAAATTTACATCGACACTAGGCTAGTGGTAATGAGAGAGAGAGAGAGAATTTTAAATCGGAAAATATTGATAATTCGATTTATTCAGGATAAAAAGAACCAGACGAATATGAAGGTTTGATTTACTTTCACGACTGGACATGAGCGAACGTATAAAAACCAAGTTGATTTCAAGTCCTTGCTAAGCAAGTGATTGCGAACCGTGACTGTCCCACAGCATAAAGTGGACCCGCCTTTGTTTACCTAAACCGTATCTTCAATTCAGTAAGTGTACACACATGATAATGCACAAATAAATTCCACAGCCTACGACTCTGATTCCTAATTAGTGGATACTCGAAAAAGCCTGTAACTTTGGCTATAAACTTCGCTAATATTAGTATGAACAAAACCCTACGACACTCATAACACTTTCACATCCGAATGTTTATGATGAAGGTACGCGAACTCACCAGACTAGCCTATCTGCACATGCCGGTAAAAGGAATCACTTTCATTTATAAATACCTTTAACCTTTATTCACATAGATAACATTAGCTATTAATCAAATACACTAAAACTTGATAGCACACATAAGGACATTTACTTAATGTCAACTCGAACTTATAACCCGAGTTGCCGGCTGAATTTCACTAAGCACCGTCCACACAGACAGCCATGGCTGCGCTGTCGCAGAAAGTGAACTTTTTAGCCAATCAGAGACGCCCACCACGTCAAATTTAGAAATACTTTTTTCTATCACCTTATATCATTGGCCAACGTTATTGTGAACCGGCTGGTGAATGGAAGGACTTGAAAGCGGTGCTGCCATTGGGTGGTAGGACCTGTATAGCTTTCGCAAGAATTTCTCAAGGTATTGTGTCACTTACAGTAATTTAAAAGGATATGCATTGCTAAGTTCAAAAGTCTGTCGACTCTCTGGACGTCATTTTAAAGGTACACAGATGGCGCTAGAGTGGCCGTTCTTTGCTCTTAACAGGTGAAATGGGTAGAGTTAAGAGAGGAGGAGAAGCCTGGTTTAACAGACAATAATTATGATATTTTGTCCACTTCTGTATGACAAATGTATTGATAATCATTCCACACATTTCTACTGCTTGGATAGATCCATAGGGTTGATATATACGCAGAGAGATGTAGTGCTTCTAACATTGTATAATTTGATTTTCTTGCCGCCTGTTGAATACGGCATCGTCTAGTAAACTCCATTCTACTTTAAACCTATTCATTTTTACCAAGATTCGTATTAGGAATGAAGTTTTGATCTTCTCCATTTTTGTCATTATTTTTATTGTGGTAATTTCTAGCACCGTAGGAGCAGCACCCCTATCAGTAATAGTAGTAGGAATAGGAGTAGGAATGGGAGGGGGGAGGGCTTGGAGTTGGGGTTGTAGTAGTAGTAGAAGTAGTAGAAAGACCAAGGCATGTATATATTATATATATATATATATATATATATATATATATATATATATATATATACATGCCTTGGTCTTTCTACTACTTCTAATACTACTACTACTACTACAACCCCAACTCCAAGCCCTCCCCCCTCCCATTCCTACTCCTATTCCTGGGCGCCGACAATTCTTATTATCGCCTAATAAAATTCCCCTTCGGTTAAGCTATAAGAAAATATATTCTGAGGTAGAGTGAATTAGATATTAAAGGACATTTGTAGCTCGATATATATATATATATATATATATATATATATATATATATATATATATATATATATATATATATATATATATATATATATTACAAATAATTCAAGTTTCTTTCGCAGAATATTCTGCGATGCATATATATTTTCAATTTCAGAAGTCTTATAGGAAAATTTCATTCATATAGAAAATTTTTACATTTGATTATCTTTTCGCTTTTTTCTATTTTAAATATTATTTCAACTTTGAGGTGCTTTAAATGATGACAATTATTGTTAAGCATCGTTCTTCAGCATTTTCCATTGTTGATTCTCCATTTTTGACAAGGCAACTATTTTGCACGACGAAGTGGATGGACCAAATAACCCATTTATTAAAACTAGCATATTGATATGAAAATGGAAAAAATATACAGGATACAAATCATATCTCCATAAGATGAATTATTATCTTTTAATCATGCTTACATTTAAATACTGGATCATATCTTGTGAGAATGAAAATATTCAATTAATGAATAAGTGGTACTAGTGATAAATGCACACCACTATGATAGAACTCCAAAGAATACAACTAAAATAAGCATTTAAGCACAACAACGTAAATGACAATCACTTTAAAAATGGTTGTGATCATATGTTCTACAGAAACTATGATCTACTCATTTAAATAGATCAACCAATAGACAGATGAGGAAATTGCCAAATATCTTATTGTTGACTTATAAAAGGAAGTTAAATGACAGGTGATTACTTAATATGCAAGTGTACTTCGATGTAGACAACTGTGATCTCTCTCTCTCTCTCTCTCTCTCTCTCTCTCTCTCTCTCTCTCTCTCTCTCTCTCTCTCTCTCTTTGGTAGGAAAGTGATGGCAGCCAGAAAACACTATTGTCCCCCAAAAGGTATAAGCACATTAAATAGATTTGCAGTGCTCTTAGAAACACAAGAGGAAACTTCCTTAATTGGAGATTCGGTAGTGAAAGATCAGAGATTAAATTTTGTGGCCAGTGATAGAAATGCAAGAAAAGTTCATTCTTACCCAGGTGCAGGAGCAAAGAAGATAGTCGAGGCAGTGAAGAAAATCAAAGTGAAAAATAGAAAAAGTGCAATCATAGTGCAAGGAGGAAGAAACGGCTTATTTCTAAAAGACGGAAAAACTGGCCAAACAGAGGGTCTTGTAGCCTACCTGACGAATGTTGTTGAAAAAATCCGTGAAAAAACTGATAACGGCATTCTTATAGGACTTCTACCAAGAACCAATGTACCACTACTCCCTCCATAAAAAGGATGTTAGGTTTCTAAACTTTTGGGACAGATTTGTAGGGAATAGAAAACTATATAAAAGAGAAGGAACTCACTTGAATTTGTGAGGAGCAAAAATAGTTGGAAACTTTCTTAAGAAAAACCTCTTGAAACACCTCAGTGAACTGAATATTCAAGAGAATAAATCTGAAAGCTCCCAGAGTTTGGTTAGTAATAGCACTGTAGGAAACAGTGAAAATAAGAGAAACGAATAAAGCAACCAAGGACAAAAGAGAAGATAGAAAAATCCCCCAGAGTGGCACAGTTTAATGCACAATCTATTCCGAACAAAGAATATCTCTTCAAAGCATTGATAGCAAGTGAAGAATTAGACATAATAGGTATCACAGAAACATGGGTACACGAGGCAACAAGAGACTTCATAGGAGAGTACCATATAGCGATATCAATTTTTCAAAAAAGATCTAGACCTAATAAAAAAAGGTGGAGGAGTTATGTTATATGTCAAGGATCACCTCAGTCCAATAGAGTGTAAAGTTACACAAGCAAGAAGTAATTGGCATCAATATAAGCAGTCTATGGAAGAAGCTAACGCTAATACTAGTGTACAGACCTCCCCACCAACTTCAAATGTCCGACGAGGATCTGTATGCACTACTAGGACAAGAAATAAACAACAAACTCCGCATAAAAATGGAAATTTCAATGCAGCAGTACACTGGGAGACGATGACCTCCACATCAAACTTAGAAGGAAAGAGACTTCTAGAATTTGTCAAATTGAATTCCTCCACCAATGGGTTGACAAACATACTAGAGGAAACAACATACTAGACATTATCCTATCAACAGAAGATAACCTAGTGTCTGACCTTTCGGTAGGAGCAAATTTAGGCAAAAGTGACCATAAAATGATTATATTCCGCATTAATGTTCAACACAAAAAAGAGAAGAAGATGCTAAAGAGATTAGACTACAGCCGAGGAGACCTAAGAAAACTAAAGAAGTACCTTAATCATCTAGAGTATGAACAAAACACAAACATACATAGTTACTGGAAAGCCTTTCTAGAGGAATACACAAAAATGCTCTAGATGTATACCATTAAGGCAAATACTAACAAATGCCAACCCTTAGCCTAAGTGGTTCAACAGACAAATTAGAAATAAAATAAAAAAAGAGACAGATTACACAAATCAAGGAATCGACACCCAACACCAGAAGAAGCAAGCAGGCATAAAGAACTCTGTAGAATGGTGGATGAATTAATAAGAAATGCAAAGATAAATGAGGATAAGAGAGTTGCATCAGTTTGTAAGCAAGCCCCAAAAGAATTCCTTGCTCATTGTATAGTAGGGAGCCAATAAGAAATAGCATAGGTCCCCAAAGAGACAATAGAGGAAACCTAGTGAACTCAGACTTTGGAAAAGCAGATTTATTGAATAAGTTTTTTACTGGTATTTTCACAACTTAAGACTACCTCAATCCCTGAACAAGCTATTAAATATGAGGGGGCAAAACCACTTGACAAAATGATATTTACAGATGTTAAAAACAAAATAGAAAAACTAAACAAGTTCAAATCTCCTGGCCCAGATGGGATTCATCCAAGATATATTAAAGAGTTAAAAGAGGAATATAGTTCCTTACCTATATAAACTCTACAGAAAAATGGCACAAAAACGAAAGGCGCCTAACGAATAGAAACTAGGTAATGTGCCCTCAGTTTACAAAAAAGTTGCAAGAGAAGAGCCAGGAAATTATAGACTAATCTTTCTAATGACAGCCCCTTATAAGATTTTTGAGTTTATAATTGCAGGTCAAACTGTGAATCACATTGATAGAAACATCCTGTTGTTAGACAGTCAACAGGGATTCAGAAAAAACAGATCCTTCCTATCAAACCTCTTGGAGTTTTTCCATAACATGCTTGATATTCACGGCGGTATTAGAGCAATAGGTACATTCTACTTAGATTTCCAAAATGCCTTTGACAAAGTTCCACACAAGAAACTAATGACAAAAGTTAGAGCTTTAGGAATTGTAGGAGAAACAGCAGACTGGATCGAAGACTGGCTAAATAATAGAGAACAGAGTCGTAATAAACGGTGAAGAATCAGAATAGGCAGATGTGAAGCAGAGTTCCTCAGGGTTCTGTCCTTGGCCCACTCTTGTTTTTTATTTATATTAATGACATTGATGTAGGATTAATTAGAAGGATAGCCAAATTTGCAGACAACACCAAACTAGGTGTAAATGCAGCTGACCGAGAGACAGTAAAAAGTTTAAGAACTGATCTAAAGAAAATAGGGGAGTGGTCAAAAAGATAGCAAATGCCTTTAACTTGGATAAGTGTAAAGTGTTACAAATATAAACAAACAACCCTAATGCCAACTACATACTGCTTGGGAATGACATAAATAGCTTAGAACAAGAAGAGGACCTTAGAGTCATTATCACCAAGGACTTAAAATCCACAAAACAGTGCATAAAAGCTGAAAAGAAGACACAGAAACTAGTGGGATACATAAAGTGGCAGTTCAAATACAGAAACCAGAAAACGGTGCTGCAGCTCTGCACATCAATAGTTAGACCTCATCTTGAATATGCAGTTCTGCTTTGGCCACCAACACTATGAAGACATGAATAGATTAGAAAGGGTTCACGCAAGAGTCACAAAGTTAATTCCATCCATCTGCCAAATAAGTTATCAAAGACGATTTGAGAACCTGAACATTTATGTATGGCTTAGAAACACGAAGATTGCGAGGACAACTAATAGAAACATTAAAAAACTGAGTCATAACAAAAGTAGGCAGTTACCTATTTAATTTAAACAAAAGCCAGACAAGAAATAATGAATAAAAACCAGAGCTGAAGAGATACAACACATCTCATTGCGGGAACTTCTTTACACACAAGATATGTGACGTATGGAATACAACCAGTTGTAAACAGCAATAGTGTAGAAGATTTTAAAAGAAAGGTAGACAAAATCAGTAGAACACTGTGAATGAACAGTAAAACATGCTCCTAGAGATAAGTGAGCACACGATGTCTCCCCGGATGAACTAACAAGTCTTTGATACATCCTAATCCTTGTAACTCTCTCTCTCTCTCTCTCTCTCTCTCTCTCTCTCTCTCTCTCTCTCTCCAGATAAACCTAATAATGAAAAGAATGGAGAAGATAAAAATCAAATTCGCAATTCAAAGAATAGTATGATAATGGTAAATAAATTTAAGTAGAATAAATTTTACTAGACTGCCGAATTTAGCATGCGACAAGAAAATCTGCATTTCGCTTGTTTTACCTAATCTCAAATTAGTGTTTCATTGTGTTAGTAGTATATAATTCTACATTGTTCGAAGTACTACTTCTGTCTATGGCTACTGTATATATCCCTATGAATCAATTCAAGCACTTGAAATGTGTGGAGTGATTATAACTGTATATGTCATGCAGGAGTGGACAAAATATAACTATCATATGTTAAACCAGGCTTCTTCTCCTCTCTTTATTTGTGACCAGTCATTTCATTCGATGTTCCACACTCCCTGCAATAACTCGTGTCACCAAAGCTACTCAAATTCCAAAATTCAGATGGGCACATGATTTACAATTTGATATGCTATAAAAACAATACCAACAGTCGTTAAAAATAAAGCACACCAGTCACAACAATCTATTTATCTATTGCCATGGCACTTTTCAGTGTGACTACCAGGTTCTTTAACCACACATATATTGAGACTGAAATGGACTGGTGGTCCACAGCAACTAAAGGACGTGTAAAAGAAAACTCCCAAAGTAACCTAAAACCCAATCTTTTTTATACATAGACTTTAGAAATTAACAACTTTGAGACCAGGTTCTGAAACGAAGAGAGACTTGGCAAATCTATGAACATTACCATAATAATAATATGCAAAATACTTTTCAAGGTATAAACAATTACCAAAATCAATGTCATATGCCAAATAACCTCTATATACACAATAGTAACTGACATATAAATACCATTTTAGTTAATAAAAGAACCATAATTAACAGCAGCAGTCAACAATGGGCAATACAATAAAGCAATAACAATTACAGGGCACGAATATAAGAGGCACAATACAAACATAACCAAATACTTCCTCATTAAAAGCAAGCGAAAATTACCTTAAATACCAGAGCTACACAAGCTCGTAACCGACATAGCCATGTCCAACAATAATACTACGGTTTTAATAATAGGAGCCATACTCGCTCAACACTGCAACGTAAGTGCCCCTTAAAATAATACTCTTTAAATAACTAAAGCCATCTCGCACAATACAAGGACATATTCAAACCATTACAAAAACAGGGCAATAATAATTTCTGTCAGTACACTATAACTCATAAATAAAATCCCAACTCGAATAACATTGTCTTTCGTTAGAAGAACAGCAAGAGATCCACAAGAACGACCACCGAACATTGTAGCATCGCCGAACGACCTCGATCTAGAGGGTGTGACAGCAATGCAACTGCCAAAGAAGAATTCATCATTCCAAACAAGCTACTATGGTTTTGTCACCCCTAAACCTTTTAAATTTATCTCGCCGTCCTCCTCGGGGTTTCAGCCAGCAACCAACACATGCCGCTTAAAGTAAAGACCATATCCGACTCACAGGTGATATTTGAAAAACAACGGCTGCTACATCCTCAATCAAAAGCTGTTGAGCACCGGTCGCTCTGCCTATCTGACTTGCAGGGAAAACGAAGAAATGAACATAACCTTTTTCTTCTTTTTCCTCCATCTCGACGTCAAACAAGAGAGGTCAGCCAAACCACCGAAACAATGCCGTTTCGAAAAAACACTCCAAACCACACTCACACACACACACACACACACACACACACACATATATATATATATATATATATATATATATATATATATATATATATATATATATATATGCATTATACATTAAGCTACAAACGTCCTTTAATATCCAGTTCGCTCTACCTTGGAATAATATATTTTCCAATATGTTAACCGATAGGATTTATTTTTAGTTGATAATAATTTCGTCCTCTCGTGGATTCGAACCAACGGACAAAGGAGAAATCAGGACTTCGGTGATGTTATCGACTCGGCCAACAAATAAGGCATAACTTGATGCCGATTCTGACCTTACAAATCACTGTCTGCTAGTTCGCATCCACGAGAGGACGAAATTATTATCAACTAAAAAATTCCCCTTCGGTTAACATATATGAAAATATATTAGTTCCAAGGTAGAGCAAATTGGAAATTAAAGGACATTTGTGGTAATGCATGTATATGAATCACGGTGATGTGATAAAAAATTACAAAAACCTAAGATCGGGAGTGATTTGTAAGGTCAAAATCGGTATCAACTTATACCTCAATTGTTGGCCGAGCGATAACATCACTGAAGTCCTAATTTCTCCTATGTCCGTTGGTTCGAATCCACGAGAGGACAAAATTATTATCAATTAAAAAATTAAATTCCCCTTCGGTTAACATATAAAAAACATATTCATTCCGGGGTAGAGCGAACTGGATATTAAAGAATATTTGTAGCTTAACAAACCCCGAACAATCAAATAATAGGAAGCACGTTAAATCATGTAAAACCTATATTAATGATAAAGACTTTACAATTACAGGCCAAGTACATAATGAAAAAGACCTAACAACTTTGGAGTCCATTATGATAAAAAAGATAATTCCATCTTTAAATACACAATCCTCCTCTGTTCAGTTGTTTATCGCCTAGGGTGTGTTGTTTGTTTTTTTAAGAAATTCTTTCAGTCACTGCCCGTCCTTTGCGAGGAAAAAGTACAGAATAGCCTTACTGTTTTAGTTTTCGTTTTTTCTTTTCATATAATAATAATTTTTTTTATGAAATTTTTGTATGTAATATTACTCTCTTAAGAATCTTACAAATATTTTGTACATAAGTTTAGTGTTAACATGTTTTACTGTCTTTAGATATACATAAAATATCTTAAACATTTTCCACATGCTGATGTTCGTTGAATTTTATTAAATAATTGCGTAATTTTTATGAATTATGCAGTGCGTGGTTTTAATGTTCGTGTGCATATCTTTAATATAGCTTTGAGGATGCGACTGTGAGTGTGAAACATCGGCAAAGTAAATGTACATACCTGAGTACGATGCCTTTCCCTATGGTTCCCCTGATATATGTATAAAGTAAATTTCTAAGGGAATACTTTATAATAACGATGGTTTTCTCCAGCTACTAACTCGATAAAACATCTGTTT
>NC_061099.1:16906191-16926948 GCF_015104395.2 Macrobrachium nipponense | reverse complement strand
TTCTGAAGAACTATATATATTTGAAAGTAGGTCACTGTAATGATTACCAAACTAGTGCTGACTGGCGAAAGCGCACTTTATGAATATGTGTATTTTTTCTAGTCAGCTCATTTTTGTTGGGTTTTTTTTCATATATCTGAGTACGGAGCTGTAAATGCTTAAATGTTTAAGAATTCGACGCCACGTGTGTGAGTAGGAAAATTGAATTTCTCACGACTTCACAAGCCAGAGAAATATGAAAGCATACAATTCCAGTTCCTGAGATTCCAATTATAATATGCATCAAAATTTTCACGCAAACTCAGTTATTGGCTTTTTTCCCCTTCAATCAATCATGGTGCG
Organism: Macrobrachium nipponense; assembly: GCF_015104395.2. Taxonomy (NCBI): domain Eukaryota; kingdom Metazoa; phylum Arthropoda; class Malacostraca; order Decapoda; family Palaemonidae; genus Macrobrachium; species Macrobrachium nipponense. The sequence continues at coordinate 16,926,606 of NC_061099.1, read as the reverse complement.
TATAGACCACGTTATATTATATTAAAATGATTAAGAGAAGTTTTGCACAACTTTTTCAACTTATTCCTGATCATGGGGTTAATTCAGTCAGTGCACCTCACGCAGTACCTCCGTTCATATTCTCTTTCTTTCATCAATACTTTCCACCCTCCTGTTGCACCTTAAAGCCTTTTTACGGTTAATTTTCATTTCAGCACTGAATGACCATATAGGTCCCAGCACTCAGCCTTTGGCCTAAATGTTGTATTCTATTCCATTCTCTTCCTTACCGGCAGCGTGGGAAGCTGGAAATTTCCAAACATGGCTAAGAATAAAAGAGGAGAAAATGATGAGAAGACATTCTGCAATATTTCGCATTCCTAACGTATTCCGAGAACATACCGAACCTGATAGTCGCGTCTCGAGATATGAAATACGTCAAGCAAACGATACGTTGACGAACTGTAGACACTTGATGGCCTAGATACTCGTTGATAATAAGTTTTGCTTTGTATTTTTCGAAATATTTCGCATTCTTTCTTTCAGTTGTCCAGTGTAAAAGACAGTTCCAGTCACTCCATGTATTGAAAATTAAAGATGTTATAAACTAAAGCGAGGTACAGTCATTATTCGAAATCCCCAGCCTCCACTTCTATTATAATTCATTAGTTTGTTTTATTAAGTGATGAGAGTGCCATTTTTGTTTCTTACATCCTGTCATTTCAAAAAAATTTTAATCTGCCTTGGAAATTAGGATTTTACTTGATTAGGATACAGTCATTATTTTAAATCCCCATATTTCACCCATATCCAAATTAATTATTTTGCTCTGTTAAATATGAGGTGTCATTATTTTCTTACATCCTATCATATGAAAAAACTGTAATCTGTCATAGTACTTTTTTTTTTTTTTTTTAGGTAAAATCCCTGTCAGCTATTGGAACTTTTTCAGAATTTAAAAAAACCAAAATTACCGAAATTCTTGATTCACAAAACCAACTGTTGTGTAGCTCCCTAGAACAGGTCTAGAGTAACAGTAAAATATTTTCTGGACAGTTTTCACCTTTTTACAAACCATAATTATCTTAACCTTGAAATGAATCTGCTCAAGAAACAGAAACCGCTGAATCAACTCTGTCAGGATTAGCATTGCTAAGAAAGATTTATTATTATTTCATAGTTTTCATGTTGGTAATTAGTCACACATGGAAGTTTTTGTTAGTTATAATAAATATGTCATCTCAAGAAACAACATACTCATTTTTTAGGATTTAATTAATTTTGTAGTTACTGGGCGAAAGTTATTTTTAAAACTAGTACACATAGAATAAATTCTATTATGGCGATCTTTAAATATTGAAAAATGTCTGGAGTTAGGGCATTAGAATTAAATTATAGGAAGAAAGTTTAACAAGGTAGCACTGAAATAAACTGTGTTATATAAATATGGTATTTGTACGGTGCTGCCGAACTTCAAGCAATGAGGGTAATAATAAAAAAGAAATTTTATGGACAACAGAGCGAACAGCGTATGAATAATTATAACTAAAGATTTTACGTATAATGGTAATAAAAGGGACATAAAAAATAAAGGAGAAGCGAAAGAGATACTTGATTAACAGCTGCAGAGAAGAGAAAGAATGGAAATTGCGATTTTTTTTATTATAGAATCTTTAAGCCAATTTCAAAGCAGATTTGGCCACTGATTCTGGGCGTTCGACACCTTTTAATATATATATATATATATATATATATATATATATATATATATATATATATATATGTAGTATATATATATATATATATATATATATATATATATATATATAGTATATATATATATATATATATATATATATATATATATATATATATATATATATATATATATATATATATATATATATTTATAAATCCTTGGGAATGACCAAAGCTTTTAGTTAGCACTAATCATACTGGATGGTGTCAGATATTTCTATCATTTAATTAATGTGGATATAACTTAAAATTCAGAAGCTATACTAAGGGTGAAAAGTTAAAAAGGAAAGTAATTCCTGGAGTGCCTGTGACGTCCATCTCATTCGATCATGCCTCAAGATCAAAGGCATAAACTGGCAAGAAATGTTCGAAATTCTTGCATCGCTTGCTTTCAAATTTACAGCTCAGTTTTTTTACTAGTTAGAGAGAGTTGTATCGTGGGTAGGACATTCAATTACACGACCAACTAAGGCAGAAGTGCCTAAACGTGATATAGGGAAGGATATGTGATGCTGCCTTAGGGACGAATTCAAAATTTACAAAATTTGTTTTAAATTATCTTGGATTAAAAGAAAAGAGAATATTACGTAGATGCGGCAGCTATACTAAATTTTGTTTGAGAGAAAACTTGTATAAGAGCACAAGTTGTCAAGTTTAGTAAGTTTTCAGTCCTCGGTAGAAAAAAGGTTTTGAATAATGAATATGAATATGTAACAGTTTCGATTCTTAATGGAAGGCTTAAACAGGCATGAAATAAAGCAGGTTAAGTTGTCGTCAAATTTAGCAATAAGAGGTCAAGAATATCATCTACTTATAGTACCAATTGTAGCATTAAACAGTAGCTGGTGGTTACAGTTATTTACGAATTAAAGCTATGGAATATTCAATCCGTAGGTGCTTATTCTTTAATTTAAAGGTAATTATTTGAATTGTTTCTCTGCATTTGTGAAATCTTTTGTATATTACTGGTAATAGAAAAAAGTTGACATTATATATGTAAAAAATAAATGACCAAAGAGTTCGAACATGACAATCACTAACATCTGAAATCAACTTATGAAAGCAGGAATCCTTTGGGAATGCAGTTACTCTAAATTGTTTGTTTTGCATTTGCTGCTTCCTTTCGAAACATCTTCCTATTGTAAAAAAAAAATCCATTGTCTTTGGTTAACTGAGTGTAAAAATTTTATTTTCCAAAAATTTCATTAAGAGTGGGTCTTGATCGAGATATTCACTAAGATTAAATATTTTAGAAATATCTTCACCTTGAATACAATATATTGCGATAAATTGCGGGAATACAATATATTGCGATAAATAAATTCATTGCTCATTTATATTCCATCACAATTTTCATATTTTAACGAATTCTTTTTACCATATATTAATGGAATGCTCGCCAGGCAGGACAATGGGCATTTTGGAATTTACCGATAAAATGTGTTCAATTTGCTGTTATGAATAATAATAATAATAATAATAATAATAATAATAATAATAATAATAATAGGATACCACGACTTTCCACCATGGCTGTGCAAACCAGCACGCAAAGAAGTTCCTATCTCCCAAAAAAGTTACCTTCCCATCTCTCGTTCATCTAAACTACTTGCTGAGTCATAAACGGCTCTTCCCATAATCGTCCCAAGATAGAAATTGAAGAGAGAAATAAAAAACAAACAAACAACTTACATAGCATCTATGATCTGTGACACAAGTATAGAAAAATATAATATACGCATATATATTTATAGCATATATATATATAATATATCTATATATATATATATATGAATATATATATATATATATATATATATATATATATATATATATATATATATATATATATATATATATATATTAGTAGTATAGAACTTTGGCTAAGGTAGGTTAGTATATATATATATATATATTAACTATATATATATATTATATATATAATATATATATATATATATATATATATATATAGTAGTATAGAACTTTGGCTAAGGTTGGTAGTATCTACTTATTTCGAAGTGAGTCAGAATAACCTATTTCTTATTCGACTCTGCTTTCCACGGAATACTTCTGTTACATTTATACACACACACACAGACGAATATATGTATATACATATATATGCATATATATATATATATATATATATATATATATATATATCTATACATATATATATATACATATATTCGTCTGTGTGTGTGTGTATAAATGTAACAGAAGTATTCCGTGGAAAGCAGAGTCGAATAAGAAATAGGTTATTCTGACTCACTTCGAAATAAGTAGATACTAACCTAACCTTAGCCAAAGTTCTATACTACGACACCCAGGTTACTTCATCATTCTAAATAACACTTAAGACATTTATTATTTGAATTGTGTACTTAATGAATCTATAAATGATGTGAACATACTGTTAGTATGAATGACGGACTCGTTATTCCTAGCCTGAATTGTCTGAAATCGTCGTTAGAAAATACACAAAACTACATTACAACTTGCAGCAAAGTAGCATATCTCTTGTCGAAGTTTCGACATATCCCCACAGAAAAACTTAGATCTACATTATTTATTTACAATAATCCCGTTCTTATCATTGACTTCCTGTCTTCTGCAGCTATCTGAGCAGCCTTCTGCTTGGGCAGTTGCTTGACTGAATGTCTACTTTCACAGGATTAATTTCTTCTATCTCCTACTACAGCTTTAGGGGGTATAACTTAACTACAGATCTCATGACCTGGCTATGGCCGTTTATAGAGCAGCTTGACACTTGCCCCAACTTCCACTTGCTCCTTGGCCCCTCATCATGAATGAGGACTACTTCCCCTATTCTGGGCCAAGAGCTATGCATCATTCTTACTCGATGGGTCTCTCTTAAATTTGTTAAATACTCCCTCTCCCATCTTTTCCACAGATTGTCGCACAACCTGGACACATACAGGACTCTTTTCTCGGTGAAATCTGTCCATAGGTAGGGTCACCAGTGATCTTTTCCTAATTTACTACTTCTCTTGGGAAGAACTTAAGCTTTCTCCCAAGAATCAAATGGTTAGGGGTTAAAATTTCAACTGATTCAAATCCCTAGGCATGTAACATAATGGGCTATCATTTATGATCCCTTCTAGATCCACCAGTACACAGGTTACTTCTTCAAAACTGGGTAAGTCCGTTTTTAGGTATGAGTCAAGAAATCCTATCAGCCTTTCCCATATAGCACCAAACCATGGTGCTCTCGCTGGAATGAACTTCCAGTTACACTGTATATCCAACAGATGTTCCTTGACCCTTAGGTTCTCTGACATGGTCCTAAGATATTCTGATGCTGCTACAAATGTGGTGGCGTTGTCACTCAGCATGAGTGCTGAGAAACCTCTTCTGCTGCAGAACTTTCTAAAACTCTTGAGGAATGAGTCACAAGACTGGTCATCAACTAGTTCCACAGGTATGCCTCTGGTTATTGGACATGTAAATAAGTTGATATAGGCCTGCTTAGGGCTCTGTCCATTTCCGTTAACCCATAATATGTCGGTATAGTTCATGCCTGTGGTATTAAAAGGTTGCTTGCATTGCACCATGAGCTCAGGTAATGGAGGAACTACATTGGGCCCTTACAGCCTCCCCTGCATTCTCCTACAAATATCACAATGGTGGGATCCAGAACTCTTGCCTGAAACTCACCAAAGTTGCATTTACACCTATATGCGCATTAGCATCATGATGTTCTTTAATAATTACCCGAGTAACATAGCAACTCTTTTGCAATAGTATGGGAAACTTAGCAGGATTAGGCTTCCATTAGGTTAGGCGATGATTGACCAAATTGGTCTTACTACTTATCACACAACATGCATTTACACTTTATGTAAATAAGGAAAATACACAAAACTACAATACAACTTGCAGCAAAGTAGAATATCTCTTGTTGAAGTTTCGACACGGCAGACCAGCACATGAGTAAACATTCACTATTGTAACTTGTTTCAGGCTGGTACATACATACTCATCATCAGGCATTTAAAAAAAACTAATAAATAAACACAATAAAAAAGCACTCTAAAAAATTGAATTAAACACATCAGAACTAATTACCAAGAATTAAAATTGGACAGTACCAGTTAATCTATGAAAGCAAGTCAATAGAGGAATAAAAGGCAAATACAAACATAGTTACATAATACATCCAGAGAAGAGTACCACGCAATAAGGCACTTAGCACAAGACAGATCCATAGTCATTACCAAACCAGACAAAGATAACATTGTTGATGTTCTTGACAAGACCGACTATATTTCTAAAGTAAATGAGGTTTTGAATGACCATACCAACTTTGAATGAGTTTGAGATGATGTTCTCTTAACCATGTTGAACATGTGATCTCATTGAGAACAATGAGATCACAAAATTCCATTGATGTTGGTGTTAATTCAGACCAGGAATATTATATGGTTTGTCAAAGGCATTGATACGATCCATCATGTCAGTGTAGGCATCTTCAACTACAAACTTTCCTAGTACCTTCTGCCCATTCTTGCTCCTATAGCCATTAATGAGTAGTCGTTTAAATTTTTACTTTTGGTAAAGAGATACGGATAAAAGTTTTGATAATTGTGTTATAGCTAGTTTTGATGTGAAGTCGTGTTCACGAATATACCTTTAGTTGAAACCATTGATATATGCAATTATAATTTATATAGTGATTCTGATAAAATAATAAATTCTGAAAACCTCAGCTTCATGAACTGTTTCTTCATCTTCAATGAAAATGTTTATAAGTAGAAGGATGGAGTTGCCATGGGAAATCTACTGGGCGCAACGTTCGCTAATGCCTTTCTTGCATATCATGAGGTTACATCAGGGGTTCACAAACTTTTTAACTCATCGACCCCCCAATGAAGTTTCAAATTTTCTATCGACCCCCTAGCCTAGCATTTAATTATTAATAATTCAAGGAAAAAAAAGAACAATGTCAAAATAAATTTTAGTAGTAGCAGTTTAGTACTTGACATGCAGTAGGATAAAAAAATAACACACAGTAAGAAAATGTTTAGAAATTTAAATGCACCAGTAACTTGATTCTCAATGCAACATACCATTTTCATCTTCCACTGTTGACATCATTAATGTGAAGGATGTGCCTGATGGGACTCAACAAGGATACTGATATTAGGTTGTAGGTTGGTGAGCTTCAGCCGTAGGCCACCTCGTTCTTCCAGGCTCAGTCTGCATTTGCAAGATTGAAACCGGCTTCAACCATGTATGAACTTGGGAAAGCAAGTAAAAATGGCTGAACCACTGCACACAGCTGAGGATATTTAGCAACGTCGTTCTTTTCTTCTGAACAAGGCACTTGCTTCAAGGTCCACAGTCATGTCAATGGATTCCTCTTCCAGGTGTGAGGCAACATCTACATTCCTTATTTCAAAATCAAACGGACTTAGAATCCAATCTGGCACTTTTACTTTTTCCAGGTCTTCAAAGCGCCCTTCAAAGTCTTCAACTAAATTCTCCAAATGAGTCATGTAAATTTCTATATGTGACAGTAAAGCTCTAAACAAGCTAAGCTTGCCTTGGAACCATAGTAAAACTGTCTTGGCCTGAATGATGGTAACATCTTTACCTTGTAGTCGGTTTAGTGTCTCATTAAATTTAGAATAGAGGTCTGCTAAATAGAACAAGGAATTTTTGCATTTTTTAAACTCTTCACATAAAGATGAGTCCACGTCTCCCAGGAACTGAACAGTTAAGTCATATAAGTCAACAAGTCTTTGCAAGCTGTGACCCCTAGAGAGCCACCTTACCTCAGTGTGCAGGAGTAATTGCTTATACATGTCATCATTTTCTTCACACAGCAGCGCAAACAATCGTGAGTTAAGTGGATGTGCTTTGATTTTGTTAATTGCCCTAATGCACACTTTCAAAGCATCATGCAGTCCATCACTTAGTTTCTTGCCTACAAGATGTTGTCTGTACAGTACACAGTGTTCGGTACGTACATCAGGCACTTTCTGTTTGAGTAGGCTTGCAAATCCTCTGTACCAACCCACCATCGCTGGTGAACCATCAGTATCCACTGCAGTAATATTGCTAAAAGGTATATTGTGCTTTTCAAAATACTGCTGCATACATTGTAAAATTGTCTCACCTTTTGCATCAGCTGTGAGATATTTGGCAAACATGATATAGAGGCGTTCAGGGAGGCGAAAGCCTTGTTAGATTTCAATAAAGATGATCTTTCCTAGCGTTGTCAGAGCTTTCAATATGCATTTTTAAGAGCAGCTTATGGCTTAAAGGAACACGGGGATATGGTGAGAGATTTAAGAAGGCTATATAAAATCTGGAAAGGCACAACTAGTCTTATTGAACGTAGCTCAAAGCTTTTTGACTCAGCAAGAGAATGGATACAAAGATTAAAAACCTCTAAATGAGTTAATGGGGGTAATGTCTCACTCGATGCTATTACACGACGTACCGGATGCAATAGTGGACAGTTTTGATGAAAAGATTGAACCTACATCAGAAGTAGAATTAATTTATGCCCAGATTCAGAAACATATGTCCAGATGTCCCACTGTAGATAGAAAATTTTTTTAATGGGACCAGTCCGAGAAATACGGTGCAAAGAGACAGAATTTCCTTCTCCCCGTTTGTGTGCAAAAGTAGAATATAATTGAGGGTCGATCGATCAAAGGCAACAGCAGTTGCGTCTACAATTGTAATAAACCAGGGCGCACAAAGAAAGTATGAAGAGTCAAGTATTGTGGAATATGTAAGAGTGTGGATCACTATTGGCATTTTTCTCCTTCTCAGATACAGAAAGATGCGAGACCTACACCTCAAAGGTCTGGGAGTTATAATACGAGAACTTCCCAGGCAGGTCACTTAAGAGGGCAAAGGGATCAGCGAAATTGTTGGAAAGCCAATCAACAAAAAGGGTACAGATGATTTGTACGTGCCTTTGTGGTCTTGTGGGGGACGCCCCAGAGCCCAGGCCTATAGTTTATGGAACAGTGGAGGATGTTGATCTCCCGTTCTTCATAGATACTGGTGCTAGTATCAACCTAATGGATCATAATTTGTATCAATCCATGTTCTTCCATTACCCTTTGAAACCCTCAATGGAGATGGTGTGTGATGTGCTAGCCCGTAGATTAAATACCCTGGGTTGTGTTAGAATACGGTTTACTCTTGGTGATAGAGTGTTAATAGAACCATTTTTGGTTATAAAAGGGGTTGCGTTGGGTCATCCTGCATGTAGGAGAGACAAGATTTTGGTCCATGAGGGTGTTAGTGGTATAACGGTTGGAATACCTGGTGTTTTTATCCCTTATGAGGATGCAAGTGAAGCTGAGGATATGGAGATTATTGAAAAACGGGATGCGTTTGGCGGTGCCAACGGTGATGATACCGGGGATATGGGGAGTGGTGATACGGAAACCCACCCTGGTGATACGGGGAATAACTGTGGTGATGTTAAACGGGATGATGGGGGCTACAGTAGTAATAATTTTGGTGTATGTGACAATGGCATTATGGGTGGTGATACTGATACTAATATTGATGTTATTACTGATACTAACAAGGGTGGTGATGTTTATGGGACCGTGGAACGGGGAGGTACTAACCACAAATATAAATGTGTTTTATCAGAGGATGCTGTTTTAATGCCAGGTTCAAAGACTATGGTAAAAGTCAAGTAGAGGGAAGTGAAAAAAACCCGTGGATGTGGGCGTAATTGAGGGTAGTGAGAAACTACGAGGGGTTATCAAACACTGGTGTTACATGGATAGAATTACTGAACTGTAATGATACAGTTGGGAAATACCAGAAGAATACATATGTGGTAGATCTCCAAGATTGGAGTAATGACAGTGGTTCAGTGGCTATTGTAGAGGGGAAATCTGAGTTTTCAGAGGCAGAAATGCAATCGAGGAAGCGAATATTTAGAGAACATTTAGCTAATGCGGATTATAGTGAGCATATTGAACTGGTAAGTGAGCTCTTGGCAGAATTTGGGGATACAGTAGATTTAAAAGGTGATAAACTAAGATTGACTAATGTGTTAGAACATAAGGTAAACTTAGAGAAAGGCACAAAACCTATTTATATTCCTGCATACTGCATACCTTTCAAAATCAGAGAGCAGGTAGAGAAAGAGGTCAATAAATGGGAAGAGGAAGGAATCATTACGCCTAGTGTGTCTCCATACAACTTTCCTCTGTTAGCAGTGCCTAAGAAGGACGGTTCTGTCTGTGTATGTGTCGATTTTAGACGTTTAAATGAAAAAACAATCCCTCACCGTTATCCAGTCGCATGCATACCAGATCTTTTTTGTAGAAATCGGGGGAACATAATATTTATAGCTCAATTGATTTAGTGCAGGGTTTTCTGCAGGTTCCTCTTAGTGAGAGTAATAAGGAATATACGGACTTTTCAGTGCCCAAGGGACACTATGAATTTACGCGGATGCCGTTCGGGCAGTCTGATGACCTTTACCAGGTTGGTAAACACAGTTTTGCACGGGTTATTGGGTAAAAATGTTTTTGTATATATGGATGACATATTGATCGCAACCGACTCGATCGTGCAACACCTGGAAGTGCTTAAGGAAGTACTTAGGAGGCTTAGATTAGCAGGATTGAAACTTAAGCTAGATAAGTGTTCATTCTTGAAAAAGCAAATTACATATTTAGGCCATGTCATATCCAATTAAGGGGTTGGAGTAAACGAGGATAAAGTCAAAGCAATAGCGGATTTTTGCATCCCGAGTTCAAAGAAAGAAATTAAGTCATTCCTAGGTATTGCTGGTTTCTTCCATAGGTTTGTGAAAGGGGTTTCAAACATAGCAGCTCCTCTAACAGATATATTGCGGGAAGACATTCAATTTCAATGGGGAAAACCCAAGAATGATAGTTTTCAGAAACTTTAAGACGTGTTAATGAATCCCCCAGTTCTGAAATTTCCAGTTTTCAGCAAACCATTCACATTAGTGACTGATGCCAGTCAAGAGAGTATAGGTGCTTCCCTTATGCAAAAGTTTGATGGGAAATTCAATCCCATAGCATTTTATAGGAGGAAGTTTAGGACAAGGGCAGCAATGAGAGATTAATGGCTACCATAGATAAAGAAGCCTTTGCAAATAGTATCAAGTTTGGTTCATTTTAAAATGCTACTGATGGGGAATAAAGTAGAAGTCCTTATAGACCACAAGCCATTGTTGGATCTTTTTAATAAGCCCGATTTGTCACCTAAAAGAGCTCGATTGTTTTTAACTATCAGGGACTTCGATGCAAAGCTCAAGTATATAGAAGGTAAATTAAATGTAGTAGCAGACGCCATTAGTAGAAGTTTTTATGACACGGAAGGATTTCAAGTTGCGCTAGTCACTAGCGATTCTATACAATGGGATATGGATCTCATAGAGCAAAGGCAAGATGAAGACGAAATTTTGGCAGACGCAAAAGCGATTCAGTAAACGTTATAAGTTACCTTTTTCGGGTCTAGAATTAGAAGGTAATCTGTTGGTCCGGCAAATTAAGTATAAATTGAGGACTAGTGAAAGTAAAGGAGACACGACACAGATCGTAATTCCGAGAGTCCTAATTCCAGTGGTTTTGGATATAGTACATGTTCGGTAGTCCACACTTGGGGATAGAAAAAACGCATAATGAGGTGTAGCTAAATATATTTGGAAAAATATGGGGAAAGATGGGAAAAATTTTGTGAAAAACTGTACACTATGCAATGCTTGCAAACCTGCAAGGATAACTTCCTGCAAATTAGGGTCATATCCGATACCAAGTAGACCTTTTCAGAGAATACATGTGGATATCTTGGGAAATTTTTGTGAATCGAGATATGCGAATAAGTACCCGTTAGTGATAAAATATGAACTTGTGAGGATAGTAGAAATTTTTCCAATTAAGCATAAAACAGCTGAAGAAGTAGCTATAGCATTTTTCAATGGTATCATTTGCAGATATGGCTCACCCGAGGTTTTGTTGACCAACAATGACAGAGAATTTGTAAACAAAACTTTATAATGTTTGGCGGAAGTCATGGGGATACAGAAAGTAACAATTATTCCATACAGACCTGAAGCTAATAGGTTATGTGAACGAGCAAACAGGAAAGTGCTCGAAGATCTCTGGAAGACTGTAGGTGGTAATGATAAAAACTGGGATAGATATATTGATGTTGTTAGACACAATATTAACACTATGGTTAGTAATTCCATTGAATGTCTCCATTTGAAGCTTTGTTTGTTTGCCTAACACGAGGTACATTTGATCTGTTAACTATACCTCATCATGGGAAAGATACAATTGAAGCGAAGGAGAGACATGTTTGTCTCAACTGTAATCTCGAGGCCACGACCCAAAAAATGGTAGAAAGAAGTAATAGCAGATCATCTGATCATAAAATCAGTGTTGGAGACAAGGTATTTCTGAAAATCAATGTGAGAAATGAACTAAATTACAAATTGGGTCTGAAATTTGAAGGTTCTTTTAGAGTCGTTGAGGAAAAGACTGGAAACAGATTTATAGTCTTAGAGGAAGAAACAGGTCGGTCGAAATGAACCCATATATCAAACCTGAAAAAAGTTGGTTGTGGTAGCTAATATAATATCGTGTAGTTGCACTTTTTTCAAGTTTCGTAAATTGATGGTGAAATGTGTTTAGTCAGTTTAATTTAATGTTTTTTTCTCTTTCATTTCTTCTAATATTTTTCTTGCAAACATTATGAACTAGTATATACCAGTTGCCGATGTGGTGAGCGACGGGAGTGCACAAAAGACATAGGTGGCCGAGCCATCTTAAAACAGGCATGATAATGAATTGTTAATCTCAGCTTTTTCCGGTTAGAGACAGGTCGCTTAGTGACAAGCGCTAGGTTCCTTGAAGAATGCTGAAATGAAAAACAGCCAGGAATGATAACCAATGCAATTTGAGGTCGGCGACGACGCCTCGGAAATCACATGCTTGGGACATGCGGCACCCATGGTTGCCAGGCGCCCCGCAGGGCGTGTCTGCATGTGTGTTCGTAGCATATGATATATGGGGCTGATGATAGGTAATGAGACAGTGTGCAGAAACACACCTGGAAGAGGTTTGAGAAGACCCATCGAAAAAGATAACATAAGACAAGACTTTGAAAATGTTAACCTTTGAAGTGATAACAAATTCGTGGGAGAAAGACAAGTGTGGTGCGTACATATTCCTTTTGATTAACTTTCACGTGTGAAGTGGTGTAATAATTATGGTCTCTTTTTTCAGATGGGTTCAATGTCACCATATAGGAAAATGGATTCTTTAAGACTTATTTGACTTGTTGAAAATGGTGTGGTTAGTCGGACATAGAGAGATTTCAGGGGGTACTTACTTACTTAAACCTGGTTTGGGAGAGGAAACTGACAGCTTACGGTTTTTTGGGGCCAGAGTTAATTAATTTTATTCCACTTTAATGTATTCATTTTGTTCCATTTTAATGTTAGCTAATTTGGGAAATAAAAAGTATATTTTTGTATCTACGGGAATTCATTCCAGCCTAGCCTTGTATTGCAGCTAACGCCCAGAGAGTTTCAGCCACAGATCGAGGGTAGGTAGTTGCTTGCTAGCAGTTTTCTTTCATTTGTCTAAGCGAGTATCATTTGTTCCTAAAAACTCGTTTTAGATATATATATATATATATATATATATATATATATATATATATATATATATATATATATATATATATATATATATATTTAGTGGTACCTCGGTTCATAAACTTAATTTATTTGAGGACGCTGTCTGGGACCTAAAAAAAATTCGTTAACCTGAATAAACTTTCTCCATTTTTTAAAATAATGCATAAGCAAATAATTCGTCCAAACCTCAGAAACACTTTATTTTCTTTCCTTTTTTGATGGTTTTCTGCATCCAATAATATTTTATAGTATTTTCATATTACTATTGTTGTATTATAAAATACAAACAGCAATCAATCTTTTGGTTAGGAAATCAGCTGGGGGTGACTGCAAAGTAAGTTTATTTTGCTGTATTGAACTCAAATCAGACCGACTGTCTTGCTTCTAGTTAACGTATAAATGAATCTCTAGATACTCTATTGATATGGAACAAGGTTATTTTATATACGAAGTATTTTCAAGTCGAAATATTAGTTGGATACGTATCGTTGTGAACAAAATTGAGTTACTTTTCCGTTAGCAGATGCCGCTGACGGCATGTTATTGCGTAAAAAAATCAACAGATTGCGTTTGATATTTTCACTTAATTTCATCAGAATACTATGAGCTTTACATATTTATATTTTATTTCAGTGAAAATAGTAAAATATGTTCTTTCATACCAAATAGTTTGATTAAAACACGTTTCTCTCAAATTTTGTTTACGGTTGAGTTTGATGGTACTATACCGAAGTTTGCGGGAGTTTCATCGATGTCACCAATGCATGATAATAGTCGCTAGCAGATGAACATTTTTTCCTCAGCTTCAGCTGCAACTTGCGGCTCAAATTTAGCGGTATATGCCACTGCTGATCCTTTTCTCCATAGAGAATAAGGATACAGTAATGTAAAAAATATCTCAGTTCTATCACACTTAACGTCATTTGTAACGTAACTACGGTAATATATTTACTATTTTACGATGGTTGAAATACAAGAAAACAGCTGTTGTTATCGGATTCGGTTGTTCATAGCAAATCAGTTGTTTCTGGGTGCATGTGTGTACACAACTAGTATAATATTACTATAGATACTTTTAGCATTCTCTTTTATTCTTTTTAGCTTAACTAGAAGATGGGATAGATAAAGAGATGGCGGAAAAGCGGTTAGCCTAACTAGAAAATGGTAGTGGCTTGAAGCACTGTTCATGAGCCGAGGTACCACTATATATATATATATATATATATATATATATATATATATATATATATATATATATATATAGAGAGAGAGAGAGAGAGAGAGAGAGAGAGAGAGAGAGAGGAGAGAGAGAGAGGAGATAAACTTCGAATCCTTTGAAAAATCGAAGACACCCAGAGATGTCCTTCATTTCTTCCCTTAAACTTCGAATCTTGCTCTTCTGATCAAAGACTGACAACTTTCCTGAATCCAGCTCTATTCAGAAACGAAATAACGTCTCGGAAACTCCAACGCATGTAAATTCTCGACCAACCAAACTTCCAGACTGATCTCCAAGAATGCAACGGTTGCTTGGCCTAAACAGAACGGATACTTCTCTCCTCGCTGGATAGGCTGTCCTTCCAGGAATTCACTGGAAAGGTAGAGGAATGTTGCAGTCATCTGTAGTTCGGGATACAATGATATTTTCCTTAGCGAGGAAGATAGAGGGCTTCGTAGAGGCCATTCATTCCTGGGTTTCCAGTAGATCTGTGGAAGGCGGCACGTTGTTAATTTGTAAATACAAGAATTATATATATATATATATATATATATATATATATATATATATATATATATATATATATATATATATATATATATATATATATAATATATATATTTACGGATTTTGATCGCCTCGACTTCACAATATAATTATCTTTTATTCAGTTCTAGACGAGCAGCCATTTTCCCCTACCATCAGCTGATTTTAGGAGGGAAAACGCAGGCAGAAAGGAATTTCCGTTTAGGCTCGAGCTTAGAGTAAAGAAAGACAGGCCAACAGGATTAGTTAGGCCTTGATCCAAATTTGCTGGTTGTGTTTATTGCATCTTCATATATTCATTTCTGAAGGTACCACGATATATCCGTAAAGATCATGGTCGGTTGCAACCTATTCCTCAGGGGCTTAGAATATGTTCAAAACGGTACGTAGATGAAGAATTCACACGATCTGCCAACACCTAATGCAACTGATTTACACCATACATTCTCGAGAAGGCTATAAATAAAGCGAATACAATATAATACAGAGGTCCCACTCACAATAGACAAATAGGCTTCAACAATAAAACAAAAATTCGTACGATGAAAACATCCAAAAAGCCACAGAACACCTCAGGTCTAATAATCGTTTCATTTTCCTTTATTTTAAGTCTATCGGGAGTTCGCTTATCAACGTATATTTAAATATAAGAGGAAAAGAAGCCAGAGTTTACAAGATACCATGTAGCAATTGCAATGAAATTTACGTTGGGGAAACCGGTAGATCCATCTTGCAGAGATTAGCAGAACACAAAAGATCAGTGCGATATACATCAGAGAACACGGAGATATTCCTACTTATTAGGGACAAAGGCCATACGATGAACTGGAGTGGGGCGGAGCTGGTTTTCAAAGTAGCTGTCCGTACAAAAGGAAGATGCTGGAATCTGATATCATCAATCAAACCAACTATATGAACCTGTCAGGAGGGCACTGGAAATCGGATGACATCGACGAGTTAATCCTTAGGAACGCTTCTCAAGCAGGTGTCCAAGAACATCCGACGACCGGACGAGTCGCCAGACGGGAGCTAATGAGTCCAAAAATCACCAGGTAATAGTTTAATTTCAACCCTTCCTGGGTCACCAACAGAGATTTACTGCCACACCTATATATGTTTTGTACAATCCTCTTGTAAGACATCCAATGTCCATATTTTACCAGTGATCAGGAGAACAGAAGGAAGTGCTCGAAATATATGATTGGAACGTTAGAATAGTGTCTTATGGGCCTTTTATCTCATGTACATAGAAATATATATATATATATATATATATATCATATTGATATATATATATCTATATATATCTATATAGATAGATATATATATATCATATTACATATATATATATTTATATATATTATATATAGATATATTATATATATAATATACATATATATATATAGAATATATATAGATTATATATATATTATATTATTATATATTATAGAATATATATATATATAGATAGAACATATTATACTATATATATATATAGATATCTATATATATCTAGATAGATATATATATTATATATAGATATATATATAAAATTACTATAGATATACTATAGATATATTATATATACATTACTATATATATCTATATATAAAATAGATATATATATATATATAGATATATATATATATTATATAACGATATAGGTATACAGAGATATATATATCCATCTATATATATATATATATATATATATAATATTTATATTAGTATATATATATATATATATATAGATATATATATATACATATATAATATATATATATATATATATCATATATAATCTATTATTATATATATATATATATATATAGAAATTTACATAGATATATATATATATATGTGTATCTATAATCTATTAATCTATATAATATCTATATATATATTATATCTTATATATATATAAATATATATATATAATATATATATATATATATATATATATATAATATATATATATATATAGTGTTCGCATTTTATAAATATAGATAAATAAGTAGATAGATAAAAATGTAAATTTCCAAATCCCTTTGCTATAATACAGGGTGTCCATAAATTTCCAGTACCATTACAAGTATTTATTGCTCAGAATGGTACTGGGTATTTCATGGACACCCTTTATTGCTATATGTATGTATACCAAATTCTTATCATTACCCATAGGGATCACCAATGGAAACCTTTATATTGTCATTCTCAACAATGACTTGCCTAGCCTTTCTTTTAATACTTATATACAAGGAGGTAGCCTTTCTTTCAATACTTAGATAGATGAAATGTAAATTTCAAGGAGAGCTTGATTCAAATCTACTGACTCACTGATTATATTTTGTTTCGTACTGTACTTGGAAAGATTACTAGTTTCAAATTGTCAAAATATATCAAAGAAATAAAAGCTTGTTTCATGTTGACGCTGAACACTTTTCTTGGTACGTGTTTTTTCTATAACTATTTGTCCTATCCGTTGCTGTTGGAAAAACATTTCCAACATAATGGAAGTTCCTTCTTCCCTTACTCTTTCTCGAAGGATGGGATCAAGTCATTTCACCTTATCAACTCCGTGGCCCTAGATTAATTTTTATAACCTCTTTTCCCCACGAGGTTGTTTTACGCCCGTTTTCATGGGTACTGTTTCAGACTTTTTTTACGCCAGACTTTCAGACACCTCATTGATCTTCGAAGACCACAAGAGAGTTCAATTTCCAGTTCGGATCGATTTTAGTTTTCTGTAAAAGAAAACTGTTGAAATGGCTTTGTCTGTCCGCCCGCCCTCAGACCTGAAAAACTACCTAGGATAGAGGGGTGCAAATTGCTATGTTGATTATCCACCCTCCAATCATCAAACATACCAAATTGCAGCCCTGTAGCCTCAGTATTTTATATTCAATGACACGATCGAGCGTCTGACATCGCTTAGTCCAATTCCTGGGGCGTCGCCTACACATCTTCACTTAACCACATCGCGGGAGCAACCCGGTGTCCTGGTCATAGCTGAGAGTTTCCTACAGCAACACATCGACAGTTTCATACAACATTATACGCTGTACAGAAAAATCGATTGCTCCGAAGAAACTTCGGCTCATTTTTTACTTGTTTATTTTACGACTTAGTTGTAAAACTCATATCTCTGGCGTTCCTTCTTCCAGCAGGTTTAATTTTTTAGTATCCTTATCCTTCTCCCTTTTATTATCTTCTCTCCTTCAAGGTTAGCCTACTGTGCATTTCATGGCCGTGTGTAATTGATTTTTGTCAATAAAATCTTACCAAAGCATCTGATATTGGTCGTATTTGGGAAATAGCTGTTTGAAGCCATGGCCTAATTGGCAAAAATATACAGTCACGTATAATGTTGATAATTAAAGTAATTATCAGAATAAATCAAAGAAATTTAAAGGGAAACTTAGCTAAATTTAGTAAGCATCCAGAGAGAGACTAGTTGTAACATAAACTATGACATCCGAGGTCAGGCGTAAAGCAGGGTTCCCAGTTAGTATGATAATAATCGTAGAAACAACTGTTTGACCTCCTTATACAATAAGTATTAAAAGAAAGGCTAGGCAAGTCATTGTTGAGAATGACGATAATGTTAAGGTTTCCATTGGTGAGCCCATGGGTAATGAATAAGAATTTGGTATACATACATATAGCAATAAATACTTGTAATGGTACTGGAACTTTATGGACACCCTGTATTATAGCAAAGGGATTTGGAAAATATACATATGACAATATTACTATTTTCATTAAACAATTTTACATTGACTATAGAAATACGTAGCAGTTATGAAGCAATTTCGATTTACCCTTTGACTATCAGTTATACAAAACCTTTGGAATTGGAGACATACAATTATATTGAAATTAAAATACGATCATTTAGAGGTGTTTGATCCGATATGCCTGTAACCTTGCATAATAGTAAACACAGCCGACGACAGCGCGAGGCAGCCGATCATTCATAGGTCAAAGCCAGGTTATACGTGACTGCTGCTTCACCTACGGCAAGCCTAGTTAAATTGTTCTCTTGGCTGCAATACTGTTTTCGAGTTGCGTGTTTTTCCAATATGCAACAAAGCAAAGGATCGTTTGCGTAGTACGGTAAATATTAACAGGTAAGTGGTCATAAAGGTGATACACAAGCACCAAACGATTTAGACAAGAGGACAAGGTGACCTTTATAGGGGTAATACTCGAATGAAGAGTCTGAAAAAGAGATATACAAATATTTTGATTATATCAAAGCTTTTCTAACTTTTCTGACCAAGAATAAACAATGGCCGAATTTTCTTGACTGATAAACTATCTCACTGACTAGCTGCAACAGCCAAACGACCATTGTAACAAATTACTTATTCTACTGACATCCTTATACACACACACACACACAAACACACACACACACACACACATATATATATATATATATATATATATATATATATATATATATATATATATATATATATATATATATATATATATATCTATATATATATATATATATATATATTATATATATATATATATATATATATATATATATATATATATATATATCTATATATATATATATATATATATATATATATATATATATATATATATATATATATATTATCTGACTACCCCCTGGTGCTGCCTGGGAAAACTCTGCATGACGACCGATAAACTCTCTCTCTCTCTCTCTCTCTCTCTCTCTCTCTCTCTCTCTCTCTCTCTTCCCTGTTAAGATAGTTACTTCAGTTGCACTGTCCAGCACTTTTGAAGTTTCATATCTCACCACTCCTCACCCCCATTCCTAGTAGGGCTGAACTTGGACTTGATAGGCATCGGAAGTGTCTCTGTTCGTCCCAGTGACTCAAAAACTATGGATTTGGCAGTAATATCTGCCTTTTTAACATTTTATATTTTACCCCTTCTCACCCACCTTCCCTATTGGGATTGAACTTGGACTCAAAGGGCATTGGAAGTGTCACATTCATCTCAGCTACCCCGAAAACTAAGCATTAGACACTAATATCTGTTGTTTTTGGTTATTTTTACTTGTAACCCCTTCCCACCCCTTCCCAGCCCATATCTCCCTATTGGGGCTGAGATTGGACTTGAAAGGCATCAGGAGTGTCATTGTTCATCTCAGCGACCTAAAAAACTATCGATTAGGCACTAATATCTCCTGTTTTCCGTTATTTTTATTTGTCACCCT
>NC_061099.1:16873691-16901191 GCF_015104395.2 Macrobrachium nipponense | reverse complement strand
CTCTTTCCTTCCATACTCAATTTAACAAAGGAAAATGAAATTAACGAAGTAATGTTTATTGTAGTAAAATATGTATTACCTTAATCGATACAATATTGTAATTGCATTTAATTACTTATATCCACTTCCACTTGCAAGGTTTTTTGATCACCAATCCTTTCTTCTAAAGCTGTTTTTTCAAACAAAATATACAAAATACTTCACCACAGGAAGAAATTAACTCAACATTATTCAGAAGCATCTTTTCAATATTTCATCCATAAGGACATCCCTTTATTTTTAATAATTTAGACAGGCTTGTCTCTTTATATAAGTTATTGATCTACTAAAATTGTCCAAATTCTAGTAGAGCATCTACCTGATATCATGACTTACTTTCCTTTTTTTTACCCAGATGATCACTGCTTTGATATTTCATTAGGATTTATCTGCTAATTTTAATATCATTTTCTCATTTGCCTGTTATTAACCAAATTCACCAGATCTACAGTTACCTCACTTCACCTAATTTTTATTCTCGTGACATATTGATGAGCCTTGCTTTCCAGACTTCATTTATAATTTCCTTAAACTGACATGTTTTTGCTATAGCACCAAGTTCTGAGAGATTCCACAAGGTCCTGGATAGCGAAACCAAAACTCATATATTCACTGATAGCAGTTATTGATAAATTGCCAATTTCACTCGTTTTATTTAATGATGGAAATTAATTTTGGTTGTTTTCAGTATCAATGAAACCGTTTTTTGTATGATATAGATTTCAATTTCAGATAACTCGGAATCAATAAAACACAATAATGACAATGATGATAAATCAGTATTCTTAAAAACGTAAAGTTTACACTCCATTCAAATCTACATTTTGTATGCCCAGAATTGATTTTAGTATCAGTTTTAATACTACTCAGTCTGCTTAGAGTTTTATCTTGTCTACAACTAAAATGTGGAATAGTCAGGTTTAATACTATTCAGTTTGCTAGGAGTTTTATCTTGGCTATGAGTATAATGTGGAATAGTTTGTCTTGCTCAACTGTGGAATCCTCAGATCTCTAGATATTTAATGGAGGAGCAACGTCTCCTGAATTCAAGTGTATCAGTTTTATTGTCCATTCCCTCATATTGATTTATATATAAAATTTTCTTAGAACTTCTCTCTCTCTCTCTCTCTCTACAGAATGATTTCAATTTGGAACCTTCTTGGGTTTATAGTCTGTTCACTCTGTCCCGAAGATTTCAGCTGAAGATTTAAAGAAAAAAAGAAATAGATCCACGCACACTCAATGCTCAGTAATGTGGCATTTTTTTTATAATGATTAGCGAAATTTGTGCTAAATTACAGTAAAATCACCTTGCAAAATCGTTTCACCTAGTTCAAGTTCATTTCCCTTTTAAGTAACGATTGAAATATAATTTTGTTTTGTTCGATGAAAGCAATGTTAATTCACAAAAAGCATAACATTTAACAATATTAGTTGCATTTTGTGCTATCAAAGTGGCTTGATATATTGCTTTAGTATCTGAATTTATCATTAAATATGAACCCTACCAAATGATAATGACAACAAAAACAAGTTTCTATGCAGCTTTAGGGTGATTATCAGCACAAAATGGATAAAGAGTGCTTCTAAAAAATTATTTTAAACTTGAGTATTGTTTCTCTGTTTTTTAAATAATATTCACGGAAAACTCATATATACTTTTTGACGGCCTTCGTCTGCGAAAAAATAAATCGGAGTTGTTTTAGATTTTGTGAAAATAAGTATTCTGTACATTTCTGTTCTGTTAGTAGATCAACGAATGTTTTTACATGTTATTTAAGAAAAATGTTTACTTGTCACGATGAAGACTTCAGTGTAAAATAGTTCATATATTTTATTCTTACAGAAAACTCAGGTGTTGTCAAATATTTTCATAGACATATAAATGCTTGCTGACAGCAAGTCAGGCACAGTACCAAAATAGGTCTGACAGGGACAATTGTAATCATAAGGTAGTTTTAACCGAATGAAAATTTTATAAACATTTACAAAAAATTTCACAGTCAAAAGGTACTTTTAGAGATATAATCCATATCGCCAGATAATCCTGCTAGAGTAGTAGGGACGTAGTATAATGCCTTTATACATGAAACAGCAAAGGAAGGCGCGATGAGAGTAAGATGTGAGCCAGAAGGCTGGATATAATGTTTTACTGCAAACGTTGTTGAAGGCTACCAATGAATTAGGGGTCTTAGAGTAACAGGTGCAGGAGAAGAAACTCTGTACATAAATGTCTTTTGTCTGAAATGAAGAATAAAAGAATTAAAGGAAATGGCCGGACGCGGTCTGAAACCTAGTCGTCATCAGGACCTGGTCGTCATGGCTTGCTATCGCGGAAATGTGAAGCTGCCGGGTGACTTTAATGCAGGTGTACGTTAGCAAAAGAAAACTCAACTACTTATCATATTTGCAGTTGCAGAGGTTGTCAAAAAAAAATAACATGTGAAAATCGATGCTGAAAGTGACAAACAACAAAGTGAATAACTGTGTGGTATTCCATCCACTATATACGTTTGGTGAGAATGTCACCAATGCATTCAATATTGCTGTATATCATTATTATTGTTTTTTCATAATTACTTATTTCTCATTTGTGACGTATTGTATATATATTTTCATTTTCCTTTTCTTTCCCTACATAGTATGTACTGATCTAATTCTAATCCTTCTCAGCAACATTATAATATCCTCGTGTGTGTGCATGTGTATGTGTGTGTATTTCCCAGTATACGTGTATTATCCATTAAGCGCAGAGAGCGGCAGACACACAAACGTTTCCAGACACTCTTCCTCCTCTCTGGAAGATCCATATTTTCTGTACCTAATGATTTCCTCGATGTTTTCACTGGGGATCCATTAAGGCGATCCATCACTCGAACAAAACGCTGAGAGAGAGAGAGAGAAAAAAAAGCGGCGATGTTGGAGAATGTCGAAAACGCAGGAACTCGTGAACATCTCCGTAGACTGCGATCTCATGAGGCCCTTTTGACAGAAGGCTGATAAATCATGTATTCCTTGATCGAGGAAAACAAATTTCCTTGTACGGGAGGAAATCGACGTTGGTTGTGTCATGTGGTTGGTTTCGCCGATTCTCGCGGGATCTCGTTAATTCTCTGTCCAAGAGGAAATCGTTGTTGGTTGTGTCATGTGGTTAATTACCTGATTCTCGCGAGATCTCGTTAATTCTCTGACCAAGAGGAAATCGTCGTTGGTTGTGTCACTTAGTTATCGCTAATTCTCGCGACCTCTCCCCTATTCCCTTTACAGGGTGAAATCGCCGTTGGTTGTCTCCCTTTGTTATTTCGCTAATTTTCGCGCGATCTCGCTAATTCTCTCAACAGAAGGAAATCTTCTTGGCTATGTCACTTCATAGTGAAAATGTGATGCTAGATTCACATAATTTTTTCTATTACTGATCATCTATACCTTGTTTTGAAGAATTGCACATGACAATTTGCTAAATCCTAATAATATTCAAATGCAATACGATGGATTTTGATTAAATATCACATTCCTTTGATATACTGTATTACCTTTTTGTAATTATGATGCTACCATAATTTGATAAGGAGCCACCAAGTTATGTTTGACCTAACATATTAAAACAGAATTACAACTGTGAACATTTTAAATATAAAAGAGTTTTCCAACGATCAAAGTGTATGACGCCTGATGCATAAATAACCATTGTAGAAATAAGGTGCTAAATAAGTACTGCATTAGATTATTGTAATATTTGGATAGGTGTGTGTGTTTGTTTAGTGTACGTATATACATAAAGGCACAAAATCACACATGTATATATTTATACATATATTATATATATATATATATATATATAGTATATATATAATATATATATATATATATTATATATATATATATAGATAGATATATATATGTATATATATATATATATATATATATATATATATATATATATATATATATATATATATATATATGTGTGTGTGTGTGTGTGTGTGTGTGTCTGTAATGACCAAATGTCTAAATTTCCCCTACTTCCGGCCTACGTATGATTAAAATAATATAAATAGGTATCAGACAATAGTGGAGCAGCAGCATAAATTCTCCACCGTGTAATTGATGTTTTTACATTTTTGAATGACTTAAATGCCAGCATTTAATCTCTCTCTCTCTCTCTCTCTCTCTCTCTCTCTCTCTCTCTCTCTCCCTCCCTCTCTCTCTCTCTCTCTCTGCTGCATCTATTTTCTTATTGAGAAAACTGCTTTGCATATTCAGTTATCTTATTCCTCTGCAGTGTTTTTGAGAAAAATTTGTTAAACCGGATGTTCAAACTACATATAAAAAGTAGTGTGCCAACATGATTAATGTTATTGTTAATGTACTTAATATGTTACATTAATCGTAGTTGCCATGCTTTATAGGACGTCTTGAAAATTCCCCTACGGCGGATAGGAATTTAATCGTTCTTGCTAGCGTGTCTACTGAAAAGCTACGAACCAACTTTCATTGAAAATGGCTATTTAGGCAGCACGTTAACTTCCATCAAAGTCCGAAGTCATTCACAATACGCTCCTCACTCTGAGGTACATTCCAACTGTACCCTCAGCACTTTCTGCAGCAGCAAAGGAAAGGCTATTGCAATTTGCAACCATCTCAGTGGCATTCCAAAAACTAAAGACTGTCCTGGACTTTATGGTTGATGTTGGCCTCATAAGATTGGTACCTCCGGCATCCCTCAAGGCGATTTTGCTTAGAAAAGGTGCAGTAGAATCCTTAGTTATTGGCTCTTTTTAAGGCAGCTTAGACCATGTTAGCACCATTTCTACGGCCAGGGTAACACCCAACCGTAACTGACTGACCTGATTGCTTATAAAAGCAACATGAATACAAGCAACTAAAGGACTGGAAACATAACTATCCAAGAACATTTTCGTTTGAATATACTATAAAAAAGGCACCTTAAACCCAAGACTAATGGGAATTTCTACATGAAAAGTATGGTGTTGTCATCCAGCACAAGACAAATGTTCCTACCTCAATCAATTGTGTTTTATTGATTGAGGTATCTATCCCTCTAAATGTAGCTGTTTCCTTATCTAAGGAGCAACATTTGTCTTGCGCTGGATGGCTATACCATACATTAGGCAATAATCTTGGGCTTAGGTTGCCCTTTTTGTATGGTATATCTAAACGAAAATGTTGCTGGATAGTTATGTCTCTAGTCCTTTAGTTGCTTGTATTTATGTTGCTTTTAAAAGCAATCAGGTCTGTCAGATTTACTGAATGTAGGGGACATTATATACTTCAATTACCGTTCTGTTCATGACAAAATGTGTATTAACTGATATCGGAACATGGCGGAAGAAGCATTGTGAAAGTAAAAACGTTAAAAAGAGAAAAAACCACAAACAAACAAATACAAATGGATCAATTAGTTTCCCAAGGCAAACGAGGAAGACGGAGAGAGAGTTGTAAAATTGAAAATAAGTCCCATTAACCCTTCAGAAACGACTAAGCGGAGTCAGTCCACAAGAGAAGGAACTAAATTGGTCCATTCCCTCTGTCGTAATGCCTCTCCAATATCAGACAATCAACAACTTTGTTTACTTCCAATGATTAAACACCTCGTAGTTTCCCCGATGTCCTGCGTGGCAAACACGAATTAAAGGAGCCACGTCTTATATGCAGACATTTTGGGAGAATGATCCGTGAAACTAAATTCATGATTTATTTTGAAATGGATTAAACAGTGATGATTGAACGGTAAAGCTTTCTAAGCATTTTAAGCGCAGTAATAATATTCAGTATTGATATTCGTTTTATATTTAGTTTTACCGAAGTGTAAGACTATGCCCTTTTTGTTTATAGCAGTGATTAATTGAATTAAGTCCGCTATATACCATTTTTAAACTTTAAAATAATTCGGTGAAATTAAAGGGTAAATGTTGAGTATTTATAAACAGCGTAGTCAGGTTTGTTTAAATACGTAAACCGGAATGTCCTTTTTCCTGTATTTTGGTAGTAAGCAAAAATTCTCTCTCTCTCTCTCTCTCTCTCTCTCTCTCTCTCTCTCTCTCTCTCTGTTTCCTGCAATTAATACTTTCAACTTCGTTACAAACATTCCTTTCTGGTTAATAAATCCGATTTCTGTCTTCACAAATAGAGTTACGGAACTTTAAAGTAACAAGATAAAACGAAATCACTTTATAAATCAGTTTAACTCTTCTTTCGTAATTTAAGACAAAGAAGAATATTTTAGCACAGAGTAAAGTGCTTTACTGCTTAAGCACCCGGACGTTATAACTTTGTAATTAAACCTTTATAATATTCTAGTCGTGTTTATCTTTTAAAAAAACTAAATATCATTCATATTACTGGAGACATCTTTCATTTCCTAAAAGTAAATGAATGAAACGAGTACTAAATTTTAGCTAAAAATTTCACTTAAAAATCAAAACATTGCGTTTCCGTTTGCATTTAAAAATATTTTCATAAAATTATTTGCTCTGCGATTGATAGGGGAGATATATGACTTTAAGGATTTTTCAATCTTTTCTCCGTCAGATATTACCATATCTGTATGTTGCTGGGGAAAGGAGATTTAAGAAAAATCTACTTAAAATTTAAAAGAGACATTCGAAATAGAAACAAAAGCACATCAAGACTTTCCACGGAAACTTCAATGAAAATTCCGTTACGAATTTCGTTGAATTGATAAAGAACATCACGCACGAAAAGCACATCAAAACTCTCCACTGAAGCCACTGTGAAATTTTCATCAAATTGCAGAATTACCGCGTAACTGAAAGGTGAAATATTCGAATTCGTATAAGACCAAATGTCGTGAACTTCCAAAGCATTACACAGTGTCATGGTGACATTTACAGAGCTCTCGCAGAATCCAGGACCAAATCTGAAAATTTATGCTCAAAGCGTCTTCATTCAACATTCG
Organism: Macrobrachium nipponense; assembly: GCF_015104395.2. NCBI lineage: Eukaryota > Metazoa > Arthropoda > Malacostraca > Decapoda > Palaemonidae > Macrobrachium > Macrobrachium nipponense. Next base: position 16,894,212 of record NC_061099.1, on the reverse strand, counting down.
GGTGGGTTCGAAAGGGGGATTTCGCTGGATATCCTTCACTTCTCTGGGAGTTGATAAATGACCCTCATAAATCAGCTTTGTCTGACCAACGAACAAAGGAGCAGCGGCGGCGCGCGGTGTTAATGCTGGTGCGCCAGCTCGGAGATTGTGTTTATGAACGTCGCGTAAACTTAAGTAAACAACTCGACAGTCTCTGTTTTATTTAGCTAAATTCGCTGGTGGTTTGTATTATAGAGAGAGAGAGAGAGAGGAGAGAGAGAGAGAGAGAGAGAGAGAGAGCGGAATTCAAATTCAAGTCTACATCGCAAGGTTAAGAAACAGCTTCTATGAGCTCGCTTTTTCCGTCAGGATATTATTAATTAATTTACCGTCAAAGATTAACGAGGCTCTCCCAGCTCCCAACACTTCAGCGTGAAAACAACATTTCCAGACGTATGAACAAACTTCCCGTTTTTCGTGCGAAGTAAGAGCTTAGTAACATTTTTAGAAGATCGTGAAAACGAAGCTTAGACTTGTGCGGTGATATATAACTTAGGGTGATGTGGGGACCTTTATAAAGGTTTTAACGAGATCTCGACTTAACGAGAGAAGGAGACTCTCCAATTATTTCACGTTGCATTCAGACAATGTATCTGTTTAAGCAACTCTATCTGAATGTCATATCCATGATTTAGTTATCATAATGAATTTAGAGCTTGAACAATGTGCTCCGTATCTTAGTTTGAAAGAAAATAAAAATCCCAGCGTCACAAATATGGATCTATCTAGTTTATTATTATTATTATTATTATTATTATTATTATTATTATTATATTATTATTATTATTAAAATTCCTCATAGTAGCACGAGTCTTCAAATGGAGAAACAAATCCACAGTTATGTAAATGTACATATATTTAAGTTTAAAACAGAAAAGATAGCTTTCGGGAATCTGTACGGTTCCCCTTGATAAGGGGAACCGTACAGATTCCCGAAAGCTATCTTTTCTGTTTTAAACTTAAATATATGTACATTTACATAACTGTGGATTTTGTTTCTCCATTATTATATTATTATTATTATTATTATTATTATTATTACTATTATTAATAAAATAGTTTAATCAGACCACTGAGCTGACCATCCATCTCTCATAGGGCTGGCTCGAAGGATTTGTCAGAAATACCAGGTCTAGGCCAGAGGCCAAGTACATGGACCAGATAAGCATTAGTTGCTAGTCAGTTTGCTTCATTTTTTTATATTCTACTATGTCCCAGTCCAATCCTACATAGTATTCAAAGAGCTGAAGTTACCAATATGTGTCTAAGAAATGTTGGCACATATGACAATTTCTTAAATTTCTGGACTGATTTAATTAAAATAAAAAAATCGGCTTTCTTAGTAACTGCTTCATAAAAGACTTAATAATCTATTGCTTACATTCCAGAAAAAAAACATTAAGGAAACTCCTCATCCAGAATTATTCATATCTTTCCTTATCCAAAAGTCATCCTAATCTCAGCGTACTTTCTCTTAGCCTAAAAGACCTAGATCTCTCTACTTTCTTTTTCCTCAGATTAACTTTTCTTCATCTCTTATAACAGACCCCATTCTCGGAGCCAAAAATAATTGACCTAATCCTTTCTCCTAAATTTTATCTTGATCTCCCGAACTCTTCAACTCCAGAGGGATCAACAAGGCTTATGAACCCATTAACCCTTCTTCTCCTGAGTTTTCAGAACTTACTGATTATATCATTGCACTGACTTACGAAAAAAATAACTTTTTAAGGGTATTGTCTGGCATTAGCATTTGCCATAGCAAAAATGATTTCTGAAGATTAATGTCTGGCATTAGCATTTTCCATAAAAATTCCTTTATTGAGACCTATTATCTGTCATTAGCATTAGACGTTTTGTAGTCATTTGTTATAAGAGACAAGTAGGTGCAGCACTGCAGCATGAACAAGACCCAGATGCGATGCGGTTTTTTTTCCCATATTAAATAGATATGTACTTTTTTTATTTTTTTCTTAATCACAAATGTTGATCGACATTATACCTAGCAGCTTTTTTTTTTTTTGTTTTTTTTTTTTCTTTTTCCGAAGGGGTCGGGTGCGTTCAGGCAATTCTTCCTCCTTACTTTTGTCAAACTTCTAACAGTCGCTTTGAGTCTCTTTCTTTGAAAGATTCCTGCTTTATTCTTGCCACATTACCTGAAATAAATTGTCATTGATGTTGACAATGGAATGTTAAAAGGTATATTTCTCCTTACCCATACGATTTTTCCTTTAAAGACTTCTTATCTTGCATCTTCTAATCGGTGATTTTCATACAGATATTAATAAATTTATTATTGAGATTTTTTCTGGCGTCACAATTTTGCGCTTTATGTAACATTTAATGATTATAATATTAAAACACAAAATCCCTCATCTCTGGCAGAGAGAGAGAGAGAGAGAGAGAGAGAGAGAGAGAGAGAGAGAGAGAATGCTAATTTGTATTGCTTATCGATCGGTACCGGAAATGGAATGTAGGGACTGGAATTCCAGAATAATTTTTTGATCATTAATAACAAAAAGTGCTGCCCTTAATAGGCAAAAGGCCTGCATCATCCGGCCATTATCGGGAATTAGGAAGGCGATATTGCAAAGGCGAACATTGAAGTTTCATGTTGGATTTCTTTTGAATGAGCTTCCGCTGGAAAGTTTTATCATTTTAAACATCTGTTTAGCTTTTCCATTGAGAGTCTCTTTTCATTTGCATTCTGTATTAGTATTGGGAATTGGTTATAGATTTCAGTTTTGAAGTAATAAACGAAAACATTCTGTTAAGGGAGCTTTCATGCCGAGGTCATCTGACATTCGGAAAACAATAGTCTATAAATTGCAAGACAACAGTTTTAGGAAATGTGAACATTTAACAAAAGATTTATGATATATGACATTAATACCACTCTCCTGGCCGGACGAAGGTTTTGAGGAGAACATTGTTAGCATAATTCAAGGCAGAGAAATACAATTATTCTACGGACGAAGCATTGAGAAGGATATTGCGTTATCATACAAAAGATATAATTTTTCAAGGGCCGAAGCTTTGAGAAAACACGGTGTTTTCATAAAAACGATGGCATAATTTTTTAATGACTTACAAAAAATAAGCAAAAGAAAAAAGCAGTTTAACATCAGAACTAGCTCGAATTGTTATCATCAAATATTCGGAATAATTGAGAACTGTGTTTCCCCATTGCACAACAAATCACGGCAATCAAACGCATGACGAAATTCGCTTATAATGCCTTTGCTTTCCTAGAACTGACCTTAATACCCGGCTTATTTCGCAGCGTTCTTGTTAGAAGTAGATCTATGTGAAGACTATAGACGTACTCTTTTTCGTTCTTAGAGGCCGGTAACCCATTTCTAGGACGAAGCTGAAGATAACAAGAAAAAGGGGAAAAAAAGATGAATGGGAGATACAACCCAGCGGCAATGACAGACCTACCTATTTATGGAAGGAAGACTGTAATAATAATAATGATAATGAAGAAATCCATAATGATGTTAGTGTCAATATGTATAAAAAATAAATATACAATGTAAAATTATAATATTACATAAATTTTATTCTCTGCAGCTTCATTAAGACAATACTTTGAGATTCAGGTTTATGTTAACAAACATAACTGAAAGGACACAACTTTTATAGTGCAGTTGCACAATAGAATTCTGATATTCATATGAATAGTTCATGCAAAAGCTTCAAGGAAAAATTATGTAGACAGATACTAGATGAATTTCCTACAAAGATTTCACAAAGGTTGCTCTTAAAAATCTACCGTAAGTTTCTGCTGAGCAAACCACAATGGAATAGATTGTTTTTAGTTGTACAGTATAATGAGCATAAAAATGTTCTACATAGAAACAAGGCCTAAAAATCCTCCGTTTTAGAATCCGAGAGAAAATCCTCAATGCGACATTCCTAGAAGAAAATATGATATGCAAATGACTTCGCTCAAAATTCAGCTCTGAAAGAAAAATATTATGCAAAGTATTTGACAAAGGCGAAAGCAGCAGTCTTATCTGCCCTGCCCTGTAAATTCTACGCCATCTGAACTGACGCGAACTCTAAAGCAAACGTTAATTGAAACTCCGGGTCGGCAGACTATATTGTTTGGAGAGCTTCACCCGGCAAAGTTTTCCGAGAAATATGCAATATTTCCGGTTACTGCTTTGACGAAAATAGGGTTTTGCATATCGTTTTTTGTATATTGATTTTTGCATATTCCGGAATTAATTCTATGAGGAGGCCAATGTTGGCTCGCTCACAATAGACACGAACCTCCTACATTTAATGCACACCTTTACGTGGCTATCTTACGTCATATCCTTGACAAAGAATGAATTTCGTTGAAACAAAAATACACAGATTTACTACAAAATATGGCTCTTATTAATCAGTTTGTTGTCTTTAAGTTGTTGTTTTTTTTTACAAACACATAAGTAGGGGAAAAAACGACCCCATTTCAGCTCAACCTCAACACCCGACCCCAATTCGACTTACAGGCGATAAACCCCATAAGGTCGCCTTTATCTTAACCTCACGTACGTTGACCATTAATGACTCCATGGGAAAACCACCAAATATTTCGCTCTAGTTTAGAAAAGAACCCCAAAATGGCTCATGAAGAACCCTTAGGATAAGAGAACCATGGTTCCGCTCGACCCCTTGAAAATACCCAACCCCATTCTGGCTCAGAATATACTCTATGGATGAAAAAACCCCAATTACACATAAATATGAATATTAGTAATAAAAATTGTAAGTCCCTTAACCTAACCTAACCCAACCTAAACTTAAACCTAACCTAACCCACGTGAGTGAAAATTTTTGTTCCTTAATTAAACCTATCCCAACCTAACCTAACCTAACCTAACCCACTGAGTGGAAAAATTCTAAGTCTCTTAACCTAACCTAGCCAAACAGAGTGAAAACATTTTAAGTCCCTTAACCTAACCTAACCCAACCCAATCAATTGGCTCAGGATATACTCATTGATTGATGAAAAAAACCCCCATTTCACACAAATAGGAATATGAGGGAAAAAAAGTCTTAGTCCCAGTTAAACCTAACTAAACCCACGTGAAATACCCAACCCCATTTTGGCTCAAGATATACTCTTCGGATGAAAAACTGCCATTTTACATGAATATGAATATGAGGGAAAAAATTCTAAGTCCCTTACCCTTAACCTAACCTAATCATCTCCCGTATGCCGGTGGGGTTCGGGACGTGAGTGCCAAACCGGAATTTTTTTTTTTTCAAAAAATTCACAGCACGCTTAGTTTTCAAGATTAAGAGTTAATTTTTAGCTCCTTTTTTGTCATTGCCGGAAGTTTAGTATGAAACCATCAGAAATGAAAAAATATCATCATATATAAATATTGGAATATATGACAGCGCAAAAAAATTTTTTATATATAATTGTATACAAATCGCGCTGTGAGCAAACAGTTAAAGCTAACAAGTTAATTTTTTTTCGTTGTATTTTAAACTAAATTGCGGTCATTGTGATATATAACACATTGTAAAACAACCAAATTAACACAGAGAAAATATTATCACAAAATGATGCATGAATTTGTAATGCGAGGATGTGAAAAAATGTTTTTTGTTTTTAAATTCACCATAAATCGAATATTGTGCTAGAGACTTCCAATTTGTTTCAAAACAAAGATAAATGCTTGGATATTACTAGACTGTAAGAGTTTGAGCTTAAAATTGCATTTTCGACCATTTCGGTCAAGTTAAAGTTGACCAAATGTAGAATTGTTTTTATTTATCGTGATTTATATGCAAATATTTCAAAAATGAGAAAAGGTACGATCATGAATTATTTTTTGTTGCATTTTACAGAAAATTGCGCACATTTTCATATATAAAACTCTGTGTGACGGCTAATATGAAAGGGAGCAAATATACGACAATGTGACGTAAGCATTCGGAGATTTGCGGCAGAGAATCCCGGCGCGGAGGAAGGAAAAAGTTTTTTCAAATATTCACCATAAATCGAAATATTGTGCTAGAGACTTCCAATTTGTTTCAAAATGAAGATAAATAATTGAATATTACTAGACTATAAGAGTTTAGCTTACAATTGCGTTTTTTTACTATTTCGGCAGAGCCAACTTTGACCGAACGTCGAATTTCTTCTATTTATCGTACATGCAATTGCGCACATTTTCATATTTCTATATAACGGCCAATATGAAATGGTGCAAATATTACGCCATTGCGACGTAAGCATTTCGGAGATTTGCAGCGGAGAATCCGTGTGCGGAGGGAAGGAAAAAGTTTTTTTTTTCAAAATTCACCATAAATCGAAATATTGTGCTAGAGACTTCCAATTTGTTTCAAAATGACGATAAATGATTGAATATTACTAGAATGCTAGATTTTTTGCTTACCCAAAAATACCCATATATATATATATAATATATATATATATATATATATATATATATATATATATATATATATATATATATATATATATATATATATATATATATAATATTAAATTTTTTATTATTCTGGTACGAATACATAACTAAAAGGAATGAAGGTGAAACTTTTCTTTGTGTATAAAATGAAATAACATATAAAATACATCAATAAAAACTTGTAATAAATATAAAACTAAACATAAAATCACTGCAGAATACTCACTCGTAATCCTGACTCTTCGTTCTATTCTTGTTGTCTCCCTCCTCCATTGAAGAGTCTTGCATTTTTTTCTTCTCGACATGACGAGGTACAGGTGGGGGAGGGAGACGCATGCCCTTACTGCTGATGACTGCCGCCATTCGGCGGCCCTCTGCGCCCTCCGTTGTCCCTAGGGTAGGCGCACTCCAATATACGACCGCAGTGTGGTACTTGCGGTCACACTCCCTGAACCTACAAAGAGCTATATTGCATGTGCGAACAGAAGAAAAACCGGGGTGTCTCTCCTTCAGCCATTCATATGGCACAGCCGGCACCGTTTCTTGCCTGCGCCCTTCCGTAGGAACTCCAGTGTGTGATCCCCTGGCTGCAGCCGACACACAAGGTCCACTATCTGACGAGAAGTCGTAATCTGAGTGGGGGCGGGATCATCAAGGGCGGCAGCAGCAGGGGCGGCGGCAGCAGCAGCGGCAGGAGCGGGACGACCGAGTTGGCCTGCTAACATCTGCCCTTTCCTCTATTGGCAGATCTGCAGCTCGGGGCAGGGGGCCAGTGATGGAAGGCCACTCATTGGGATTAAAGTTAATGAGGGTATTCCCAGCTACCTTGAGAAACTGATGTGGGACAAACCTCTGGAAGTCTGGATTATAGTACCCACAGTAGAGATGTAGGCATTCTGGAGGACCAACTGAAGAATGTATTTGAGGAGCTTCTGTGTCCACCTCCTGGTTCTCCTAGCAAAGGGATAATACTGGATGAGTTGATCAAAGAGATCAACTCCTCCCATGTGCCTATTGTAGTGCCCAACGATGGAAGGCCACTCGTTACGAAACTCCTCATACATAACTCGGCCCTGCCGATGTGTCTTCTTCCGCTGGACGATCTCCTCTTGGATGGGTTCATGACTCGTCGTAATCATGGGGACGAGTCGGACAACCTTCCAACAGATGACGAAGACAGCTCCCTTCCGCCGCCACTCTGTCTCTCCTCTTGCCAGATGTTGCGGATGGCTAACGAACCTCTTGAGGACATTTGGGGCCCCACGCACCAACTGAAGGGTACCACTGACGTGCACACCTGCTTCATACAGTTCCTGGGCCAGGGATACCGAATTATAATAATTATCCATAAACAGGTGGTGTCCCATGGTTTTGGGAAAAGATCCACAAGACTGAACACAGTGCCATCGCAGCGTGAAGAAGACCCTGGAATACACAGAGAAGTCCACGACGTATCCAGTGTTGGACTCCGTAATAAATGACAATTTCACACCATATTTCTTTGGCTTCTTGGGGTTGTACACTTTTATGCTCAGACGTCCTTTGTAAGGCATCATCCCCTCATCCAAAGAAAGGTTGTTGCCAGGAACCACAAGAATTTGGCACCGTTCATGAATGTACTCCAACACTGGGCGGACTAAGATGAAGCGATCAGGGTTATTCCGGGCTATGGCCCTTCGGTTGAAGGTGTTGAAATACCTGTCCAACGGCAGGAAACTATTACGGGGCATAACGCCGGCACATTGGCGTGCTTAAAAAAAAATTCTGCCTCCAATATTGCCTGATGTCAGCAGCAGGCATCATCCCAAAAAAATGTGGAGCCCCCAAAAAAGTGCCATGTCGGTGAGGTTACAGCCCCGCCAACGATATGACAATGTTGTTCGCAGTTCGTCACAGCAGTACCGAGTGTAGTCTGCCGTCTCTGCTACCAGTTATTCCAGCAATTCCCGCGTAAGGAACAGCTGAATGAACCCCAGAGCAGTGAGAGGAACAGGTACGGTGAGGCCAGGTACTGCCATGAATGGGTGCATGTTAGGTGGGGTGGGGTCCTCCGACCACCCCTCGTCACTCTCGGACGACCGGCCTTCACCTTAGCTGGCGCGACGCTCCGACCTTCTACATGCCCCTTGCTCGGGCACGGTTTCACACTCAAAACCCCCCTACTGGCCCAGCTCCCTCACTTAGGCCCTCACTTTCTGTGTCGTCATCGGCGACAAAACTAGACGACAACTCCTCCTCCTCCTCTTCAGATTTCCCTCTCATAAGCACTAAAACCACTAAATTCGAGCTCACTTTCGGCATTTGACCCTTGTACGGACATTGGGGGCAAATATTCTTCATCACTAACATTGGGAGTGATGTCCTCGTCACTAGATGACCAACCACCATCAAAATGAAGACTTGCGACATGCTCCCGATCAAGCTCTAACAAGTAGTCGTCTATGTTCTATGGTTCGAGGCCTCCCAAATGCCTACGAATGCCCCACAGGACACCCCGATGCTTCCTAGGGGTTATAAAAGGTACACGAGACATACGTTGTGGTGCTTGAACACTTTCGTCCACACGAGGCCGCACGGAACAGCGTTGAGGAGCGAGGTCATCTTGGGTGCTTGGTCCATCGCCAGCATCCAAGTCCAAAATACATCTCACACGATCCCTCCTGAGGGGTGTAAAACGACGCCTTTCGGCGCTCCATTCGACGTTCAGACATCTCTACGTACGTCTTGTACCACCACAAATACTCAAACTCTCGCAAAAGTTCGGCAAAACATGATTGCGGCAAAAGATCGCTCTCGGACGAAGTGTCGCTGATGCTGGCTGTTGCGAGAAGAAGGCATTTCGCGCATGCGCACCTGAGTCACGCTTGTAAACAAAACAACAGCTTGATCCGTGAGCTCCAGCATCCCCCATGGCGCGTGATTTGAAAGTTTTCGCCTAGTAGGCCTATAACTATTTTTCAGCGAATTTTTAAAAAAACTTATTTTCGTTGACGTACCGTATGTCGGTTCGGCACCCGACAGACAATTTTTGTCGACGTTTAATACTTCCAATCGGCATTAAAGGGTTAACCTGACTTTCTTCATGACTCACTGCCAGGTGCGCAACATGTCATATCATCTGATAGTATGAATGCAAAAAGATTTTTAAACTCCATTCAAATTCAGATAAGCAACTGATAAGCAACCAAAACAGTCACTGTTTCTCTGTGACTCACTGCCAGGTGCACAACATGTCATATCGTGACGGTGCACATTCACACGAGGCACACAACACAACGCGACTATCACAACTCGATGATCCATCTCCATGTCCAGTGTCATACACATAACACACACACATGAAACGATACACCACTTTGGCAAAACCTCATACGAGGGTGATAAAATGATGATTGTAACCACTTGCTCACACATGCTCTGATAATTCTGCAGGTTTCGCTGATGTTAGTTAATCCCCGAGACCTGATGTGAAAAGACATATGCTACCCACCGGTATATAAGCTTAAACAGGAGCAGCAAGACCCACATCAGTACACCAACAGGCTGCTCTATTCCACAACATCTCCTCAAGCAGATATGGGTAATTCCACAGCAACAGCAGTGATGAAACTACGAGTGACAGCTCCATTGAAATTCCTTTGCCGTGGCATATATATATGGCACTGAAGGCTCGGACTACCCAAAGGACTGCTGGGTCTGCTGTCAACGTTGAAAGAAGGGGAGAAAACAGGGGTAGGAACAGACCCGACCCGGGACGATCCTTAGCAGGAGGTACATCAGGGAGCGCCACTCCGCAGGCCAGTGAGAATAATTCTTTTCATTTAGAAGTTTGCTGAGATGTGACTCGGTGTGAAAAAAATGCACATCATCAAAGCCACATTACATATATAAAACAACCAGTTTATTTTTCATTAAATTCTCTACTTGTTATTCCTATTTTTTGTAGGTTCCATCGTGAATGCTGTCACAGCTCCACGAATTGGGAAAATGCAAGGGAAACATTGTTGAGAGAAGGTCACTGTCAAGTAGGAGGTGCCAACACAGCAGACACTGCTTAACAGTAAAGGAGAAGGAGGCCAACCGAATTGTGAGTACTGACACTTATTCAACTGCAGTAGGAACTCACATTGATGTGACAACGTCACTCAGAATTAACAGAATGCAGCTCACCGAGGACGTCTGCGAACACTCCGGGAGAGGGGTATAAATTCTGTCATGTTATACCTGTGCATCATCATCACCAGGCAGAGAATGGTGGGTGGCAGTGATACCATCTGTGAAATGAGTTCTTTTTACGTCGATACGCCTCCCGTGCTAACAGTGTACAAATTGCTAGATGAAGCTATTGAATATGTGGCAAGAGCAACCTTGAAGACCGGCTCAACTTAAGTGAGGGTTCGGGTTGGCGCATCACGTCGCTACACAGAGTATAAATCAACATCTCTCGCGGTGAGAAATGGTGAACATAAACTTTAAAAAGTATCCTGCGGGAATCAGGGGATTCAGCCAAGTCGTCAACATTAAATCCGGGTACAACTGCGTCATTACAGCATCTAGAGGCGAATGTGCTACTCAGAAAAAACCACAACACACCAGATAAAAAACCTCAACCAGGATGTGAAAAACCGGATAAGGACGAATCGGATCAGGATTAACCGCACACCCGACATGCCACTGAACAGCAACTCCTTTAAGACATTGGAAAAAGATAACCTTAACATCTATGTGTACAAAACTGTGTGAACTGGTCATTGGAAAACATCACAAAAAAAGTTGGACTGTGCATCTCGCTAGAATGGAGGTTAACACGTCATGTTCCCAATTGGTCACTCTACTGCTAATCACAGATGACCACCTCGCACTCATCAAAGACATGTTCGCCTATGTGAAGGCATTCCGCCACGGGGTAAAGACAATGAGGAGAGAATACACAGGTGGCATGTGTTATCACTGTCTAACCTTGTTTAATACCCCACACCTGAAGTTGTTCAACCTGAAACACAGTTCCTAATAACCCAGAGCCCAACTAATTTAAACAATTTGAAAAAGTGAAAGCATTAAATAAAACCTCGCACATCGCCTTCTTAGATTTTGAATTGTACAACAGACAGCTTGACATGGATGAAGAACAGAGTCGTGTCAAAGCAGAAAGCGTACACATATTGCTATGCAATCGTCGATGGCAGAAGCGATGAATACTGTGCACACAGAGTAGGTGTAGTGAACGCTGCGTTGACGATTTTCTGGCATGAATAGCCGAAGACTGGGCCAAGATACGTGAGACGATGGTGGCATAAAATCAGCATGACCTCTGAAACAACCCGCCAGTTTGAACAGGCTACACACTGCAAAAGTTGCAACATTAAGTTCACCGATACCACCATCAAAGTGCGGCATCACGTGCACCACATACCGATGGACAACTATATGTACAAATTATGCAGGAAGTGCAATTTTAATTTGAAATATGCAGACAGAGCCCTACCAGTGTTAGTACACAATTTGTCTCACGATGCCGCACTTATCTTGAAAGAAGCGGCTGCCAAGCATAACTTCGAAATCTTGAAACGTGATGGAGGCACATTTTATTCACTTAAAACTGGCAACATCAGATTGATAGTTTTACGTTTGGGACTGGCTGGTCTAAAACGTAAGGGGAAAATGGAAAAAATGAGGACTTATGACTTACCTTAGATAACTGTTAACGGGGGTACTAGGTCGCCACAGAAGCTTAGCTGATTAATTAATCTAAATTACATTTATTTACAAGGTGAATGCTGCGTTTGACGATTTTTTTGGTATGAATAGCCGAAGACTGGGCCAAGATACGTGAGACCATGCTGGCACAAAATCAGCATGACCTCTGAAACAACCCGCCAGTTTGAACAGGCTACACACTGCAAAAGTTGCAACATTAAGTCACCGATACCACTATCAAGGTGCAGCATCACGTGCACCACATGCCGATGGACAACTTATGTGCACATTATGCAGGAAGTGCAATTTTAATTTGAAATATGCAGACAGAGCCCTACCAGTGTTAGTACACAATTTGTCTCACGATGCCGCACGTATCTTGAAAGAAGCGGCTGCCAAGCATAACTTCGAAATCTTGAATCGTGATGGAGGCATATTTTATTCACTTAAAACTGGAAACATCAGATTGATAGTTTTACGTTTGGGACTGGCTGGTCTAAAAACGTAAGGAAAATGGAAAAAATGGAGCGCTTATGACTTACCTTAGATAACTGTTAACGGAGGTACTAGGTCGCCACAGAAGCTCAGCTGATTAATCTAAATTACATTTATTTACAAGGAAACATTGAATGGCCTGAGATGAAGGCAAGGCATATAGGCCACGTGGGCAGAGCACTGTGTGTGGTCTGGAACACTCTTATCTTTCACAATATCAGTTCAACCTCGAACATTGGAGACACTGTACGCATAGCTGACGAAAACCGGAACGCTGCTTTCAGGAGAGGATACACAATTCAAAACACTCTGAAAATTTTTAAAATAAAAAAGCTCATTACTCTGCAAAATCCTACAGTTTACATCTTAGAAGATTTAGCAGGAGAAGAAATAAAAGGTATATTCTACAGAGAAGAATTAATACCTACTGAATTGCCTGGAACCTACGACATTGCCATCTTAGGGAGTAGGAGGAAAGGCAACAGAACACCATATTATGTTAATTGGAAGGGTTATTCTGCTCAGTTTAATTCGTGGGTCGATGATTCACAAATTGTGTGGACATGAATTACAAAAAGAAAGCTTCAATACATAAAAACCAAGATTTTATTTTATTCATCTCCTATTTGTCCCCCTCCAAGAGGAGTAGATTAATTCACATATTAAGCAGAGCATTTACCACTGCCATATCCGAAATATTTAGAAATTTCCCTTCACAGTAATCTGAGGAGAGAAACAACCCTCATTAAAAAGCTCAGAGGGTATAAGAGGGAAATCCGTCAAGTATCCTTCAAAACGACAACGTTAGCGAGGAAGAAAAACATATTGAGGAGTCGCAAAGGCGGCGCTATTCTGTCCGTATTACTTCCTTTAGCAGCCAGTTTGATAGGAAGTCTTTTTAAATAGGAAAATAAAAAAATTAAGGAGTTCTATGTTGTACTAGCCATCATGTATGAGAGGTTAACAAAAGGTCAGGAAACTTGTGGTAACAGCGTCGGAAATTACAACAACAACATTAATAACCATAGCATCAATAGCGATTACAATAATAATAATAATAATGTTAACAGCATCAATGCAGACAGTGATGACAGCAGTGGAGGAAGTAGGTTGAACACAGGTGCAGATGACACATACATTCCTCTTAATGTGCAGAGAACTGTGAACTTTCCCATGAATGCTAAAACATTTACACCGCCACCTCCTTTACCTCCCATCGGAAATGACTGTGTGAAGAAGGGAGAGCTGCTAATTTTGAATGTGCTCAACCGTGAAGTTACCCACAAAAAAGTAAATCCCGACCTGACTAGTGTTATTGCTATATTGTTCACAGATCATCAGATACTTTATGTAAAAGCTTTAGTTAATCATCTGCAAAATTCAGCGCAATTGAATGGAATGCAGAAGAACTGTCTCACCCGCTTAACGGATATAACATTTTAGATGTGGCTAGAGAATTTCAAGTGAATAAGAGGAGGGATAATAGTAACATACCCAGTTAGTCATTATTTAATCGACCATGGAGGTATTAGTGAACGGATAGTGAGAAATACCGCTATAAAAAGACAGATAGAAGCATGGCACAACTCGGTTAAGAAAGGAGGTAGCAGAACAATGAAGAACATGATAGAGAAGAAAAAGGAGGATGTTTGGCTGCCATATTGATGAATCACGAAATGATCAGAGGTGGACCCGTTCAATCCTGCGGTTGTGATAAACTTCGAAGGGAGCAGTTGTATCGGCATATCACAAAATTATCATAGATGAACCTGTCCAATCGTGCAGGCGTGATAAAGTTTCGAAGGGGCTGAGCTTAGCATGAATCACGGTGGTGGGGAGGAGAGGACGTGGAAACCCTGGCAAGTTTAAGAGTGCATTAGTGTATTTTGGCTCGCTGAGTGTTTATGTGCACACTCCCATTCGCTGTTCGAGATGGCTTCTTCACCCTGCAAGCTGGTTTTGGGGAGTTTATCCAAGACCAAGTTCAAGAAGAAGGAGTGTTGCCTGGTTGTAGCCACTAACTGTGTAACATGTCAGAATTATGGATTAGTTGAAGACATCGTGAGGATTTACCCCTACGCTGACATTGCGGTTCCCCGTTACATCAGAGCCGGGACTAGTTATGCTTCACTCCAAGGGAGAGAAGGCACCACCATTCTGACAGTACCCGAGGGAAAGAATATGTTCGATGCTGAAGAACTCGACCTTCCCATCATTTTCACTTTGTTAACCAATATGGAATTAATGCACCCGTGGAGGGCAATGAATTTGCCAAATCGACCATGTGGAAAGGTTGCGGAACGATATGAGAGAAATGAGATACAATCACTTCTATTCAGCGTTGAAGAGTTTAAAAATTTAATTAAAGAAGGTATCGTGTGAAGATGTGAAATATGTCCTATTCCCCGCAGGGATAGGAGAAAGTGGTTGTGTGATCTGTGTCTGGTTAAACCAACACCTACCTGTGTTTATTTCCTTTGGCGAGGAGATGAAACGCCATGGGAAGGTCACATGTATAGTTGTCAAGGAGTCAGTTTTATCCTTCATGGAAGAGAAGTGTGTGGGAGATGCGCGGTTGAAGGATTCATTTTCCAAATTGAGATGTTTAGAAGTAATGGACACAGAGAAATTAAATCTCGGGGTTGAACTGAGCGTAGCTGTGTGACCCGCTTATGTAAAAAAAAAAATGTTTGCCAACCTGTATATGTACATGTGTATGTATGTATGTTCCATTATTTTGTATAATAAATACAATTAATTTTTTATACTTTTTATTCATCCCTTCTAAGCTGTGTGGTATATATGACCTCAATAATGTGTATTACCAGCATTGTGTGTTCAGCATGTGTAGCGATTACATCGTAAATGTGAATAGTGGGGTGTGCCTAGATTTATTTCCTGAAAACCAGCCCTGTAAATTTATAAACAGGTTGGCCACTCCCTTAACTCTATCAAAAGAGGTAGAATATGAATTTGGTGTCATAGGGGTTGCACTCCCAAATGAATACTACGCCGTCACACCAGAAGATGAAGATTTCACACTTCAGTTTAAAGTCACCTTTAATCAGAGTTCGACAACTGGCTCATACGCTTTCACGTATGTTCCCGCTGTTGGCTTATTAGTGGGGGATATGAATAGATTGACTAGACCACTCAGTACAGACATTACAGAGCAACTGGAAACGTTTATGGTGTATACATTCGGAGTGTTATGCGTAGGGAAGGGTTATTTTCATGGAATGATGATTTGAAGAGGATGAGCCTCACATACGTGAATGCCGAGGTTGCAAAAGTAGAAGGAATTGTTTCAATTGTTGTAAAGTTTAGTGTTAGGGCTGTGCATTTATTGGAGTTTATTATAGGAGTGCAATACATGATTTATGGTGTGGGGGTATTGAGAAATCACCTCTCCAAAACTCCCTATCTCGGTGATCACAGTATCGATTACATTTACTTATATTCCAACATTATTCAACCCTCATTGCTGGGTGATAAAATAGTAAATATCCTGGACTGTTTCACGTTGGAATGTGGATGGGGTAGAGGTTCGCATAATGCAGTTTATAAACCTTCAATTACAAATGTGGTAGATTACATTTCCATTGGTGTGATGAATCAGAAAGGGGAGGACATTAAGATTATTGAAGGTTAAAGCGTGTCATGCACCCTTCATATAAGACCTAGATGAGCGAAATTATGTGCAGTACTTCGCCAGTATGACGGGTGAACACATTATATATGTGAGCAGTCTAGGCTGCTTGGACAAGATGTGAATAACTCAGTGTCTGGGTTTGTGAATAGGTTACCTGCTCTTATATTCCTACCAAATGAAAGTGAATTTGAAGTGAGTCTAGCTTTGATCATGTTTCTGGGAGTTTATTATGCTGTATTATCAAGAATTGAAGAATTCTCCCTCCAGTTTGTTACTAAACACGGTAAAAATAATAAGCACACCTATATCTATAGACCAAGGACGGCTGTGTTAGTGGGAGAAATGAAAACTGGAGAGGGCGCTTAACAGGGATATTTTTGAACATTTAAAAGTGTATTTTGACAGCGAATACAAAAACGTTTTCAACAGTAACGATATATTTGGCTGGGATGAAGACAGCAGGAGGATTATTATCCCTCATGTTAAGAGGGTGAAGATTGAGTTGGGGGACATTAAAAGTGTGTCCCTTAAATTCAGTAATAAAGCAGCCAGATTGCTGGGTTTTAAAAATAATACCGCGTACAAAGTTTACGCCCTGATGCAGTGAAGTGAATGTACATCTCTCGATTGATTCCTTACCCGATAATTGCTGTGTAGATTATATGTATGTGTACACAGATGTTGTTCAACCGACTGTTTTTGGAGGGAAACTAGTAAATATATTGGATTGTTTTACATTAGAGAGTGGCAAAGGGAAGGGGATACACAATACAACATACAAAGCGCTCAACATGAACATTCTAGAACAGATTTCAATTATCATCACTGACCAGAAAGGAAGGTGCATTCATTTCAATACTGACTCGAGTGTCACCTGTGTGCTTCATATAAGGCCCAGATAGGGAGGTATGTATAAAACATGCATTCTTTTTCACCTTCACGTTATTCACTTTCGCGAGCTCGTGTAATTAAGAACGCTCAAACGAGTGCTCTGGATAATATTCAAGGGAGAGATTAAAGGTTTTTTTAACAGGTATGAGGGTCATACTCACCCTACTCTCAGAGGTCGAATTTAAAAAGGGGTTCTTGTCTGAAACCTTAAGAAAGAGAGCGGATCTAGAAGACATTTTGGTTTTCTATCTAAGTCATAGAAGAGGTGGAGGCATATTTTCAGCCATGACCGGCATTGCCCGCAGGGTACTCCCTTTTCTGTTCAATGCTGCTAAACCTTCAGTTAAAGAGTTTGGTAGATCAGTGCTTCTGGATGTAGTGAACGATCAGCTGCCCCTGAGGGAATCTTTAAAAAGGCACGGAGTGACAGCTCTCAAAAGTACAGGTAGATGCATTCTAAGCGGTAGCGTGAGGGTCGACAGGAAAAGGTTGGGTGAAGTGAAACGCACACTCGCTCTGTTGGCTACGAAGAAGAGGAGAAAGAAGAATGGACAGGTTGAAGTGAGAAGTAAATATAACAAGGATGTGTATGATCTTCTTTAATTCATTCATCCTTTGACAGCGGCCGTGCATGCACGCATTCTCTCCCTCTCGCAATTTTTGTGAAATGGCGAGTGTGGTTCCCAATTTGCCAGGGATGGGATACAAGGTTCCCGTCTCTTCATATATCGTGGGCATTTCAGAATTGTTCCCGAATGTGAACAAATGTAGGATTACAGAAAGTTTGATTAATTCGAAGGAAAGGTTGGATTTCCCACCTAGCAACAATTCTATAAATCAAATCCTTAGTGGTAACTATATCGAGTTTCGTATTAACAGTGTCACAGGCTCCTTCTTGGATTTGTCAAGTATAGCTTTGGAATTATATATCACAGTGGTTAGGGGCGGTGCACAGCTGCCGGATGATGCACACGTTGCACTTGTTAATGGTATAAGCAATATGCTTTTTAAATCTGTCTCTGTCTTCTCTAATGAAAAGTTGGTGGAATTGTGTCCTGTTTTTAGCTATCAAGCATACATAAAAATGCTCAAAAGTGTGAAAACCAGTGCACCACTGACTTTTGGTATGAGCGGGTTTTTCCACGAACCTATTCAGCCACTTCTTTCGGACAGACGAGTAGGTGGGAAACTTGGGTGATGAGCTCTGTTAAGACTAGAGGAGTTCACACATACTTTGTACTAGCGAATATAGACATTTATTTGTTAGATTCCGTGGATTTGAGGGTAAGGCTCAAAATGGCTGATAACAACTGGGTGATGGGTGCCCACACCAACGCTCACTTAAACGATCTGAATATAGAAAAAGCCAAGTTGTGGATTGATCGTGTTATCCCCCATTATAACGCCATGTCTGCTTTAAACACAGCTTTTCGGTTAGCCCTATACAATATATATATATTTGATAAGACTTTATATAAAACATACGTTATTGGGCAGAACGAGGATTCCATTTTAATAGATCAACCTTTCAACACCCGTATACCTGAAAAGATTACGTTAGTAATGATTGGAATGCAAATGTTTTCTGGGAATTACGCAGCCAATAGTTTGTACTTTGGTGTATACAACTTGAATAGCGTGCACATCACTGTTAATGGGAATACACTGTATAATATAAACTGTCATTTTCCTAATACTGTCACGCAATTGTTTTCTGAGACATGGAAGTCAATAGGAGGTGGTCATGATAATCTCATCACCTACGACAGTTTTTAAAATGGAAGGGGTGTCAATTGTTTTAGCTTCGTCATGGAAGAGGTTGAAGGTTCAATGCCAGTTGAAATTTCAGCTAGTTTGAGAATATCTATAAAGCTGGGAACAGTCGCGCCTCATTCTTGCATGATTTTATTGTTCGGAGACACCAAGGGTATTTTAACAATTGATTCAAATAGAGTTGTTCAGAGTGATATTAGGGGTTAGGAGTGATGGATGCGAAAGAAACTGAGACTGCTTTACAAGGTTCTCTAGGGAATGTCATTAAATATTTAGGTGTGTTCGCTTCATATGAAGTGGGTACATTCATAATACCTGTGAATAGAATTAAACCGTTAGTTTTTATATCTAATACTCAGCCTTCAACTTCTAGTATTGACGTTGTTGGACACTGGGTGTGTTTTTATAGTGATTGTTCACCTAGGGATACAATCTTCTTTTCTGATAGTTATGGTATAAACCCTAAAATTTATTCAGGTGGCTTCTCGACTTTTCTCTGAGCTAATTTAGTATTTGTCGTTTACCGGTCCTTAAGGCAGATACAGCCAGATAATGAGTGGGAAAGGACGGGTTGTTCTGCACGGGTCACAGGCGGAGGACGAACGTCAAGCGGTAGAAGATAATGAATTTAGAAGATTGTGGTTTTTTATTGTAAAATTGTTTAGCAGTTTGAGGTTGGTGATAAGGAGTTGTGACGGGATTGTTTTTTAATGTGTCTCGGGAGAAACGCATGAATCTGACACTTGTTAATGTGTACCGGTTTATGTAATAAGAATATGTGAATGGTCATAATTGGTTTTTATTACCTTCATTCTTTATTGTTCAACCTTCCATAGAGTTCCATTATGTTAGGTTATGGAGTTTAGAAAACTTTTCGCATTCATACTATCACGTGATATGACATTCATGAAGAAAACGGTAACTGTTATGGGTGCTTATCAGTTGCTTATCTGAATTTGAATGGAGTTTAGAAATCTTTTCGCATTCATACTATCATGTGATATGACATGTTGCGCACCTGGCAGTGAATCATGAAGAAAGTCAGGTTAAGGGACTTTTAATCTATTTTACTCGTATTTATATCTTTTTTTTTTACTCAGTGGGTTAGGTTAGGTTAAGTTAGGTTGGGTTAAGTTAGGTTAAGGGATTTAAAATTTTTTCACTCATAGTTATATATATGTGAAATGGTGGTTTTTTCATCCTTAGAGTATATCTTGAGCCAAAATGGAGTTGGGTTATTTTCAAGGGGTCGTGAAATGGTGGTTTTTTCATCCATAAGCTATATCTTGAGCCAAAATGGGGTTGAGTATTCTCAAGTGGTCAAGCGAAACCATGGTTCTCCTATCCCAACAGTTCTTTATGAGCCATTTTTGGGTTATTTTCTGAACTAGAGCGAAATATTTGGTGGCTTTCCCGTGGTTGTTAATGGTCAACGTGCGTGAGGTTTATCGCCTGTGAGCCAAATTGGGGGTCGGGTGTTGAGGTTGAGCCGAAATGGGGTCCTTTTCCCTACTCACATAAACAGATGTTTTAT
>NC_061099.1:16845199-16873191 GCF_015104395.2 Macrobrachium nipponense | reverse complement strand
ATAAAACATCTGTTTATGTGAGTAGGGAAAAGGACCCATTTCGGCTCAACCTCAACACCCGACCCCCAATTTGGCTGACAGGCGATAAACCTCACGCACGTTGACCATTAACAACCACGAGAAAGCCACCAAATATTTCGCTCTAGTTCAGAAAATAACCCCAAAATGGCTCATGAAGAATCGTTAGGATAGGAGAACCATGTTTTCGCTTGAAAATACTCAACCCCATTTTGGCTCAAGATATACTCTATTGATGAACAAACCACCATTTTCACGACCCCTTGAAAATAACCCAACCCAATTCTGGCTCAAGATATACTCTAAGGATGGAAAAAACCACAATTTCACACATATATAAATATGAGAGAAAAAATTTTAAATCCCTTAACCTAACTTAACCCAACCTAACTTAACCTAACCTAACCCACTGAGTAAAAAAAGTTCCAAGTCCCTTAACCTAACTTAACCTAAACCACTGAGTGAAAAAATTCTAAGTCCCTTAACCTAACCTTATCTAACTCACCGAGTAAAAAAATTCTAAGTCCCTTAACCTAACCTAACCCACGTGAAATACCAAACCCCATTTTGGCTCAAGATATACTCTTCGGATGAAAAACTGCCATTTCACATAAATATGAATATGAGGGAAAGAATTCTAAGCCCCTTAACCTAACTTAGCCTAACCCACATGAGTATTTGAAAAATATGAATATGAGGAACAAATTCTATGTCCGTGAGTGTATGAAAAGATATAAATACGAGTAAAATAAATTAAAAGTCCCTTAACCTGACTTTCTTCATGATTCACTGCCAGGTGCACAACATGTCATATCACATGATAGTATGAATGCGAAAAGATTTCTAAACTCCATTCAAATTCAGATAAGCAACTGATAAGCACCCATAACAGTCACCGTTTTCTTCATGACTCACTGCAAGGTGCACAACATGTCATATCACGTGATAGTATGAATGAGAAAAGTTTTCTAAACTCCATAACCTAACATAATGGAACTCTATGGAAGGTTGAACAATAAAGAATGAAGGTAATAAAAACCAATTATGACCATTCACATATTCTTATTACATAAACCGGTACACATTAACAAGTGTCAGATTCATGCGTTTCTCCCGAGACACATTCAAAAACAATCCCGTCACAACTCCTTATCACCAACCTCAAACTGCTAAACAATTTTACAATAAAAAACCACAATCTTCTTAATTCATTATCTTCTACCGCTTGACGTTCGTCCTCCGCCTGTGACCCGTGCGGAACAACCCGTCCTTTCCCACTCATTATCTGGCTGTATCTGCCTTAAGGACCGGTAAACGACAAATACTAAATTAGCGCAGAGAAAAGTCGAGAAGCCGCCTGAATAAATTTTAGGGTTTATACCATAACTGTCAGAAAAGAAGATTGTATCCCAAGGTGAACAGTCACTATAAAAACACACCCAGTGTCCAACAACGTCAATACTAGAAGTTGAAGGCTGAGTATTAAATATAAAAATAACGGTTTAATTCTATTCACAGGTATTATGAATGTACCCACTTCATATGAAGCGAACACACCTAAATATTTAATGACATTCCCTAGCGAACCTTGTAAAGCAGTCTCAGTTTCTTTCGCATCCATCACTCCTAACCCCTAATATCACACTGAACAACTCTATTTGAATCAATTGTTACAATACCCGAACAATAAAATCATGCAAGAATGAGGTGCGACTGTTCCCAGCTTTATAGATATTCTCAAACTAGCTGAAATTTCAACTGGCATTGAACCTTCAACCTCTTCCGTGACGAAGCTAAAACAATTGACATCCCTTCCATTTTTAAAACTGTCGTAGGTGATGGGATTATCATGATCACTTCCTATTGACTTCCATGTCTCAGAAAACAATTGCGTGACAGTATTAGGAAAATGACAGTTTATATCATACAATGTATTCCCATTAACAGTGATGTGTACGCTATTCAAGTCGTATACACCAAAGTACAAACTATTGGCTACGTAATTCCCTGAAAACATTTGCATTCCAATCATTACTAACGTAATCTTTTCAGGTATACGGGTGTTGAAAGGTTGATCTATTACAATGGAATCCTCGTTCTGCCCAATAACGTATGTTTTATATAAAGTCTTATCAAATATATATATATTGTATAGGGCTAACCGAAAAGCTGTGTTTAAAGCAGACATGGCGTTATAATGGGGGGTAACACGATCAATCCACAACTTGGCTTTTTCTATATTCAGATCATTTAAGTGAGCGTCGGTGTTAGGAACAATCGTTTGCCGATTGTTCCCTTGGTGGATTGTTGCCTCCTTTGTTTTTGTTTTTTAATTGCTGGCGAGTTGACGTCTGTTGGATGGCGTTAAACTTCGTTAGTCAGGTCCTGGAGGGGAGAACAACCTGTCGGGTTCAGAGAGGCAGTCTTGACAGCAGAGCAGCGGAGAGTATCTGAGGACGAGTTGGTAGTTGTATCAACAATGTCGTGAACATCCAGTGGTCGAGGGGGACGTTCATACTGTATATGAGGACGAGATGGTTGTTGTGTCAACTCTGTCTTGATCGTCCAGCATTCGAGGAAGATTTCCAAATTGTCTCCGAGGACGAGGTGGTTGCCGTATCGGCTCTGTCTTGATCGTCCGGCATTGGACTGTTGTCCTCATTGTTTGAGGAAGTTATCCCGTTTTGCTCTTGTTTTGTAACATTATGCCGCTTCAGTGTTAATTCTCATTTATTATTATGCTGCCGTTTTTACATTTATTGTAAGTTATTTCACTTCTTTTTCAATGTGTTTGTGTATTATGCTGCCTGATTTTGTATGTATTTTTGTACTGCACTGATTTTCATTTATACAGTGGTCCTCTATATATATGATTTCTTTTATTTTATTATGCTGCTTATGAAATTGTTTGTTGAATTGTACAAGAATCACTTAATTGGATTATTTCTGTTGCTGCCTTTATTATTTAATTCATTGTGTATATTTTGCTTATCACTGGACCTGACTCACTCGTACATTTTGTATAATAAACTAATTTTAAGGTAACTTTTTTTGGTTTTGTTATGCTCCTCCCTCCTTTGTTTGTCACCTGTCGTCAGTCACTACAGCCCAATTGCTTTTTTATTTTTAAGAACCTGTCTATCTCGAGAGTAGAGATCGTAATAGTCGGTGTGGGCACCCATCACCCAGTTTTTATCAGCCATTTTGAGCCATACCCTCAAATCCACGGAATCTAACAAATACATGTCTATATTCGCTAGTGGAAGGTATGTGTAAACTCTTAGTCTTAACAGAGCTCATCACCCAAGTTTCCCACCTACTCGTCTGTCCGAAAGAAGCGGCTGAATAGGTTTGTGTAACACCATGTATGGTGTGAAAATTCTCGTGGAAAAACCCGCTCATACCAAAAGTCAGTGGTGCGCTGGTTTTCACGTTCTTGAGCATTTTTATGTATGCTTGATAGCTAAAAACAGGACCCAATTCCCCCAACTTTTCATTAGAGAAACAGACCGATTTAAAAAGCATATTGCTTATACCATCAAGTGCAACGTGTGCATCATCCGGCAGCTGTGCACTGCCCCTAACCACTGTGATATATAATTCCAAATCTATACTTGACAAATCAAAGAAGGAGCCTGTGACACTGTTAATACGAAACTCTATATAGTTACCACTAAGGATTTGATTTATAGAATTGTTGCTAGGTGTGAAATCCAACCTTTCCTTCGAATTAATCAATCATTCTGTAATCCTACATTTGTTCACATTCGGGAACAATTCTGAAATGCCCGCGATATATGAAGAGACGGGAACCTTGTTTCCCGTCCGTGGCACATTGGGAACCACACTCGCCATTTCACAAATTGCGAGAGGGAGAGAATGCATGCATGCACGGCCGCTGTCAAAGGATGAATGAATTAAAGAAGATCATACACATCCTTGTTATATTTACTTCTCGCTTTAACCTGTCCATTCTTCTTTCTCCTCTTCTTCGTAGCCAACCAGGCGAGTGTGCGTTTCACTTCACCCAACCTTTTCCTGTCGACCCTCCCGCTACCGCTTAGAATGCATCTACCTGTACTTTTGAGAGCTGTCACTCCGTGCCTTTTTAAAGATTCCCTCATGGGCAGCTGATCGTTCACTACATCCAGAAGCACTGGATCTACCAAACTCTTTAAACTGAAGGTTTAGCAGCATTGAACAGGAAAGGGAGTACCCTGCGTGCAATGCCGGTCATGGCTGAAAATATGCCTCCACCTCTTCTATGACTTAGATAGAAAACCAAAATGTCTTCTAGATCCACTCCCTTTCTTAAGGGTTAAGACAAGAACCCCTTTTTAAATTCGACCTCTGAGAGTAGGGTGAGGATGACCTTCATACCTGTTAAAAAAAAAACTTTAATCTCTCCCTTAAATATTATCCAGAGCACTGTTTGAGCGTTCTTAATTACATGAGCTCGCGAAAGTGAATAACGTGAAGGTGGAAAAGAATGCATGTTTTAAGGCCTGTCCACACGATCGGGCCTGATCGGCGGACTTCCCCTCTAACGGGCACACTTGACGGGCAAACCGTCAAATTGCCCGATGGGTCTTGTAGCAAAATCACCATGGTGGTGCCCGATGGCTTGAGCTTCGACCCTGGCAGACGTACGTTAACCATATACATTTCTTTTAATGAGCCATTCTTTGCACCATATTCTCTTCTTTTTCATCACACAAGCAAATTATCATGCTACACTATCTTTTCTTGCGGTAGGCACCATGTTATCGTACCGCACTGAACACACTACTGGCATCGTCGGGCACAGCCACCTCTCCATCGCCTCACCCGTGTGGACAACATTCACAAGTGTAAGCCCGCCAGAATTTGCCAGTCAACCCCCGGAGCACGCCGATCATGCCCGCTCGTGTGGACAGGCCTTTATACATACCTCCCTATCTGGGCCTTATATGAAGCACACAAGTGACACTCGAGTCGGTATTTGAAATGAATGCGCCTTCCTTTCTGGTCAGTGATGATAATTGAATGAATGTTCATGTTGAGCGCTTTGTATGTTGTATTGTGTATCCCCTTCCCTTTGCCACTCTCTAATGTAAAACAATCCAATATATTTACTAGTTTCCCTCCAAAAACAGTCGGTTGAACAACATCTGTGTACACATACATATAATCTACACAGCAATTATCGGGTAAGGAATCAATCGAGAGATATACATTCACTTCACTGCATTAGGGCCGTAAACTTCGTACTCGGTATTATTTTTAAAACCCAACAATCTGGCTGCTTTATTACTGAATTTGAGGGACACACTTTTAATGTCCCCCAACTCAATCGTCCCCCTCTTAACGTGAGGGATAATATTCCTCCTGCTGTCTTCGTCCCAGCCAAATACATCGTTACTGTTGAAAACGTTTTTGTATTCGCTGTCAAAATATACTTTTAAATGTTAAAAAATATCCCTGTTAAGCGCCCTCACCAGTCTTTTCATTTCTCCCACAGCCGTCGTCAGTCTATAGATATAGGTGTGCTTATTATTTTTTAATTTATCCGTGTTTAGTAGCAAACTGGAGGGATAATTCTTCAATTCTTGATAATACAGCATAATAAACTCCCAGAAACATTGATCAAAAAGCTAGACTCACTTCAAATTCCCCTTTTTATTTGGTAAGAATATGGGAGCAGGTAACCTATTCACAAACCCAGACACTGAGTTATTCACATCTTGTCCAAGCAGCCTAGACTGCTCACATATATAATGTGTTCACCCGTCATACTGGCGAAGTACTGCACATAATTTCGCTCATCTAGGTCTTATATGAAGGGTGCATGACACGCTTTAACCTTCAATAATCTTAATGTCCTCCCCTTTCTGATTCATCACACCAATGGAAATGTAATCTACCACATTTGTAATTGAAGGTTTATAAACTGCATTATGCGAACCTCTACCCCATCCACATTCCAACGTGAAACAGTCCAGGATATTTACTATTTTATCACCCAGCAACGAGGGTTGAATAATGTTGGAATATAAGTAAACGTAATCGATACTGTGATCACCGAGATAGGGAGTTTTGGAGCGGTGATTTCTCAATACCCCCACACCATAAATCATGTATTGCACTCCTATAATAAACTCCAATAAATGCGCAGCCCTAACACTAAACTTTACAACAATTGAAACAATTCCTTCTACTTTCGCAACCTCGGCATTCACGTATGTGAGGCTCATCCTCTTCAAATCATCATTCCATGAAAATAACCCTTCCCTACGCATACACTCCGAATGTATACACCATAACGTTTTCCAGTGCTCTGTAATGTCTGTACTGATTGGTCTAGTCAATCTATTCATATCCCCCACTAATAAGCCAACAGCGGGAACATACGTGAAAGCGTATGAGCCAGTTGTCGAATTCTGATTAAAGGTGACTTTAAACTGAGGTGTGAAATCTTCATCTTCTGGTGTGACGGTGTAGTATTCATTTGGGAGTGTAACCCCTATGACACCTAATTATTCTACCTCTTTTGATAGCGTTAAGGGAGTGGCCAACCTGTTTATAAATTTACAGGGCTGGTTTTCAGGAAATAAATCTAGGCACACCCCACTATTCACATTTACGATGTAATCGCTACACATGCTGAACACACAATGCTGGTAATACACATTATTGAGGTCATATATACCACACAGCTTAGAAGGGATGAATAAAAATTATAAAAAATTAATTGTATTTTTTATACAAAATAATGGAACATACATACATACACATGTACATATGCTGGTTGGCAAAAAAATTTTTTTTTTACATAAGCGGGTCGCACAGCTACGCTCAGTTCAACCCCGAGATTTAATTTCTCTGTGTCCATTACTTCTAAACATCTCAATTTGGAAAATGAATCCTTCAACCGCACATCTCCCACACACTTCTCTTCCATGAAGGATAAAACTGACTCCTTGACAACTATACATGTGACCTTTCCATGGCGTTTCATCTCCTCGCCAAAGGAAATAATCACAGGTAGGTGTTGGTTTAACCAGACACAGATCACACAACCACTTTCCCCTATCCCTGCGGGAAATAGGACATAATTCACATCTTCACACGATACCTTTTTTAATTAAATTTGTAACTCTTCAACGCTGAATAGAAGTGATTGTATCTCATTTCTCTCGTATCGTTCCGCAACCTTTCCACATGGTCTTCATCCTTAGAATACATTATACTCGATTTGGCTAATTCATTGCCTTCCACGGCTGCATCAATTCCATATTGGTTAACAAAGTGAGGATGATGGGAAGGTCGGGTTCTTCAGCATCGAACATATTCTCTCCCTCGGGTACTGTCAGAATGGCTGTGCCTTCTCTCCCTTGGAGTGAAGCATAACTAGTCCCGGCTCTGATGTAACGGGGAACCGCAATGTCAGCGTAGGGGTAAACCCTCACGATGTCTTCAACTAATCCATAATTCTGACATGTTACACAGTTAGTGGCTACAACCAGGCAACACTCCTTCTTCTTGAACTTGGTCTTGGATAAACTCCCCAAAACCAGCTTGCAGGGTGAAGAAGCCATCTCAAACAGCGAATGGGAGTGTGCACATAAACACTCAGCGAGCCTAAATACACTAATGCTCTCTTAAACTTGCCAGGGTTTCCACGTCCTCTCCTCTCCACCACCGTGATTCATGCTAAACTCTGCCACCTTCGAAACTTTATCACGCCTGCACGATTGGACAGGTTCATCTCTGATCATTTTGCGATATGCCGATACAACTGCTCCCTTCAAAAGTTTATCACACCCGCAGGATTGAACGGGTCCACCTCTGATCATTTCGTGATTCATCAATATGGCAGCCAAACATCCTACTTTTTCTTCTCTATCCTGTTCTTCATTGTTCTGCTACCTCCTTTCTTAACCGAGTTCTGCCATGCTTCTATCTGTCTTTTTATAGCGGTATTTCTCACTATCTGTTCACTAATACCTCCATGGTCAATTAAATAATTATAACTGGGTATGTTACTATTATCCCTCTTCTTATTCACTTGAAATTCTCTAGCCACATCTAAAATGTTATATCCGTTAAGCGGGTGAGACAGTTCTCCTTCTGCATTCCATTCAATTGCGCTGGAATTTTGCAGATGATTAACTAAGGCTTTTACATACAGTATCTGATGATCTTTGAACAATATAGGAATAACACTAGTCAGGTCGGGATTTACTCTTTTGTGGGTAACTTCACGGTTGAGCACATTCAAAATTAGCAGCTCTCCCTTTTTCGCACAGTCATTTCCGATGGGAGGTAAAGGAGGTGGAGGTGTAAATGTTTTAGCATTCATGGGAAAATTTTCAGTTCTCTGCACATTAAGAGGAATGTATGTCATCTGCACCTGTGTTCAACCTACTTCCTCCACTGCTGTCATCACTGTCTGCATTGATGCTGTTAACATTATTATTATTATAATTGTAATCGTTATTGACACTATGGTTATTAATGTTGTTGTTGTTGTAATTTCCGACGCTGTTACCACAAGTTTCCTGACCTTTTGTTAACCTCTCATACATGATGGCTAGTACAACATAGAACTCCTTAATTTTTTTATTTTCCTATTTAAAAAGACTTCCTATCAAACTGGCTGCTAAAGGAAGTAATACGGACAGAATAGCGCCGCCTTTGCGACTCCTCAATATGTTTTTCTTCCTCGCTAACATTGTCATTTTGAAGGATACTTGACGGATTTCCCTCTTATACCTTCTGAGCTTTTTAATTAAGGTTGTTTCTCTCCTCAGATTACTGTGAAGGAAATTTCTAAATATTTCGGATATGGCAGCGGTAAATGCTCTGCTTAATATGGGAATTAATCTACTCCTCTTGGAGGGGGACAAATAGGAGATGAATAAAATAAAATCTTGGTTTTTATGTATTGAAGCTTTCTTTTTACAATTCATGTCCACACAATTTGGGAATCATCGACCCACGAATTAAACTGAGCAGAATAACCCTTCCAATTAACATAATATTGCGTTCTGTTGCCTTTCCTCCTACTCCCTAAGATGGCAATGTCGTAGGTTCCAGGCAATTCAGTAGGTATTAATTCTTCTCTGTAGAATATACCTTTTATTTCTTCTCCTGCTAAATCTTCTAAGATGTAAACTGTAGGATTTTGCAGAGTGATGAGCTTTATGATTTCAAAAATTTCCAGAGTGTTTTGAATTGTGTATCCTCTCCTGAAAGCAGCGTTCCGGTTTTCGTCAGCTACGCGTACAGTGTCTCCAATGTTCGAGGTTGAACTGATATTGTGAAGGGTGGTCAGAGGACCCCACCCCACCTAACATGCACCCATTCATGGCAGTACCTGGCCTCACTGTACCTGTTCCTCTCACTGCTCTGGGGTTCATTCAGCTGTTCCTTACGCGGGAATTGCTGGAATACCTGGTAGCAGAGACGGCAGACTACGCTCGGTACTGCTGTGACGAACTACGGACAACATTGTCGTATCGTTGGCGGGGCTGCAACCTCACCGACATGGCACTTTTTTGGGGGCTCCACATTTTGTTGGGAATGATGCCTGCTGCTGACGTCAGGCAATATTCGAGGCAGAATTTTTTTTTAAGTATGCCCAATGTGCCCGGCGTTATGCCCTGCAATAGTTTCCTGCCGTTGGACAGGTATTTCAACACCTTCAACCGAAGGGCCATAGCCCTGAATAACCCTGATCGCCTCATCTTAGTCCGCCCAGTGTTGGAGTACATTCGTGAACGGTGCCAAATTCTTGTGGTTTCTGGCAACAACCTTTCTTTGGATGAGGGGATGATGCCTTACAAAGGACGTCTGAGCATAAAAGTGTACAACCCCAAGAAGCCAAAGAAATATGGTGTGAAATTGTTCTTTATTACGGAGTCCAACACTGGATACGTCGTGGACTTCTCTGTGTATTACGGGGTCTTCTCCACACTGTGACACTGTGTTCAGTCTTGTGGATCTTTTCCATAACCAGGGATACCACCTGTTTATGGATGATTATTATAACTCGGTATCCCTGGCCCAGGAACTGTGGTACCCTTCGGTTGGTGTGTCGGGCCCCAAATGTCCTCAAGAGGTTCGTTAGCCATCCGCAACATCTGGCAAGAGGAGAGACAGAGTGGCGGCAGAAGGGAGCTGTCTTCGTCATCGGTTGGAAGGTTGTCCGACTCGTCCCCATGATTACAACGAGTCATGAACCCATCCAAGAAGAGATCGTCCAGCGGCAGAAGACACGTCGGCAGGGCCGAGTTATGAATGAGGAGTTTCGTAACGAGCGGCCTTCCATCATTGGGCACTACAATAGGCGCATGGGAGGAGTTGATCTCTTTGATCAACTCATCCAGTATTATCCCTTTGCTAGGAGAAGCAGGAGGTGGAAACAGAAGCTCCTCAAATACATTCTTCAGTTGGCCCTCCAGAATGCCTACATCCTCTACTGTGGGTACTATAATCCAGACCTCCGGAGGTTGTCCCACATCCAGTTTCTCGAGGTAGCCGGGAATGCCCTCATCAACTTTAATCCCAATGAGTGGCCTTCCATCACTGCCCCCTGCCCCGAGCTGCAGATCTACCCTAGAGAAAAGGGCAGATGTTAGGAGGGCTAACTTCGGTCGTCCCGCTCCTGCCGCTGCTGCTGCCACCCTTGCTGCTGCCGCCCTTGATGATCCCGCCCCCGCTCAGATTACGACTTCTCGTCGGATAGTGGACCCTGTGTGTCGGCTGCAGCCAGGGGATCACACACTGGAGTTCCTACAAGGGCTCAGGCAGAAACGGTGTCGGGTGTGCCATATGAATGGCAGAAGGAGAGACACCCGGTTCTTCTGTCGCACATGCGATATAGGTCTTTGCAGGTTCAAGGAGTGTGACCGCAAGTACCACACTGCGGTCGTATATTGGAGTGCGCCTACCCTAGGGACAATGGAGGGCGCAGAGGGCCACCGAAGGGCGGCGGCCCATCAGCAGTAAGGGCGTGCGTCCCCCCCCCCCCCCCCCCTCCCCCCCCCCCCCCCCCCCCCCCCCCCCCCACCTGTACCTCGTCATGTCGAGAGGAAAAAAAGGCAAGACTCTTCAATGGAGGAGGGAGACAACAAGAATAGAATGAAGAGTCAGGATTACGAGTGAGTATTCTGCGGTGATTTTATATTTAGTTTTATATTTATTACAAGTTTTTATTGGTGTATTTTATATGTTATTTCATTTTATACAAAAAGAAAAGTTTCACCTGCATTCCTTTTAGATATGTATTCGTACCAGAATAAAAAAATTTAAAAATATATATATATATTATATAACATATAAAAATACACCAATAAAAACTTGTAATAAATATAAAACTAAATATAAAATCACCGCAGAATACTCACTCGTAATCCTGACTCTTCATTCTATTCTTGTTGTCTAGAATGTTTAGATTTTTTGCTTACAAAAATACCAATATATCCTATATATATATATATATATATATATATATATATATATATATATATATATATATATATATATATATGATATATATATATATTGGTATTTTTGGGTAAGCAAAAAATCTAACATTCTAGTAATATTCAATCATTTATCGTCATTTTGAAACAAATTGGAAGTCTCTAGCACAATATTTCGATTTATGGTGAATTTTTGAAAAAAACTTTTTCCTTCCCTCCGCACACGGATTCTCCGCCGCAAATCTCCGAAATGCTTACGTCACATTGGCGTAATACTTGCACCATTTCATATTGGCCGTTATATAGAGTTGTACATATGAAAATGTGCGCAATTGCATGTACGATAAATAGAAAAAATTTGATGTTTTGTCAAAAAACGCAATTGTAAGCTAAAACTCTTATAGTCTAGTAATATTCAATTATTTATCTTCTTTTTGAAACAAATTGGAAGTCTCTAGCACAATATTTCGATTTATGGTGAATTTTTGAAAAAAAACTTTTTCCTTCCCTTCGCGCGGGGATTCTCTGCCGCAAATCTCCGAAATGCTTACGTCACATTGTCGTAGCATTTGCTCCCTTTCATATTAGCCGTCACACAGAGTTTTATATACGAAAATGTGCGCAATTTTCTGTAAAATGCAACAAAAAATAATTCATGATCGTAGCTTTTCTCATTTTTGAAATATTTGCATATAAATCACGATAAATAAAAAAATTTGACATTTGGTCAACTTTAACTCGACCGAAATGGTCGAAAAATGCAACTGTAAGCTCAAACTCTTACAGTCTAGTAATATTCAAGCATTTATCTTTGTTTTGAAACAAATTGGAAGTCTCTAGCACAATATCTCGATTTATGGTGAATTTAAAAAAAAAAAAAAAACATTTTTTCACATCCTCGAGTTACAAATTCATATAATCATTTTGTGATAATATTTTCTCTGTGTTAATTTGATTGTTTTACAATGTGTTACATATCAAAATGACCGCAATTTAGTTTACAATACAACGGAAAAAAATTAACATGTTAGCTTTAACTGTTTTGCTCACAGCGCGATTTGTATACAATTATATATGAAATTTTTTTTTTGCACTGTCATATATTCCAATATTTATATATGATAATATTTTTTTTCATTTCTGATGGTTTCATACTAAACTTCCGGCAATGACAAAAAAAGGAGCCAAAAATTAACTCTTAATCTTGAAAACTAAGTGTGCTGTGATTTTTTGAAAAAAAAAAAAATTCTGGTTTGGCGCTCACTCCCGAACCCCACCGGCATACGGGAGACAATTAGGTTAGGTTAATGGCAGTTTTTCATCCGAAGAGTATATCTTGAGCCAAAATGGGGTTGGGTATTTCACGTGGGTTAGGTTAGGTTAAGGGACTAAGACTTTTTTTCCCTCATATTCATATTTGTGTGAAATGGGGTTTTTTTCATCAATAGAGTATATCCTGAGCCAATTGATTGGGTTGGGTTAGGTTAGGTTAAGGGACTTAAAATGTTTTCACTCTGTTTGGCTAGGTTAGGTTAAGAGACTTAGAATTTTTCCACTCAGTGGGTTAGGTTAGGTTAGGTTAGGTTGGGATAGGTTTAATTAAGGGAACAAAAATTTTCACTCAGTGGGTTAGGTTAGGTTAAGTTAGGTTGGGTTAGGTTAGGTTAAGGGACTTACAATTTTTTTACTAATATTCATATTTATGTGAAATTGTGGTTTATTCATCCATAGAGTATATTCTGAGCCAGAATGGGGTTGGGTATTTTCAAGGGGTCGAGCGGAACCATGGTTCTCTTATCCTAAGGGTTCTTCATGAGCCATTTTGGGGTTCTTTTCTAAACTAGAGCGAAATATTTGGTGGTTTTCCCATGGAGTCATTAATGGTCAACGTACGTGAGGTTAAGATAAAGGCGACATTATGGGGTTTATCGCCTGTGAGTCGAATTGGGGTCGGGTGTTGATGTTGAGCTGAAATGGGGTCTTTTTCCCTACTTATGTGTTGCAACTACAGACAACAACTGATTAATAAGAACCATATTTTGTAGTAAATCTATGTGTATTTATATTTTAACGAAATTCATTCTTTGTCAAGGATATGACGTAAGATAGCCACGTAAAAGTGTGCATTAAATGTAGAAGGTTCTTTTGTGTCTATTGTGAGCGAGCCAACATTGGCCTCCTCATAGAATTAATTCCGGAATATGCAAAAATCAATATACAAAAAACGATATGCAAAACCCTATTTTCGTCAAAGCAGTAACCGGAAATATTGCTTATTTCTCGGAAAACTTTGCCGGGTGAAGCTCTCCAAACAATATAGTCTGCCGACCCGGAGTTTCAATTAACGTTTGCTTTAGAGTTCGCGTCAGTTCAGATGGCGTAGAATTTACGGGGCAGATAAGACTGCTGCTTTCGCCTTGTCAAATACTTTGCATAATATCTTTCTTTCAGAGCTGAATTTTGAGCGAAGTCATTTGCATATCATATTTTCTTCTAGGAATGTCGCATTGAGGATTTTCTCTCGGATTCTAAAACGGAGGATTTTTAGGCCTTGTTTCTATGTAGAACATTTTTATGCTCATTATACTGTACAACTAAAAACAATCTATTCCTTTGTGGTTTGCTCAGCAGAAACTTACGGTAGATTTTTAAGAGCAACCTTTGTGAAATCTTTGTAGGAAATTCATCTAGTATCTGTCTACACAATTTTTGCTTGAAGCTTTTGCATGAACTATTCATATGAATATCAGAATTCTATTGTGCAACTGCACTATAAAAGTTGTGTCCTTTTAGTTATGTTTGTTAACATAAACCTGAATCTCAAAGTATTGTCTTAATGAAGCTGCAGAGAATAAAATTTATGTAATATTATAATTTTACATTGTATATTTATTTTTTATACATATTTACGCTAACATCATTATGGATTTCCTCATAATTATTATTATTATTATCACAGTCTTCCTTCCTTAAATAGGTAGGTCTATCATTGCCGCTGGGTTGAATCTCCCATTCATCTTTTTTTTTCACTTTTTCTTGTTATCTTCAGCTTCGTCCTAGAAAATGGGTTACCGGCCTCTAAAAACGAAAATGAGTAAGTCTATAGCCTTAACATAGATCTACTTCTAACAAGAACGCTGCGAAATAAGCCCGGGTATTAAGGTCAGTTCTAGGAAAGCAAAGGCATTATAAGCGAATTTCGTCGTGCGTTTGATTGCCGTGATTTGTTGTGCAATGGGGAAACACAGTTCTCAATTATTCCGAATATTTGATGATAACAATTCGAGCTAGTTCTGAAGTTAAACTGTTTTTTTCTTTTGCTTATTTTTTTCAAGTCATTAAAAAATTATGCCATCGTTTTTATGAAAACACCGTGTTTCCTCAAAGCTTCGGCCCTTGAAAAATTATATCGTTTGTATGATAACGCAATATCCTTCTCAATGCTTCGTCCGTAGAATAATGGTATTTCTCTGCCCTTGAATTATGCTAACAATGTTCTCCTCAAAACCTTCGTCCGGCCAGGAAGAGTGGTATTAATGCCATATATCATAAATCTTTTGTTAAATGTCACATTTCCTAAAACTGTTGTCTTGCAATTTATAGACTATTGTTTTCCGAATGTCAGATGACCTCGGCATGAAAGCTCCCTTAACAGAATGTTTTCGTTTATTACTTCAAAACTGAAATCTATAACCAATTCCCAATACTAATACAGAATACAAATGAAAAGAGACTCTCAATGGAAAAGCTAAACAGATCTTTAAAATGATAAAACTTTCCAGCGGAAGCTCATTCGAAAGAAATCCAACATGAAACTTCAATGTTCGCCTTTGCAATATCGCCTTCCTAATTCCCGATAATGGCCGGATGATGCAGGCCTTTTGCTTATTAAGGGCAACACTTTTTGTCATTAATGATCAAAAACTTATTCTGGAATTCCAGTCCCTACATTCCATTTCCGGTACCGATCGATAAGCAATACAAATTAGCATTCTCTCTCCTCTCTCTCTCTCTCTCTCTCTCTCTCTCTCTCTCTCTCTCTCTGCCAGAGATGAGGGATTTTGTGTTTTAATATTATAATCATTAAATGTTACATAAAGCGCAAAATTGTGACGCCAGAAAAATCCCAATAATAAATTTATTAATATCTGTATGAAAATCACCGATTAGAAGATGCAAGATAAGAAGTTTTTAAAGGAAAAATCGTATGGATAAAGAGAAAATATACCTTTTAACATTCCATTGTCAACATCAATGACAATTTATTTGAGGTAATGTGGCAAGAATAAAGCAGGAATCTTTCAAAGAAAGAGACTCAAAGCGACTGTTTGAAGTTTGCGAAGGAGGAGATTGCTGAACGCACCCGACCCCTTCGGGAAAAGAAAAAAAAAGCTGCTAGGTATAACGTCGATCAACATTTGTGATTAAGAAAAAAATAAAAAAAAAGTACATATCTATTTAATATGGAAAAAAACCGCATCGCATCTGGGTCTTGTTCATGCTGCAGAGCAGCACCTACTTGTCTCTTATAGCAAATGACTACAAAAAGTCTAATGCTAATGACAGTTAATAGGTCTCAATAAAGGAATTTTTTATGAAAAATGCTAATGCCAGACATTAATCTTCAGAAATCCTTTTTCCTATGGCAAATGCTAATGCCAAACAATACCCTTAAAAAGTTATTTTTTTCGTAAGTCAGTGCAATGATATAATCAGTAAGTTCTGAAAGCTCAGGAGAAGAAGGGTTAATGGGTTCATAAGCCTTGTTGATCCTTCTGGAGTTGAAGAGTTGGGAAGATCAAGATAAAATTTAGGAGAAAGGATTAGGTCAATTATTTTTGGCTCCGAGAATGGGGTCTGTTATAAGAGATGAAGAAAAGTTAATCTGAGGAAAAAGAAAGTAGAGAGATCTAGGTCTTTTAGGCTAAGAAAAAGTACGCTGAGCTTAGGATGACTTTTGGATAAGGAAAGATATGAGTAATTCTGGATGAGGTTTTTTTAAAAATTAAATCAGTCCAGAAATTTAAGAAAATTGTCATATGTACCAACATTTCTTAGACACATTGGTAACTTCAGCTCCTTGAAGTTAAATTATGATATATCCATGTAGGATTGGACTGGGACATAGTAGAATATAAAAAAATGAAGCAAATTGACTAACAACTAATGCTTATCTGGTCCCAGTACTTGGCCTCTGGCCTAGACCTGGTATTTCTGACAAATCCTTCGAGCCAGCCCTATGAGAGCTGATGGTCAGCTCAGTGGTCTGATTAAACTATAATAATAATAATAATAATAATAATAATAATAATAATAATAATAATAATAATAATAATAATAATAATAATGATAATAATAATAAACTAGATAGATCCATATTTGTGACGCTGGGATTTTTATTTTCTTTCAAACTAAGATACGGAGCACATTGTTCAAGCTCTAAATTCATTATGATAACTAAATCATGGATATGACATTCAGATAGAGTTGCTTAAACAGATACATTGTCTGAATGCAACGTGAAATAATTGGAGAGTCTCCTTCTCTCGTTAAGTCGAGATCTCGTTAAAACCTTTATAAAGGTCCCCACTTCACCCTAAGTTATATATCACCGCACAAGTCTAAGCTTCGTTTTCACGATCTTCTAAAAATGTTACTAAGCTCTTACTTCGCACGAAAAACGGGAAGTTTGTTCATACGTCTGGAAATGTTGTTTTCACGCTGAAGTGTTGGGAGCTGGGAGAGCCTCGTTAATCTTTGACGGTAAATTAATTAATAATATCCTGACGGAAAAAGCGAGCTCATAGAAGCTGTTTCTTAACCTTGCGATGTAGACTTGAATTTGAATTCCGCTCTCTCTCTCTCTCTCTCTCTCTCTCTCTCTCTCTCTCTCTAAACATACAAACCACAGCGAATTAGCTAAATAAAACAGAGACTGTCGAGTTGTTTACTTAAGTTTACGCGACGTTCATAAACACAATCTCCGAGCTGGCGCACCAGCATTAACACCGCGCGCCGCCGCTGCTCCTTTGTTCGTTGGTCAGACAAAGCTGATTTATGTGGGTCATTTATCAACTCCCAGAGAAGTGAAGGATATCCAGCGAAATCCCCTTTCGACAGAATGTTGAATGAAGACGCTTTGGAGGCATAATTTTCCAGATTTGGTCCTGGATTCTGCGAGAGCTCTGTAAATGTCACCATGACACTGTGTAATGCTTTGGAAGTTCACGACATTTGGTCTTATACGAATTCGAATATTTCACCTTTCAGTTACGCGGTAATTCTGCAATTTGATAAAAATTTCACAGTGGCTTCAGTGGAAAGTTTTGATGTGCTTTTCGTGCGTGATGTTCTTGATTAATTCAACGAAATTCGTAACGGAATTTTCATTGAAGTTTCCGTGGAAAGTCTTGATGTGCTTTTGTTTCTATTTCGAATGTCTCTTTTAAATTTTAAGTAGATTTTTCTTAAATCTCCTTTCCCCAGAAACATACAGATATGGTAATATCTGACGGAGAAAAGTTTGAAAAATCCTTGAAGTCACATATCTCTCCTATCAATCGCAGAGCAAATAATTTTATGTAAATATTTTTAAATGCAAACGGAAACGCAATGTATTGATTTTTCAGTTAAATTTTTAGCTAAAATTTAATACTCGTTTAATTCATACTTTTAGGCAATGAAAGATGTCTCCAGTAATATGAATGATATTTAGTTTTTTTTAAAGATAAACACGACTAGTATATTATAAAGGTTTAATTACAAAGTTATAACGTCCGGCTGCTTAAGCAGTAAAGCACTTTACTCTGTGCTAAAATATTCTTCTTTGTCTTAGATTACGAAAGAAGAGTTAAACTGATTTATAAAGTGATTTCGTTTCATCTTGTTACTTTAAAGTTCCGTAACTCTATTTGTGAAGACAGAAATCGGATTTATTAACCAGGAATGAATGTTTGTAACTAAGTTGAAAGTATTAATTGCAGGAAACAGAGAGAGAGAGAGAGAGAGAGAGAGAGAGAGAGAGAGAGAGAGAGAGAGAGAGAGAGAGAGAGAGAGAGAGAGAGAGAGAGAGAGAGAGAATTTTTGCTTACTACCAAAATACAGGAAAAAGGACATTCCGGATTACGTATTTAATCAAACCTGACTACGCTGTTTATAAATACTCAACATTTACCCTTTAATTTCACCGAATTATTTTAAAGTTTAAAAATGGTATATAGCGGACTTAATTCAATTAATCACTGCTATAA
The DNA here is from genome assembly GCF_015104395.2 of Macrobrachium nipponense. NCBI lineage: Eukaryota > Metazoa > Arthropoda > Malacostraca > Decapoda > Palaemonidae > Macrobrachium > Macrobrachium nipponense. The sequence continues at coordinate 16,854,455 of NC_061099.1, read as the reverse complement.
ACAAAAAGGGCATAGTCTTACACTTCGGTAAAACTAAATATAAAACGAATATCAATACTGAATATTATTACTGCGCTTAAAATGCTTAGAAAGCTTTACCGTTCAATCATCACTGTTTAATCCATTTCAAAATAAATCATGAATTTAGTTTCACGGATCATTCTCCCAAAATGTCTGCATATAAGACGTGGCTCCTTTAATTCGTGTTTGCCACGCAGGACATCGGGGAGACTACGAGGTGTTTAATCATTGGAAGTAAACAAAGTTGTTGATTGTCTGATATTGGAGAGGCATTACGACAGAGGGAATGGACCAATTTAGTTCCTTCTCTTGTGGACTGACTCCGCTTAGTCGTTTCTGAAGGGTTAATGGGACTTATTTTCAATTTTACAACTCTCTCTCCGTCTTCTTCGTTTGCCTTGGGAAACTAATTGATTCATTTGTATTTGTTTGTGGTTTTTTTCTCTTTTTACGTTTTTACTTTCACAATGCTTCTTCCGCCATGTTCCGATATCAGTTAATACACATTTTGTCATGAACAGAACGGTAATTGAAGTATATAATGTCCCCTACATTCAGTAAATCTGACTGACCTGATTGCTTATAAAAGCAACATAAATACAAGCAACTAAAGGACAAGAGACATAACTATCCAACAACATTTTCGTTTAAATATACCATAGAAAAAGGGCAACCTAAGCCCAAGATTATTGCCTAATGTATGGTATAGCCATCCAGCGCAAGACAAATGTTGCTCCTTAGATAAGGAAACAGCTACATTTAGAGGGATAGATAACTCAATCAATAAAACACAATTGATTGTGGTTGGAACATTTGTCTTGTGCTGGATGACAATACCATACTTTTCATGTAGAAATTCCCATTAGTCTTGGGTTTAAGGTGCCTTTTTTATAGTATATTCAAACGAAAATGTTCTTGGATAGTTATGTTTCCAGTCCTTTAGTTGCTTGTATTCATGTTGCTTTTATAAGCAATCAGGTCAGTCAGTTACGGTTGGGTGTTACCCTGGCCGTAGAAATGGTACTAACATGGTCTATGCTGCCTTAAAAAGAGCCAATAACTAAGGATTCTACTGCGCCTTTTCTAAGCAAAATCGCCTTGAGGGATGCCGGAGGTACCAATCTTATGAGGCCAACATCAACCATAAAGTCCAGGACAGTCTTTAGTTTTTGGATTGCCACTGAGATGGTTGCAAAATCTTTTCTTTGCTGCTGCAGAAAATGCTGAGGGTACAGTTGGAATGTACCGCAGGGTGAGAAGCATATTGTGAATGACTTCGGACTTTGATGGAAGTAAGTGCTGCCTAAATAGCATTTTCATGAAAGTTCGTAGCTTTTCACTTGACGCCGCGTAGTCAAGAGCGACTAAATTTCGATCCGCCGTAGGGGAATTTTCAAGATGTCGTATAAAGCATGACAATTGCGATTAATGTAACATACTAAGTACATTAACAATAACATTAATCATGTTGGCACACTCTACTATGTAGTTTGAACATCCGGTTAACAAATTTTTCTCAAAAACACTGCAGAGGAATAAGATAACTGAATATGCAAAGCAGTTTTCGCAATTAGAAAATAGATGCAGCAGAGAGAGAGAGAGAGAGAGAGAGAGATTAAATGCTGGCATTTAAGTCATTCAAAAATGTAAAACATCAATTACACGGTGGAGAATTTATGCTGCTCCACTATTGTCTGATACCTATTTATAATATTATTTTAATCATACGTAGCCGGAAGTAGGGGAAATTTAGACATTTGGTCATTATAACACACACACACAACACACACACACACACACATATATATTATATATATATTATATATATATATTATATATATATATATATATAGATAGATATATATATATACATATATATATATATCTATCATCTATATTATATAATATATATTAGATATTATATATATTATAATATTATATAATATATATATTATATATAAATATAATATATATATAATAAGAAAATATTTATATACATGTGTGTGATTTTGTGCATTTATGTATATACGTACACTAAACAAACACACACACCTATCCAAATATTACAATAATTTAATGCAGTACTTATTTAGCACCTTATTTCTACAATGGTTATTTATGCATCATGGGTCATACACTTTGATCGTTGGAAAACTCATTTATATTTAAAATGTTCACAGTTGTAATTTTGTTCTAATATGTTAGGTCAAACATAACTTGGTGGCTCCTTATCAAATTATGGTAGCATCATAATTACAAAAAGGTAATGCAGTACATCAAAGGAATGTGATATTTAATCAAAATACGTCGTATTGCATTTGAATATTATTAGGATTTAGCAAATTGTCATATGCAATTCTTAAAAACAAGGTATAGATGATCAAGAATAGAAAAAAAATTATGTGAATCTAATATCACATTTTCACTACGAAGTGACATAGCCAACGAAGATTTCCTTCTGTTGAGAGAATTAGCGAGATCGCGCGAAAATTAGCGAAATAACAAAGTGAGACAACCAACGGCGATTTCACCCTGTAAAGGGAATAAGGGAGAGGTCACGAGAATTAGCGATAAGTGACACAACCAACGACGATTTCCTCTTGGTCAGAGAATTAACGAGATCTCGCGAGAATCAGGTAACTAACCACATGACACAACCAACAACGATTTCCTCTTGGACAGAGAATTAACGAGATCCCGCGAGAATCGGCGAAACCAACCACATGACACAACCAACGTCGATTTCCTCCCGTACAAGGAAATTTGTTTTCCTCGATCAAGGAATACATGATTTATCAGCCTTCTGTCAAGAGGGCCTCATGAGATCGCAGTCTACGGAGATGTTCACGAGTTCCTGCGTTTTCGACATTCTTCAACATCGCCGCTTTTTTTTCTCTCTCTCTCTCTCTCAGCGTTTTGTTCGAGTGATGGATCGCCTTAATGGATCCCCAGTGAAAACATCGAGGAAATCATTAGGTACAGAAAATATGGATCTTCCAGAGAGGAGGAAGAGTGTCTGGAAACGTTTGTGTGTCTGCAGCTCTCTGCGCTTAATGGCGAATACACGTATACTGGGCAATACACACATACACATGCACACACACGAGGATATTATAATGTTGCTGAGAAGGATTAGAATTAGATCAGTACATACTATGTAGGGAAAGGAAAGGGAAATGAAAATATATGTACAATACGTCACAAATGAGAAATAAGTAATGATGAAAAAACAATAATAATGATTTACAACAATATTGAATGCATTGGTGACATTCTCACCAAAAGTATATTGTGGATGGAATACCAGTTATTCAGTTTGTTGTTTGTCACTTTCAGCATCGATTTTCACATTTTAATTTTTTTTTTTTACAACCTCTGCAACTGGAAATATGATAAGTAGATTTTTTTTTTTTTTTTTTTTTTTTTTTTTTTTTTTTGCTAACGTACACCTACATAAAAGTCACCCAGCAGCTTCACATTTCCGCGCTAGCAAGCCATGACGAATAGGATTCAGACCGCGTCCGGCCATTTCCTTTAATTCTTTTTATTCTTAATTTCAGACAAAAGACATATATGTAGTGTTTCTTCTCCTGCACCTGTTACTCTAAGACCCCTAATTCATTGGTAGCCTTCAACAACGTTTGCAGTAAAACATTATATCCAGCCTTCTGACTCACATCTTACTCTCATCGCGCCTTCCTTTGCTGTTTCATGTATAAAGGCATTATATACTACGTCCCTACTACTCTAGCAGGATTATCTGGTGATATGGATTAAATCTCTAAAGGTACCTTTTGATTATGAGATTTTTGTATATGTTTATAAAATTTTCCTTCGGTTAAAACTACCTTATGATTATAATTGTCACTGTCAGACCTATTTTGGTACTGTGCCTGGCTTGCTGTCAGCAAGCATTTATATGTCTATGAAAATATTTGACAATACCTGAGTTTTCTGTAAGAATAAAATATATGAACTACTTTCCACTGAAGTCTTCATCGTGACAAGTAAATATTTTTCTTAAATAACATGTAAAAACATTCGTTGATCTACTAACAGAGCAGAAATGTACAGAATACTTATTTTCACAAAATCTAGAACAACTCCAATTTATTTTTTCGCAGACGAAGGCCGTCAAAAAGTATATATGATATTTCCGTGAATATTATTTAAAAAACAGAGAAACAATACTCAAGTTTAAAATAATTTTTTAAAGGCACTCTTTATCCATTTTGTGCTGATAATCACCCTAAAGCTGCATAGAAACTTGTTTTTGTTGTCATTATCATTTGGTAGGGTTCATATTTGATGATAAATTCAGATACTAAAGCAATATATCAAGCCACTTTGATAGCACAAAATGCAACTAATATTGTTAAATGTTGTGCTTTTTGTGAATTAACATTGCTTTCATCGAACAAAACAAAATTATATTTCAATCGTTACTTAAAAGGGAAATGAACTTGAACTAGGTGAAACGATTTTGCAAGGTGATTTTACTGTAATTTAGCACAAATTTCGCTAATCATTATAAAAAAAATGCCACATTACTGAGCATTGAGTGTGCGTGGATCTATTTCTTTCTTTCTTTAAATCTTCAGCTAAAATCTTCCGGACAGAGTGAACAGACTATAAACCCAAGAAGGTTCCAAAGGGAAATCATTCTTTAGAGAGAAAGAGAGAGAGAGAAGTTCTATGAAAATTTTATATATAAATCAATATGAGGGAATGGACAATAAAACTAATACACTTGAATTCAGCAGACGTTGCTCCTCCATTAAATATCTAGAGATCAGAGGATTCCACAGTTGAACTAGACAAACTATTCCACATTATACTCATGGCCAAGATAAAACTCCTAGCAAACTGAATAGTATTAAACCTGACTATTCCACATTTTAGTTGTAGACAAGATAAAACTCTTAGCAAACTGAGTAGTATTAAAACTGATACTAAAATCAACACTGTTTGCAGCAGTAGCCTGCTTACACAAAACATACATAAAAATTCTGGGCATACAAAATGTAGATTTGAATGGAGTGTAAACTTTTCGTTTTTAAGAACACTGATTTATCATCATTGTCGTTATTGTGTTTTATTGATTCCGAGTTATCTGAAATTGAAATCTATATCATACAAAACAGCTTCATTGATACTGAAAACAACTAAAATTAATTTCCATCATTAAATAAAACGAGTGAAATGGCAATGTATCAATAACTGGTATCAGTGAATATATGAGTTTTGGTTTCGCTATCCAGGACCTTGTGGAATCTCTCAAAACTTGGTGCTATAGCAAAAACATGTCAGTTTAAGGAAATTATAAATGAAGTCTGGAAAGCAAGGCTCATCAATATGTCACGAGAATAAAAATTAGGTGAAGTGAGGTAACTGCAGAGAGAGAAAATGATCTGGTGAATTTGGTTAATAACAGGAAAATGAGAAAATGATATTAAAATTAGCAGAGATATCCTAATGAAATATCAAAGCAGTGATCATCTGGGTAAAAAAAAAGGAAAGTAAGTCATGATATCAGGTAGATGCTCTACTAGAATTTTAGTATATCAAGAGACATGCCTGTTTAAATGATTAAAAATAAAGGGATGTCCTTATAGATGAAATATTGAAAAGATGCTTCTGAATAATGTTGAGTTAATTTCTTCCTGTGGTGAAGTATTTTGTATATTTTGTTTGAAAAAAACAGCTTTAGAAGAAAGGATTGGGGATAAAGAAAACCTTGCAAGTGGAAGTGGATATAAGTAATTAAGTGCAATTACAATATTGTATCTATTAAGGTAATACATAGTTTACTAGAATAACATTACTTCGTTAATTTCTTATTCCTTTGTTAAATTGAGTATGGAAGGAAAGAGAACCATCTAACCTGCCCACATATTCCCATATGGAGAGAGAGAGAGAGAGAGAGAGAGAGAGAGCGCATGGAAGCCCTTTTCCACGAAACGATTCCCAACCCCTTCCATTCCAGTCGGTTTTGCATGGTTTTTCCCAAAACAGAATGCCAGAAGTATAATGGTTTTTGGGAAACGAATTTGGCACTGCTCTCCTCTCCCTTTGATACTTGGAAAAGGCTGCGAAGGCTGATATAAGAGTTAACAGACACCAATAATATTACGTGGATATGCGACGAATTGCTCTAAGAGGTCCAGTTTTTGCTCAATTGGTTTCAGTTGTTCCTGGTCTCCCTATGATATTCTACGAAACAATTTAGAGATAAAGCATAAACAGAATAAAAATGGAACTCGCGGAGGCGTCGTCAGAATATATATAGTAATATATATATATATATATATATATATATATATATAGATATATATATATATATATCAGATATATTATATATATATATATATATATATAATTATATATATAGTATATATATTATATATATATATATATGATATATATATATATATATATATATATATATATATATATATATATAGATATATATATATATATATATATTTATATATATATATATTATATATTTATATATATATATATATATATATATACATATATATATATATATATATATATATATTATAAAATATATATAATATGTATATATGATATATATATATAATATATATATATATTGTTGTATATATCACATACAATATATATGTGTATATGAATAACTTGATCACGAAGTATATAAAACTTGATGCTATGTATAAATAAAGGTTTTTGCCACTAAGGAAAATTGAAAAGCGAGATAGCCAAGAACTTTCGGTCTAGCACGACCCTTTACTAAGGCATAACAGTTATGCCTTAGTAAAGGGTCGTGCTAGACCGAAAGTTCTTGGCTATCTCGCTTTTCAATTTTCCTTCGTGACAAAACCTTTATTTATATACGATATATATATATATTATAAATATATATATATATATATATATATATATATATATATTACACAAATATATTGGATGTGTTATGTAATTAAAATAGGTAAATTTAAATAGTAGATATTCGCCTGCACCGTGATGAAATGAATGCAAAAAATGCTGATTGTTGTAACAATCAGTTATGAAAAATAATACCTGGCGGAAGCTTTTGTTCTGTACTTATACGGCTTCTTTCAGACAATAGAATGTATGCAGTTATATATAGAAGAATATTTTGTAGAAGAATATCATAGATACATTATAATTATATTTAACTTGACTTTAGTCTCCGGTGTAATCTTTTTTCAAAAGTTGGTACTTGTACGAAATATACATTTATAATATAAACGTAGATGCACACACACGCACACAAACAATGATTAAAGTCACGAGAGGAAAAGTTTCTTAACGTATATTCCACTCAGCATCCAGGGTTCCAGAAGTAGGGTAATCGAGAAGTTAAGAGATTGGAACTATTAAAAACCTGTCGAAGTGTGTAATGTCTATCAGCAGACCAAATGTGGACAGTAAAATTAGAAACCATTTAATATATTAATGCAATATGCAATTAAATGCAATGAAATTCGGGGAAAAAACTGGATATTCTTTTTGGAAGGAACGTGGAATAATTTCGTGAATCTGCAGGTTGTCTATAACTACTCTGAAATTTACAGAATTATTATTAGTGTGAGATTTCCTCCTGAGTTGTGATGATGCCTTTTGGCCAGGTTCCCCCCTTAAATTGTGCTATTTTCCTATTGTCTCTTTATGAGATTCCTACCAAAGTTATCCTAATGTCTCTTTCTGAGATCCCCCCCCCCCCCCCCACCCCCACTAAAGTTGTTCTAATGTCTTTTAGGCAGATTCCCTCCAAAAGTTTTCCTAATGTCTCTGTAAGATTGCCTCCTTAGCTTATCCTAATCTCTCTTTGAGGTTCCCTCCTTAATTTGTTCTCTTCGTGAGATTCCCTCCTTCAACCGTCCTAATGTCTCTTTGTGAGATTCCTCCTTAAATTCCGACTCACTTTGAATTTAAAGCGTTCAATGTAACTAGCAATTTTCTTTAAGAGGTAATGCTTATGATCTTGTAACAGGTAAAAAGACAAATTTATTGGCTTAAAAAATCGAAAAACAGTTATTATTGTATGAGTTCCCATGGACGTTCGCAAATGCCCATTGAAAGCGTAATTGTTCAGTACACGAAAGAAAAATCCTTAACGAATGAGGTAAGAAAAATCGTAATATATATAATGTTCATTTATGCCTGACCAAAACTTAATTATTTCCTCACTGAGAAAACCTGCACAGAGGCAGATAATCAAGTTAAAATAAACTATTTTAAATTCTCCTTCATTTTCAGGATTGCGTGTACCGCACCTGTTATGATAAATTCAGTCTCAGACGAAAAATTATATTCTAAACGTTTCTTATTTAAAACATATCTTTTTTTCCGTGGTGAGGTTGCTTAAGTGACGTGAAAAAAAGGTGTAGTTTAGTTAAGTCCAAAACACTTTGTTAAATATAGAATACTTGGCGATAGGCTCAAAGAAATATTCTAAATGCAAAATTTTCGTTTCGGAACTATAAAGAATTTGAGATGAGGGTAATTAGTCGTTTTAATGCAATATAATTTACTGGTTTCCAAAAATTATATTCCTTATGTATATTTATTTTTTGCCTCCGTTACATTTTTATGTGATAAGGAAACTTTATTGCAGCAATTCTTAATTTTTAGGTAACAAATACAAACTAGCGAAACAATATAATGACATATATTGTTATTTGAATTACAGCTTTTTAATGTTAAATTATCATCTTACAAATATTGCGTGACACAATGCACATTTTATAATTATTTAATTTTCGAAATATTTCAAATTCATAATTGCTCGCTTGTATTCACATCTCAGTTCAGTACCATACAAAGATGTGTTATTACTTTCTGAACAAAATATATGTATTTTCCCATAGGATAACCATACATATTAATCCCATTATTAATTCTGGACAATTATTTCCAAGCATCTAAAAAGTGTGGCGTAAAATGCCACTGCTGGCTTAGTATATTTTCCCAACAATTCATTCTAATTTTTTGTCACGCGCAGATACTATGACATAAACGGAAATATATTGACTAATTATTAAGAGCGGTCGCCCATTAAGGAACATTATGAGGAAGATTGAAGAGAATATGCTGGCATTTTAAAGGAGAGCTAAGAGAATTAGTTTGAGTACCATGAATATGAGTTGTTATTGATAAACAAAACATTAATAAGTAAACAGTGATTCGCTGTTATTGAAATTGTGTTTTATTCAGTTATGATTTA
>NC_061099.1:16815199-16840199 GCF_015104395.2 Macrobrachium nipponense | reverse complement strand
ATATAATATATATATATATATATATATATTTGTGTGTGTGTGTGTGTGTGTGTGTATAAGGATGTCAGTAGAATAAGTAATTTGTTACAATGGTCGTTTGGCTGTTGCAGCTAGTCAGTGAGATAGTTTATCAGTCAAGAAAATTCGGCCATTGTTTATTCTTGGTCAGAAAAGTTAGAAAGGCTTTGATATAAACAAAATATTTGTATATCTCTTTTTTCATACTCTTCATTCGAGTATTACCCTTATAAAGGTCACCTTGTCCTCTTGTCTAAATCGTTTGGTGCTTGTGTATCGCCTTTATGACCACTTACCTGTTAATATTTACCGTACTACGCAAACGATCCATTGCTCTGTTGCATACTGCAAGAACACGCAACACGAAAACACGAGAACAATTTGCGAGTCTTGCCGTAGGTGAAGCAGCAGTCACGTATAACCTGGCTTTGACCTATGAATGATCGGCTGCCTCACGCTGTCTTCGGCTGTGTTTACTATTATGCAAGGTTACAGGTATATCGGACCAAAATATCGTATCAAACACCTCTAAATGATCGTATTTTAATTTCAATATAATTGTATGTCTCCAATTCCAAAGGTTTTGTATAACTGATAGTCAAAGGGTAAATCGAAATTGCGCCATAACTGCTACGTATTTCTATAGTCAATGTAAAATTGTTTAATGAAACATGTAATATTGTCATATGTATATTTTCCAAATCCCTTTGCTATAATACAGGGTGTCCATAAAGTTCCAGTACCATTACAAGTATTTATTGCTATATGTATGTATACCAAATTCTTATTCATTACCCATGGGATCACCAATGAAAACCTTAATATTATCGTCATTCTCAACAATGACTTGCCTTGCTTTTTTTTTTAATACTTACTGTATAAGGAGGTCAAACATTTGTTTCTACGCTTGTTATCATACTAACTGGGAACCCTGCTTTACGCCTGACCTCGGATGTCATAGTTTATGTTACAACTAGTCTCTCTCTGGATGCTTACTAAATTTAGCTAAGTTTCCCTTTAAATTTCTTTGATTTATTCTGATAATTACCTTAATTATCAACATTATACGTGACTGTATATTTTTGCCAATTAGACCATGGCTTCAAACAGCTATTTCTAAAATACGACCAATATCCGATGCTTTGGTAAGATTTTATCGACAAAAATCAATTACACACGGGCATGAAATGCATAGTAGGCTAACCTTGAAGGAGTGAAGATGATAAAAGGGAGAAGGATAAGGATACTAAAAATTTAAACCTGCTGGAAGAAGGAACGCCAGAGATATCAGTTTTACAACTCAGTCGTAAAATAAACAAGTAAAAAATGAGCCGAAGTTTCTTCGTACAATATTGTATGAAACTGTCGATGTGCTGCTGTAGGAAACTCTCAGCTATGACCAGGACACCGGGTTGCTCCCCCGTTTTGGTTAAGTGAAGATGCGTAGGCGACGCCCCAGGAATTGGACTATGCGATGTCAGACGCTCGATCGTGTCATTGAATATAAAATACTGAGGCTACAGGGCTGCAATTTGGTATGTTTGATGATTGGAGGGTGGATGATCAACATAGCAATTTGCACCCCTCTATCCTAGGTAGTTTTTCAGGTCTGAGGGCGGGCGGACAGACAAAGCCATTTCAACAGTTTTCTTTTACAGAAAACTAAAATCGATCCGAACAGGAAATTGAACTCTCTTGTGGTCTTCGAAGATTAATGAGGTGTCTGAAAGTCTGCCGTAAAAAAAGTCTGAAACAGTACCCATGAAAACGGGCGTAAAACAACCTCGTGGGGAAAAAGAGGCTATAAAAATTAATCTAGGGCCACGGAGTTGACAAGGTGAAATGGCTTGATCCCATCCTTCGAGAAAGAGTAAGGGAAGAAGGAACTTCCATTATGTTGGAAATGTTTTTCCAACAGCAACGGATAGGACAAATAGTTATAGAAAAAACACGTACCAAGAAAAGTGTTCAGCGTCAACATGAAACAAGCTTTTATTTCTTTGATGTATTTTGACAATTTGAAACTAGTAATCTTTCCAAGTACAGTACGAAACAAAATATAATCAGTGAGTCAGTAGATTTGAATCAAGCTCTCCTTGAAATTTACATTTCATCTATCTAAGTATTAAAAGAAAGGCTACCTCCTTGTATAATAAGTATTAAAAGAAAGGCTAGGCAAGTCATTGTTGAGAATGACAATAATATAAAGGTTTCCATTGGTGATCCCATGGGTAATGAATAAGAATTTGGTATACATACATATAACAATAAAGGGTGTCCATGAAATCCCAGTACCATTCTGAGCAATAAATACTTGTAATGGTACTGGAAATTTATGGACACCCTGTATTATAGCAAAGGGATTTGGAAATTTACATTTTATCTATCTACTTATTTATCTATATTTATAAATGTGAACATATATATATATATATATATATATATATATATATATATATATATATATATCTATATATAGTATATATATAGATATATATTATATATATTATATGATATATTATATATATATATATATACATATATATATATATATATATATATATATTATATATATAGATATATATATGATATATATATATGTTATTATATATATATATATATATATATATATATATATATATATATATATATATATATATATATATATATATATATATATATATATATATATATATATATATATATATATATATATCTATATATATATATATTATATATATATATATATATATATCTATATAGATATATATATATCTATACAGTATATATATATATATATATATATATATATATATATTTCTATGTACATGAAGATAAAAGGCCCATAAGACACTATTCTAACGTTCCAATCATATATTTCGAGCACTTCCTTCTATTCTCCTGATCACTGGTAGAATATGGACATTGGATGTCTTACAAGAGGATTGTACAAAACATATATAGGTGTGGCAGTAAATCCTGTTGGTGACCCAGGAAGGGTTGAAATTAAACTATTACCTGGTGATTTTTTGGACTCATTAGCTCCCGTCTGGCGACTCGTCCGGTCGTCGGATGTTCTTGGACACCTGCTTGAGAAGCGTCCTAAGGATTAACTCGTCGATGTCATCCGATTTCCAGTGCCCTTCTACAGGTTCATATAGTTGGTTTGATTGATGATATCAGATTCCAGCATCTTCCTTTTGTACGGACAGCTACTTTTGAAAACCAGCTCCGCCCCACTCCAGTTCATCGTATGGCCTTTGTCCCTAATAAGTAGGAATATCTCCGTGTTCTCTGATGTATATCGCACTGATCTTTTGTGTTCTGCTAATCTCTGCAAGATGGATCTACCGGTTTCCCCAACGTAAATTTCATTGCAATTGCTACATGGTATCTTGTAAACTCTGGCTTCTTTTCCTCTTATATTTAAATATACGTTGATAAGCGAACTCCGATGGACTTAAAAATAAAGGAAAATGAAACGATTATTAGACCTGAGGTGTTCTGTGGCTTTTTGGATGTTTTCATCGTACGAATTTTTTGTTTTATTGTTGAAGCCTATTTGTCTATTGTGAGTGGGACCTCTGTAGTATATTGTATTCGCTTTATTTATAGCCTTCTCGAGAATGTATGGTGGGTAAATCAGTTGCATTAGGTGTTGGCAGATCGTGTGAATTCTTCATCTACGTACCGTTTTGAACATATTCTAAGCCCCTGAGGAATAGGTTGCAACCGACCATGATCTTTACGGATATATCGTGGTACCTTCAGAAATGAATATATGAAGATGCAATAAACACAACCAGCAAATTTGGATCAAGGCCTAACTAATCCTGTGGCCTGTCTTTCTTACTCTAAGCTCGAGCCTAAACGGAAATTCCTTTCTCCCTGCGTTTTCCCTCCTAAAATCAGCTGATGGTAGGGGAAAATGGCTGCTCGTCTAGAACTGAATAAAAGATAATTATATTGTGAAGTCGAGGCGATCAAAATCCGTAAATATATATATATATATATATATATAGATATATATATATATATATATATATATATATATATATATATATATATATATAATTCTTGTATTTACAAAATTAACAACGTGCCGCCTTCCACAGATCTACTGGAAACCCAGGAATGAATGGCCTCTACGAAGCCCTCTATCTTCCTCGCTAGGGAAAATATCATTGTATCACCGAACTACAGATGACTGCAACATTCTCTACCTTTCCAGTGAATTCCTGGAAGGGACAGCCTATCCAGCGAGGAGAGAAGTATCCATTCTGTTTAGGCCAAGCAACCGTTGCATTCTTGGAGATCAGTGTGGAAGTTTGTTGGTCGAGAATTTACATGCGTTCGAGTTTCCGAGACGTTATTTCGTTTCTGAATAGAGTGGATTGAGGAAAGTTGTCAGTCTTTGATCAGAAGAGCAAGATTCGAAGTTTAAGGGGAAGAAATGAAGGACATCTCTGGGTGTCTTCGATTTTTCAAATGATTTCGAAGTTTATCTCCTCTCTCTCTCTCTCTCTCTCTCTCTCTCTCTCTATATATATATATATATATATATATATATATATATATATATATATATATATATATATATATATATATAGTGGTAGCTCGGCTCATGAACAGTGCTTCAAGCCACTACCATTTTCTAGTTAGGTTAACCGCTTTTCCGCCATCTCTTTATCTATCCCATCTTCTAGTTAAGCTAAAAAGAATAAAAGAGAATGCTAAAAGTATCTATAGTAATATTATACTAGTTGTGTACACACATGCACCCAGAAACAACTGATTTGCTATGAACAACCGAATCCGATAACAACAGCTGTTTTCTTGTATTTCAACCATCGTAAAATAGTAAATATATTACCGTAGTTACGTTACAAATGACGTTAAGTGTGATAGAACTGAGATATTTTTACATTACTGTATCCTTATTCTCTATGGAGAAAAGATCAGCAGTGGCATATACCGCTAAATTTGAGCCGCAAGTTGCAGCTGAAGCTGAGGAAAAAATGTTCATCTGCTAGCGACTATTATCATGCATTGGTGACATCGATGAAACTCCCGCAAACTTCGGTATAGTACCATCAAACTCGACCGTAAACAAAATTTGAGAGAAACGTGTTTTAATCAAAACTATTTGGTATGAAAGAACATATTTTACTATTTTCACTGAAATAAAATATAAATATGTAAAGCTCATAGTATTCTGATGAAATTAAGTGAAAATATCAAACGCAATCTGTTGATTTTTTTACGCAATAAACATGCCGTCAGCGGCATCTGCTAACGGAAAAGTAACTCAATTTTGTTCACAACGATACGTATCCAACTAATATTTCGACTTGAAAATACTTCGTATATAAAATAACCTTGTTCCATATCAATAGAGTATCTAGAGATTCATTTATACGTTAACTAGAAGCAAGACAGTCGGTCTGATTTGAGTTCAATACAGCAAAATAAACTTACTTTGCAGTCACCCCCAGCTGATTTCCTAACCAAAAGATTGATTGCTGTTTGTATTTTATAATACAACAATAGTAATATGAAAATACATAAAATATTATTGGATGCAGAAAACCATCAAAAAAGGAAAGAAAATAAAGTGTTTCTGAGGTTTGAACGAATTATTTGCTTATGCATTATTTTAAAAAATGGAGAAAGTTTATTCAGGTTAACGAATTTTTTTAGTCCCAGACAGCGTCCTCAAATAAATTAAGTTTATGAACCGAGGTACCACTAAATATATATATATATATATATATATATATATATATATATATATATATATATATATATATATATATATATATATATATATCTAAAACGAGTTTTTAGGAACAAATGATACTCGCTTAGACAAATGAAAGAAACTGCTAGCAAGCAACTACCTACCCTCGATCTGTGGCTGAAACTCTCTGGGCGTTAGCTGCAATGCAAGGCTAGGCTGGAATGAATTCCCGTAGATACAAAAATATACTTTTTATTTCCCAAATTAGCTAACATTAAAATGGAACAAAATGAATACATTAAAGTGGAATAAAATTAATTAACTCTGGCCCCAAAAAACCGTAAGCTGTCAGTTTCCTCTCCCAAACCAGGTTTAAGTAAGTACCCCCTGAAATCTCTCTATGTCCGACTAACCACACCATTTTCAACAAGTCAAATAAGTCTTAAAGAATCCATTTTCCTATATGGTGACATTGAACCCATCTGAAAAAAGAGACCATAATTATTACACCACTTCACACGTGAAAGTTAATCAAAAGGAATGTTACGCACCACACTTCTCTTTCTCCCACGAATTTGTTATCACCTCAAAGGTTAACATTTTCAAAGTCTTGTCTTATGTTATCTTTTTCGATGGGTCTTCTCAAACCTCTTCCAGGTGTGTTCTGCACACTATCTCATTACCTATCATGAAGCCCATATATCATATGCTACGAACACACATGCAGACACGCCCTGCCGGGCTCCTACCAACCATGGGTGCTGCATGTCCCAAGCATGTGATTTCTGAGGCGTCGCCGACCTCAAATTGCATTGGTTATCATTCCTGGCTGTTTTTCATTTCAGCATTCTATAAGGAACCTGGCGCTTGTCACTAAGCGGCCTGTCTCTAACCGGAAAAAGCTGAGATTAACAATTCATTACCATGCCCTTTTTAAGATGGCTCGGCCACCTATGTCTTTTGTGCACTCCCGTCGCGCACCACATCGGCAACTGGTATATACTAGTTCATAATGTTTGCAAGATAGCCCCTATAACACATATTTCGACTATCACTATGGATACTATAACCGCAATCACTGGAATCGTGTAGCGTTCGTCGAAGAAGAATTCATCCTCATCATTATCCTCCAACGGTGGAACCGTAACCATCGCCAATGTAGGTGGAACCTGAACCGCCTCGTGGTTCCATGAAATTGTTTCACGAACACCTATGTCGAATAATTGTAGACCCCAGCTGAGTGTGTGAACCATCTCGAAACAACTCAGTATGCACAATTATTCAGCGTCTGCGACCCCTGTAGGTGTATCCAACACCCCCGTCGCTTAACTGTAGATTCGATGTCTACCGATGAAGGAATCGTAACCACCATCTCATTGTCAACTTGAAATATCCCGTGACTTCCATGCAAGTGCATCTCGCACCCGCCTCGTAGAAGATTGTAGACTCCTGATTTGTCCCAGAACATATCCTGAGACAATCCACCGATGACACCACGTCCATTGCAAAGGCGATCCATAACATCGCCACTCATGTGTAGATCCGACCTCTGGTACTGTAGAAACAAGCTGTTTCCATCGTCACCATCGCGTGAAGTCGGGAATTCTCTAAAGTCATCGTGTGTCTGTATTTGAAAAGTCTACATGATCATAGAATAACTAAAACCTTGGTTTACCACACGAATCTGTCATTAACTAATATACCCAATCTCATAGTCAATTATTAAAAATTCCTCACTAAAACAAAATATGATCTTTACCCACTGAATCCTCATAAGTAATCCTATATCTGACAAATATGCTATCAAAAACTCCAATAATGTCTATACAGCAAAACCCCTGTACTGTTTATACAGTTAACTTCAAGCAAATATAATGCCGAATACCCCTTCTATCTGACACATATACCCAGAGAAATCCTACCTCCTGTCTATAATAGAAATGCTATGTAAAGCTTAATCCCGATTACAAGTTTCCCTTGTAAGAAAAAAAATAATAATAATAATTCAACTTTTCCCATTACAAAATGTATAAGGAGAGAAAAAAAACATATAATTCAGCGCTTTTCCATATAAAACGCAGTATGTACCGTTACGGAATTTGCTGCCGCAACATATCCCATCAACCCAAATTGACCCCTTACAATCATCCTCATGGAATGTCATAATCGACATCCCTGAAAACAGTGCAATCCGAGTAATCAACTCCAAAAGAAAAAATCAGCAACTGGTCTCATCACAGCATTATCAGCATTAAGCCACCTGTGAATACCTAATGTGCTCAAATCGCACTATGGACTTGTCTAGTCAGACTTGCAACCTCAGAAATTGTTACTCCTTCAAATGGCCCAAAAATCCTTTAGTGATACAATAGAACCAAATTCCTCAAAATTATCCCTAGGACATCCATAAAGGTACCCAAAAATTGTCCTCGAAAACATAACTCGTTCATGATACTGCCACATGTATATAAAACCGCATAACCACCTAGTCGGGATATAAACCACAGAAAACCCCAATTAAACAATTATATACCACCAAATATAACCACTGGTGAATATAAAAATACAACACCTTCGTAGGGACCCATAAAACCACAATGCAGTAGTGCCACCCCCCCAGAGCCATAACACCAAAAGAACCACAATACCCCCCAAGGACCATAACACCACAGATCACCGCCAAAAATTATAACCACAAAAAATCCATCACCAAAGATTATAGCCACAAAAATTTCACCCCCAAAAATTCACCACCCAAAAATTCAGCCCCCAGAAACACATACCGCCAGGGACCAACACACGGACCTGTTATAATATTCTCAGCTTAACAGAGATTTGTCATACTTTCCACCCTGTTTTTCCTCGTGAAATAATTACCACAGTTTGCGCATAATAAGAAAAATATTAGAAGAAATGAAAGAGAAAAAAACATTAAATTAAACTGACTAAACACATTTCACCATCAATTTGCGAAACTTGAAAAAAGTGCATCTACACGATATTATATTAGCTACCACAACCAACTTTTTTCAGTTTTGATATATGGGTTCATTTTGACCGACCTGTTTCTTCCTCTAAGACTATAAATCTGTTTCCAGTCTTTTCCTCAACGACTCTAAAAGAACCTTCAAATTTCAGACCCAATTTGTAATTTAGTTCATTTCTCACATTGATTTTCAGAAATACCTTGTCTCCAACACTGATTTTACGATCAGATGATCTGCTATTACTTCTTTCTACCATTTTTTGGGTCGTGGCCTCGAGATTACAGTTGAGACAAGCATGTCTCTCCTTCGCTTCAATTGTATCTTCCCCATGATGAAGTATAGTTAACAGATCAAATGTACCTCGTGCTAGGCAAACAAACAAAGCTTCAAATGGAGACATTCAATGGAAATACTAACCATAGTGTTAATATTATGTCTAACAACATCAATATATCTATCCCAGTTTTTATCATTACCACCTACAGTCTTCCAGAGAGCTTCGAGCACTTTCCTGTTTGCTCGTTCACATAATCTATTAGCTTCAGGTCTGTATGGAATAATTGTTACTTTCTGTATCCCCATGACTTCCGCCAAACATTATAAAGTTTTGTTTACAAATTCTCTGTCATTGTTGGTCAACAAAACCTCGAGTGAGCCATATCTGCAAATGATACCATTGAAAAATGCTATAGCTACTTCTTCAGCTGTTTTATGCTTAAGTGGAAAAATTTCTACTATCCTCGCAAGTTAATATTTTATCACTAACACGTACTTATTCGCATATCTAGATTCACAAAAATTTCCCAGGATATCCACATGTATTCTCTGAAAAGGTCTACTTGGTATTGGATATGACCCTAATTTGAAGGAAGTTATCCTTGCAGGTTTGCAAGCATTGCATACTGTACAGTTTTTCACAAAATTTTTCCCATCTTCCCCCATATTTTTACAAATATATTTAGCACACACCTCATTATGCGTTTTTTCTATCCCCAAGTGTGGACTACCGAACACGCAATGTACTATATCCAAAACCACTGGAATTAGGACTCTCGGAATTATGATCTGTGTCGTGTCTCCTTTACTTTCATTAGTCCTCAATTTATACTTAATTTGCCTGACCAACAGATTACCTTCTAATTCTAGACCCGAAAAAGGTAACTTATAACGTTTACTGACTGATTTCCCTCTAAGAAACGCTTTTGCGTCTGCCAAAATTTCGTCTTCATCTTGCCTTTGCTCTATGAGATCATTATCCCATTGTATAGAATCGCTAGTGACTAGCGTAACTTGAAATCCTTCTGTGTCATAAAAACTCCTACTAATGGCGTCCGCTACTACATTTAATTTACCTTCTATATACTTGAGCTTTGCATCGAAGTCCCTGATAGTTAAAAACCATCGAGCTCTTTTAGGTGACAAATCGGGCTTATTAAAAAGATCCAACAATGGCTTGTGGTCTATAAGGACTTCTACTTTATTCCCCATCAGTAGCATTTTAAAATGAACCAAACTTGATACTATTTGCAAAGGCTTCTTTATCTATGGTAGCCATTAATCTCTCATTGCTGCCCTTGTCCTAAACTTCCTCCAATAAAATGCTATGGGATTGAATTTCCCATCAAACTTTTGCATAAGGGAAGCACCTATACTCTCTTGACTGGCATCAGTCACTAATGTGAATGGTTTGCCGAAAACTGGAAATTTCAGAACTGGGGGATTCATTAACACGTCTTAAAGTTTCTGAAAACTATCATTCTGAGGTTTTCCCCATTGAAATTGAATGTCTTCCCGTAATATATCTGTTAGAGGAGCTGCTATGTTAGAAAACCCTTTCACAAACCTATGGAAGAAACCAGCAATACCTAGGAATGACTTAATTTCTTTCTTTGATCTCGGGGTGCGAAAATCCGCTATTGCTTTGACTTTACCTTCGTTTACTCTAACCCCTTAATTGGATATGACATGGCCTAAATATGTAATTTGCTTTTTCAAGAATGAACACTTATCTAGCTTAAGTTTCAATCCTGCTAATCTAAGCAACCTAAGTACTTCCTTAAGCACTTCAAGGTGTTGCACGATCGAGTCGGTTGCGATCAATATGTCATCCATATATACAAAAACATTTTTACCCAATAAACCATGCAAAACTCTGTTTACCAACCTGGTAAAAGTCATCGGACTGCCCGAACGGCATCCGCGTAAATTCATAATGTCCCTTGGGCACTGAAAAGGCCGTATATTCCTTACTACTCTCACTAAGAGGAACCTGCAGAAAACCCTGCACTAAATCAATTGAGCTATAAATATTATGTCTCCCCGATTTCTACAAAAAAGATCTGGTATGCATGAGACTGGATAACGGTGAGGGATTGTTTTTTCATTTAAACGTCTAAAATCGACACATACACAGACAGAACCATCCTTCTTAGGCACTGCTAACAGAGGAAAGTTGTATGGAGACACACTAGGCGTAATGATTCCTTCCTCTTCCCATTTATTGACCTCTTTCTCTACCTGCTCTCTGATTTTGAAAGGTATGCAGTATGCAGGAATATAAATAGGTTTTGTGCCTTTCTCTAAGTTTACCTTATGTTCTAACACATTAGTCAATCTTAGTTTATCACCTTGTAAATCTACTGTATCCCCAAATTCTGCCAAGAGCTCACTTACCGGTTCAATATGCTCACTATAATCCGCATTAGCTAAATGTTATCTAAATGTTATCTAAATATCTGAAAACTCAGATTTCCCCTCTACAATAGCCACTGAACCACTGTCATTACTCCAATCTTGGAGATCTACCACATATGTATTCTTCTGGCATTTCCTAACTGTATCATTACAGTTCAGTAATTCTATCCATGTAACACCAGTGTTTGATAACCCCTCGTAGTTTCTCACTACTCTCAATTACGCACACATCCACGGGTTTTTTTCACTTCCCTCTACTTGACTTTTACCATAGTCTTTGAACCTGGCATTAAAACAGCATCCTCTGATAAAACACATTTATATTTGTGGTTAGTACCTCCCCGTTCCACAGT
Organism: Macrobrachium nipponense; assembly: GCF_015104395.2. Lineage (NCBI taxonomy): Eukaryota > Metazoa > Arthropoda > Malacostraca > Decapoda > Palaemonidae > Macrobrachium > Macrobrachium nipponense. The sequence continues at coordinate 16,828,407 of NC_061099.1, read as the reverse complement.
CCCATAAACATCACCACCCTTGTTAGTATCAGTAATAATATCAATATTAGTATCAGTATCACCACCCATAATGCCATTGTCACATACACCAAAATTATTACTACTGTAGCCCCCATCATCCCATTTAACATCACCACAGTTATTCCCCGTATCACCAGGGTGGGTTTCCGTATCACCACTCCCCATATCCCCAGTATCATCACAGTTGGCACCGCCAAACGCATCCCGTTTTTCAATAATCTCCATATCCTCAGCTTCACTTGCATCCTGATAAGGGATAAAAACACCAGGTATTCCAACCGTTATACCACTAACACCCGCATGGACCGAAATCTTGTGTCTCCTACATGCAGGATGACCCAACGCAACCCCTTTTATAACCAAAAATGGTTCTATTAACACTCTATCACCGAGAGTAAACCATATTCTAACACAACCCAGGGTATTTAATCTACGGGCTAGCACATCACACACCATCTCCATTGAGGGTTTCAAAGGGTAATGGGAGAACATGGATTGATACAAATTATGATCCATTAGGTTGATACTAGCACCAGTATCTATGAAGACCGGGAGATCAACATCCTCCACTGTTCCATAAACTATAGGCCTGGGCTCTGGGGCGTCCCCCACAAGACCACAAAGGCACGTACAAATCATCGGTACCCTTTTTGTTGTTTGGCTTTCCAACAATTTCGCTGATCCCTTTGCCCTCTTAAGTGACCTGCCTGGGAAGTTCTCGTATTATAACTCCCAGACCTTTGAGGTGTAGGTCTCACATCTTTCCGTATCTGAGACGGAGAAAAATGCCAATAGTGATCCACACTCTTACACATTCCACAATACTTGACTCTTCATACTTTCTTTGTGTGCCCTGGTTTATTACAATTGTACCAACGCAACTGCTGTTGCCTTTGATCGATCGACCCTCAATTATATTCTACTTTTGCACACAAACGAGGAGAAGGAAATTCTGTCTCTTTGCACCGTATTTCTCGGACTGGTCCCATTAAAAAAATGTTCTATCTACAGTGGGACATCTGGACATATGTTTCTGAATCTGGGCATAAATCAATTCTACTTCTGATGTAGGTTCAATCTTTTCATAAAAACTGTCCACTATTGCATCCGGTACGTCGTGTAATAGCATCGAGTGAGACATTACCCCCATTAACTCATTTAGAGGTTTTCAATTTTTGTATCCATTCTCTTGCTGAGTCAAAAAGCTTTGAGCTACGTTCAATAAGACTAGTTGTGCCTTTCCAGATTTTATATAGCCCCCTTAAATCTCTCACCATATCCCTGTGTTCCTTTGAGCCATAAGCTGCTCTTAAAAATGCATATTGAAAGCTTTGACAACGCTAGGAAAGATTATCTTTATTGAAATCTAACAAAGCGTTCGCCTCCCTGAACGCCTCTATATTATGTTTGCCAAATATCTCACAGCTGATGCAAAAGGTGAGACAATTTTACAATGTATGCAGCAGTATTTTGAAAAGCACAATATACCTTTTAGCAATATTACTGCAGTGGCTACTGATGGTTCACCAGCGATGGTGGGTTGGTACAGAGGATTTGCAAGCCTACTCAAACAGAAAGTGCCTGATGTACGTACCGAACACTGTGTACTGTACAGACAACATCTTGTAGGCAAGAAACTCAGTGATGGACTGCATGATGCTTTGAAAGTGTGCATTAGGGCAATTAACAAAATCAAAGCACATCCACTTAACTCACGATTGTTTGTGCTGCTGTGTGAAGAGAATGATGACATGTATAAGCAATTACTCCTGCACACTGAGTAAGGTGGCTCTCTAGGGGTCACAGCTTGCAAAGACTTGTTGACTTATATGACTCAACTGTTCAGTTCCTGGCAGACGTGGACTCATCTTTATGTGAAGAGTTTAAAAAATGCAAAAATTCCATGTTCTATTTAGCAGACCTCTATTCTAAATTTAATGAGACACTAAACCGACTGTGAGGTAAAGATGTTACCATCATTCAGGCCAGGACAGTTTTACAAGGGTTCCAAGGCAAGCTTAGCTTGTTTAGAGCTTCACTGTCACATATAGAAATTTACATGACTCATTTGGAGAATTTAGTTGAAGACTTTGAAGGGCGCTTTGAAGACCTGGAAAAAATAAAAGTGCCAGAATGGATTCTAAGTCCATTTGATTTTGAAATAAGGAATGCAGATGTTGCCTCACACCTGGAAGAGGAATCCATTGACATGACTGTGGACCTTGAAGCAAGTGCCTTGTTCAGAAGAAAAGAACGACGTTGCTAAATATCCTCAGCTGTGTGCAGTGGTTCAGCCATTTTTACTTGCTTTCCCAAGTTCATACATGGTTGAAGCCGGTTTCAATCATGCAAATGCAGACTGAGCCTGGAAGAACGAGGTGGCCTACGGCTGAAGCTCACCAACCTACAACCTAATATCAGTATCCTTGTTGAGTCCCATCAGGCACATCCTTCACATTAATGATATCAACAGTGGAAGATGAAAATGGTATGTTGCATTGAGAATCAAGTTACTGGTGCATTTAAATTTCTAAACATTTTCTTACTGTGTGTTACTTTTTTATCCTACTGTATGTCAAGTACTAAACTGCTACTACTAAAATTTATTTTGACATTGTTCTTTTTTTTCCTTGAATTATTAATAATTAAATGCTAGGCTAGGGGGTCAATAGAAAATTTGAAACTTCATTGGGGGGTCGATGAGTTAAAAAGTTTGTGAACCCCTGATGTAATGATATGCATTAGCGAACGTTGCGCCCAGTGGATTTCCCATGGCAACTCCATCCTTCTACTTATAAACCTTTTCATTGAAGATGAAGAAACAGTTCATGAAGCTGAGGTTTTGAGAATTTATTATTTTATCAGAATCACTATATAAATTATAATTGCATATATCAATGGTTTCAACTAAAGGTATATTTGCGAACACGACTTCACATCAAAACTAGCTATAACACAATTATCAAAACTTTTATCCGTATCTCTTTACCAAAAGTAAACATATATTTAAACGACTACTCATTAATGGTTATGGGAGCAAGAATGGGCACAAGGTACTTGGAAAGTTTGTAGTTGAAGATGCCTACACTGACATGATGGATCGTATCAATGCCTTTGACAAACCATATAATATTCCTGGTCTGAATTAACACCAACATCAATGGAATTTTGTGATCTCATTGTTCTCAATGAGATCACATGTTCAACATGGTTAAGAGAATAACATCTCAAACTCATTCAAAGTTGGTATGGTCATTCAAAACCTCATTTACTTTAGAAATATAGTCGGTCTTGTCAAGAACATCAACAACGTTATCTTTGTTTGGTTTGGTAATGACTATGGATCTGTCTTGTGCTAAGTGCCTTATTGCGTCGTACTCTTCTCTGGATGTATTATGTAACTATGTTTGTATTTGCCTTTTATTCCTCTGTTGACTTGCTTTCATAGATTAACTGGTACTGTCCAATTTTAATTCTTGGTATTTAGTTCTGATGTGTTTAATTTAATTTTTTAGAGTGCTTTTTTATTGGGTTTATTTATTAGTTTTTTTAGATGCTTGATGATGAGTATGTATATGTATGTACCAGCCTGAAACAAGTTACAATAGTGAATGTTTACTCATGTACTTGTCTGCCGTGTCGAAACTTCAACAAGAGATATTCTACTTTGCTGCAAGTTGTAATGTAGTTTTGTGTATTTTCCTTATTTACATAAAGTGTAAATGCATGTTGTGTGATAAGTAATAAGACCAATTTGGTCAATCATCGCCTAACCTAATGGAAGCCTAATCCTGCTAAGTTTCCTATACTATTGCAAGAGTTGCTATGTTACTCGGGTAATTATTAAAGCACATCATGATGCTAATAGGCATATAGGTGTAAATGCAACTTTGGTGAGTTTCAGGCAAGAGTCCTGGATCCCACCATTGTGATATTTGTATGAGAATGCAGGGGAGGCTGTAAAGGCCCAATGTAGTTTCTCCATTACCTGAGTTCATGGTGCAATGCAAGCAACCTTTTAATACCACAGGCATGGACTACACCGACACATTATGGGTTAACGGAAATGGACAGAGCCCTAAGCAGGCCTATATCATCTTATTTACATGTCCAATAACCAGAGGCATACCTGTGGAACTAGTTGATGACCAGTCTTGTGACTCATTCCTCAAGAGTTTTAGAAAGTTCTGCAGCAGAAGAGGTTTCTCAGCACTCATGCTGAGTGACAACGCCACCACATTTGTAGCAGCATCAGAATATCTTAGGACCATGTCAGAGAACCTAAGGGTCAAGGAACATCTGTTGGATATACAGTGTAACTGGAAGTTCATTCCAGCGAGAGCACCATGGTTTGGTGCTATATGGGAAAGGCTGATAGGATTTCTTAACTCATACCTAAAAACGGACTTACCCAGTTTTGAAGAAGTAACCTGTGTACTGGTGGATCCGGAAGGGATCATAAATGATAGACCATTAAGTTACATGCCTAGGGATTTGAATCAGTGCAAATTTTAACCCCTAACCATTTGATTCTTGGGAGAAAGCTTAAGTTCTTCCCAAGAGAAGTAGTAAATTAGGAAAAGATCACTGGTGACCGTACCTATGGACAGATTTCACCGAGAAAAGAGTCCTGTATGTGTCCAGGTTGTGCGACAATCTGTGGAAAAGATGGGAGAGGGAGTATTTAACAAATTTAAGAGAGACCCATCGAGTAAGAACAATGCATAGCTCTTGGCCCAGGATAGGGGAAGTAATCCTCATTCATGATGAGGGGCTAAGGAGCAAGTGGAAGTTGGGGCAAGTGTCAAGCTACTCTAAGAACGGCCCATAGCCAGGTCATGAGATCTGTAATTAAGTTATATCTCCTAAAGCTGTAGTAGATAGAAGAAATGAATCTTGTGAAAGTAGACATTTAGTCAAGCAACTGCCTAAGCAGAAGGCTGCTCAGATAGCTGCAGAAGACAGGAAGTCAATGATAAGAACGGGATTATTGTAAATAAATAATGTAGATATGAGTTTTTCTTGTGGGGGGATATGTCGAAACTTCGACAAGAGATATTCTACTTTGCTGCAAGTTGTAATGTAGTTTTGTGTATTTCCTAACGACGATTTCAGACAATTCAGGCTAGGAATAACGAGTCTGTCATTCATATTAACAGTATGTTCACATCATTTATAGATTCATTAAGTACACAATTCAATATAATGTCTTAAGTGTTATTTAGAATGAGTGAAGCAACCTGGGTGTCGTAGTATAGAACTTTGGCTAAGATTAGGTTAGTATCTACTTATTTCGAAGTGAGTCAGAATAACCTATTTCTTATTCGACTCTGCTTTCCACGGAATACTTCTGTTACATTTACACACACACACACACACACACACACACACACACATATATATATATATATATATATATATATATATATATATATATATATATATATATATATATATATATATATATATATATATACATATATATATGCATATATTATATTCTTCTATTACTTATTACTTGTGTCACAGATCATAGATGCTATGTATTTTGTTTGTTTGTTTTTTATTTCTCTCTTCAATTTCTATCTTGGGACGATTATGGGAAGAGCCGTTTATGACTCAACAAGTAGTTTAGATGAACGAGAGATGGGAAGGTAACTTTTTTGGGAGATAGGAACTTTTTTGCGTGCTGGTTTGCTCAGTCATGGTGGAAAGTCGTGGTATCCTTATTATTATTATTATTATTATCATTATTATTATTTTTTTTTTTTTTTTTTTTCTCTATCACAGTCCTCCAATTCGACTGGGTGGTATTTATAGTGTGGGGTTCCGGGTTGCATCCTGCCTCCTTAGGAGTCCATCACTCTCCTTACTATGTGTGCCGTTTCTAGGATCACACTCCTCTGCATGAGTCCTGGAGCTACTTCAGCCTCTAGTCTTTCTAGATTCCTTTTCAGGGATCTTGGGATCGTGCCTAGTGCTCCTATGATTATGGGTACGATTTCCACTGGCATATCCCATATCCTTCTTATTTCTATTTTCAGATCTTGATACTTATCCATTTTTTCCCTCTCTTTCTCTTCAACTCTGGTGTCCCATGGTATTGCGACATCAATGAGTGATACTTTCTTCTTGACTTTGTCAATCAACGTCACGTCTGGTCTGTTTGCACGTATCACCCTATCCGTCCTGATACCATAGTCCCAGAGGATCTTTGCGTGATCGTTTTCTATCACTCCCTCAGGTTGGTGCTCGTACCACTTATTACTGCAAGGTAGCTGATGTTTCTTGCACAGGCTCCAGTGGAGGGCTTTTGCCACTGAATCATGCCTCTTTTTGTACTGGTTCTGTGCAAGTGCTGGGCATTCGCTTGCTATGTGGTTTATGGTTTCATTTTTCGTATTACACTTCCTACATATGGGAGAGATGTTATTTCCGTCTATCGTTCTTTGAACATATCTGGTTCTTAGGGCCTGATCTTGTGCCGCTGTTATCATTCCTTCAGTTTCCTTCTTTAGCTCTCCCCTCTGTAGCCATTGCCATGTGTCATCGCTGGCTAGTTCTTTAGTCTGTCTCATGTATTGTCCGTGCATTGGTTTATTGTGCCAGTCCTCTGTTCTGTCTGTCATTCTCCTGTCTCTGTATATTTCTGGGTCTTCGTCTACTTTTATTAGTCCTTCTTTCCATGCACTCATTAGCCACTCGTCTTCACTGGTCTTCAGATATTGCCCCAGTGCTCTGTTTTCGATGTTGACACAGTCCTCTATACTTAGTAGTCCTCTCCCTCCTTTCTTTCGTGTTATGTATAGTCTGTCTGTATTTGCTCTTGGGTGTAGTGCTTTGTGTATTGTCATATGTTTCCTGGTTTTCTGATCTATGCTGCGGAGTTCTGCCTTCGTCCATTCCACTATTCCTGCGCTGTATCTGATTACTGGCACTGCCCATGTGTTTATAGCTTTTATCATATTTCCGGCGTTGAGTTTTGACTTGAGTATCGCCTTGAGTCTCTGCATATATTCTTTCCTGATCGTGTCCTTCATCTCTTGGTGTTTTATATCCCCTCCTTCCATTATTCCCAGGTATTTGTATCCTGTCTCATCTATGTGTTTGATGTTGCTCCCATCTGGTAGCTTTATCCCTTCAGTTCTCGTTACTTTTGCCCTTTTGTATGTTGACTAAGGCGCATTTTTCTATTCCAAACTCCATCCTGGTGTCCCCAGATACAATCCTTACAGTCTGGATTAGGGTATCTATTTCCTTGATGCTCTTACCATACAGCTTGATGTCGTCCATGAACATCAGATGGTTGATTCTGTTGCCTCTTTTCTTGAGTTGGTACCCGGCATCCATCTTCTGTAGTACTTTTGTCATGGGAATCATGGCTACTACGAAGAGTAGTGGGGACAGTGAGTCGCCCTGGAAGATCCCTCTCCTGATGTTAACCTCTGCTAGTCTTATTCCAGAGCTTGTAAGTGTTGTATTCCAGTTGCGCATTGTATTTTTGAGGAAGCTGATAGTGTTTTCCTCTGCCCCATATATTTTCAGGCATTCTATTAGCCATGTGTGTGGTACCATGTCGAAGGCTTTCTTATAGTCTATCCATGCCGTGCTTAGGTTGGTTTTCCTTCTCTTACTGTTCTTCATTACCATTTTGTCTATCAGGAGCTGGTCTTTTGTGCCCCTACACTTCCTTCTGCAGCCTTTCTGTTGGTGGGGGATGGTGTTTGTCTCCTCTAGGTAGTTGTATAGCCTTTCACTGATGATACCTGTTAGTAACTTCCACATTATTGGTAGGCAGGTGATAGGCCTGTAGTTACTGGCTATATTTCCCTTACTCTTGTCTTTTTGTACTAAGGATGTTCTTCCTGTGGTCATCCATTTTGGTGCATGGTGATTTGAGATACAATGCTGGAGTTGTTCTGCTATTCGTGGGTGTAGGGCCTTGAAGTTTTTGAGCCAGTACCCATGGACTTCATCGGGACCTGGGGCTTTCCAGTTTGGCATTTTCTTAGTTGGTGTCTGACTGTGTCTGTCGTGATCTCTGTGAATCTTTGTTTTATTCTCCCTGTTTCTTCTTCCTTGACTTCCTGGAGCCATGTTGCATGTTTGTTGTGTGATACCGGATTGCTCCATATGTTTTCCCAGAGTCTCTTACTTGGTTCGGCTTCAGGAATTTCTGGGTGGTTGTCTTCCCCTCTTAGTTGGCTGTATAGTCTTTTCTGGTTGGTTCCGAATAGTTTGTTCTGTTGGTATCCCTTATTCCTGTTCGTGTACCGTTGGATCTTATGTGCTTTGGCCTTAAGCCTCTGTTTTACATCTTCTATTGTGTTGTTTAGTCCCCTCTCTTGTACTTTGTATTTCTCGTTGAGTTCCTCCCTTGTTTTCTTGCTTCTTAGCCTTTTTTCTGCCATCTCTTTCAGTTTACTCAAGTCAGATCTCATCACCATGATTTGCTTTTCCAGGCGCCTTTTCCAAGGAGGTTGCTGTTTTGGTTTTTGTTGGGTTGGTTGTGCTGGTGGTGTTGGTTTTCGAATCCCCATCAGTTCTGCTACTAATCTTGCTCCTGCATATGTCAAGTTATTTGTTTCTGTGATACTGGTGGTGTGTATTATGCCCATTATTTCATTGACCTCACTTGTTTTCTCCCTTAATTTCTTGGTGTTGTAGGCTTTCATGGAGGGGATCTTTGTTCTTTCTGTATCTGGCTCCATCCATTGTCTAATCTTTTCTACCCATTCCGTCCTCTCTGTTACTTCGTCGGTGTTTCTTCGTGTGTCGTTGTTTGATACCTCATCCTCCCTGTCGTCTTCTGTGGCATCGTCTCTCAGTTCGTCTTCGTGTAATTCGTTGTCGTGTGACATTTCCCTTTCCAGTTCTTCTCTTTCTGTTGGGGAGAGCCAATTCTTTTTCTTTATGTTCCTCACTTGGTCTGCCAGCCTCTGCTCTGTTTGGGGGGTGTTATTCCTCTCATTCCAGATGTTGACCAATCTTCTTCTATATCTTCTCTCCGTCGGTTGCTTCTGATGTAGCATCTGTATATTTCCTTATTTTCTTCTCTTGTCCATTTCTTCCTTTTTTCTTCTGTAGCTCCAATCTCAGGCTGTTGATTACTGTCGTGGTGATCAGTTGCTGGATGACGACCTCCAAGTACCTGACCGTCTTCCCCCTCAATTGGGTTGAATACCTGGTTGCCGGACGAAGCTCCTCTGTTGCCAGAGGTTCCATTTACGTCGTTGTCGTTTATTCCTTCATTTCTTTCCATCATTGCTGAGTTTTGCTATTTAACCCATAGCTGGACCCTACCCCATCAAGGATAGGTACTCATTTACAGCTGAGTAGACTGATGAAATTATGGTAAAGATCCTTTCCCAAGGAATCAACGCCGAGGAGAGCGGTCACCCATCCAACGACTGACCAGCCCCAATGTTGCTTAACTTGACTTCAGTCCATTGACGACCTAACCCACTCCTCCACGGCGCCACATTATTATTATTATTATTATTATTATTATTATTATTATTATTATTATTATTATTATTATTATTATTATTATTATTATTATTATTCATAACAGTAAATTGAACACATTTTATTGGTAAATTCCAAAATGCCATTGGCCTGCCTGGCGAACATTCCATTAATATACGGTAAAAAGAATTCGTTAAAATATGAAAATTGTGATGGAATATAAATGAGCAATGAATTTATTTATCGCAATATATTGTATTCCCGCAATTTATCGCAATATATTGTATTCCCGGTGAAGATATTTCTAAAATGTTTAATCTTAGTGAATATCTCGATCAAGACCCACTCTTGATGAAATTTTTGGAAAATATTTTACACTCAGTTAACCAATGACAATGGATTTTTTTTTTTACAATAGGGAGATGTTTCGAAGGGAAGCAGCAAATGCAAAACAACAATTTAGAGTAACTGCATTCCCAAAGGATTCCTGCTTTCGTAAGTTGATTTCAGATGTTAGTGATTGTCATGTTCGAACTCTTTGGCATTCATTTTTTTTACATATATAATGTCAGTTTTTTTTTCTATTACCAATAATATACAAAAGATTTCACAAATGCGGAAAAGCAATTCAAATTATTACCTTTATATTAAAAAATAAGCACCTAAGGATTGAATATTCCATAGCTTTAATTCGTAAATAACTGTAACCAGCAGCTACTGTTTAATGCTACAATTGGTACTATAAGCAGATGATATTCTTGACCTCTTATTGCTAAATTTGACGACAACTTAACCTGCTTTATTTCATCCCTGTTTAAGCCTTCCATTAAGAATTGAAACTGTTACATATCGATCTGATTCATATTTTTTCTACCGAGACTGAAAACTTGCTAAACTTGGCAACTTGTGCTCCTATGTTAAATTCATATAATTACTGTTCTTGTTCTTGAGCTAATAAATTTCTGTAAATTGTATCATTTCTGACAGAAAGTACAAGTTTTCTTTCAAACACAAAATTTAGTATAGCTGCCGCATCTACGTAATATTCTCTTTTCTTTTAATCCCAAGATAATTTAAAACAAATTTTGTAAATTTTGATTTCGTCCCTAAGGCAGCATCACATATCCTTCCCTATATCACGTTTAGGCTTCTGCCTTAGTTGGTCGTGTAATTGAATGTCCTACCCACGATACAGCTCTCTCTAACTAGTAAAAAACTGAGCTGTAAATTTGAAAGCAAGCGATGCAAGAATTTCGAACATTTCTTGCCAGTTTATGCCTTTGATCTTGAGGTATGATCGAATGAGATGGACGTCACAGGCACTCCAGGAATTACTTTCCTTTTTAACTTTTCACCTTAGTATAGCTTCTGAAATTTAAGTTATATCCACATTAATTAAATGATAGAAATATCTGACACCGTCCAGTATAATTAGTGTTAACTAAAAGCTTTGGTCATTCCCAAGGATATATATATATATATATATATATATATATAGTAATATATAGATTATATATTATATAGATATATATATATTAATGTGTGTGTGTGTATATATATATATATATTATATATATATATATATATATATATATATATATATATATATATATATATTAAAAGGTGTCGAATGCCCAGAATCAGTGGCCAAACCTGCTTTTAAATTGGCTTAAAGATTCTATAATAAAAAAAATTGCAATTTCCATTCTTTCTCTTCTCTGCAGTTGTTAATCTAGTATCTCTTTCGCTTCTCCTTTATTTTTTATGTCCCTTTTATTACTATTATACGTGAAATCTTTAGTTACAATTATTCATACGCTATTCGCTCTGTTGTCCATAAAATTTCTTTTTTATTACCGGCATTTCTTGAAGTTCGGTACCACCGTACAAAGACCATATTTATATAACACAGTTTATTCCAGTGCTACCTTGTTAAACTTTCTTCCTGCAATTTAATTCTAATACCCCTAACTCCAGACATATTTCAATAATTTAAAGATCGCCATAATAGAATTTATTCTATGTGTACTAGGTTTAAAAATAATTTTCGCCCAGTAATACAAAATTAATTAAATCCTAAAAATGAGTATGTTGCTCAGATGACATATTATGAATCTAAAAACTTTCATGTGTGACTAATTACCAACATGAAAACTATGAAATAATAAAAAATCTTTCTTAGCAATGCTAATCCTGACAGAGTTAATTCAGGGGTTTTCTGTTTCTTGAACAGATTCATTTCAAGGTTAAAATAATTGTGGTTTGTAAAAAGGTGAAAACTGTCCAGAAAATATTTTACTGTTATTCTACACCTGTTCTAGGGAGCTACACAACAGTTGCTAAAATAAATATTACGAGATAAAATACCCTTTTTATTGCTTCCAGAAATAGTTGAATAATCGTCGCTCTGCAATTAAGTTTGGTTTTGTGAATCAAGAATTTCGCTAATTTTGGTTTTGATAAATTCTGAAAAGTTCCAATAGCTGACACGGATTTTCTTAAAAGAAAAAAAAAAAGTACTAAGACAGATTACAGTTTTTCATATGATTGGATATAAGAAAATAATGACACCCCATATTTAATAGAGCAAATAATTAATTTGGATATGGGTGAAATTATGAGGATTTAAAATAATGACTGTATCCTAATCAAGTAAAATCCTAATTTCCAAGGCAGATTAAAAAAATTTTTGAAATGACAGGATGTAAGAAACAAAAATGACACTCTCCTCACTTAATAAAACAAACTAATTAATTAGAATAGAAGTGGAGGCTGGGGATTTCGAATAATGACTGTACCTCGCCTTAATAAAATCTTAATTTCCAATACATGGAGTGACTGGACAACTGAAAGAAAGAACGCGAAATATTTCGAAAAATAGAAAGCAAAACTTATTATCAACGAGTATCTAGGCCATCCAGTGTCTACAGTTTCGTCAACGTATTGTTTGCTTGACGTATTTCATACCTCGAGACGCGACTATCAGGTTCGGTATGTTCTCGGAATACGTAGAATGCGAAAATATTGCCGAATGTCTTCTCATCATTTTCTCCTCTTTTATTCTTAGCCATGTTGGAAATTTCCAGCTTCCCACGCTGCCGGTAAGAAAATAGAATGAAATGGAATACAAAATTTAGGCCAAAGGCTAAGTGCTGGGACCTACGTATATGGTCATTCAGTGCTGAAATGAAAATTAACCGTAAAAAGGCTTTAAAGGTGCAACAGGAGGGTGGAAAGTATGATGAAAGAAAGAGAATATGAACGGAGGTACTGCGTGAGGTGCACTGACAGAACTAACCCCTTGATCAGGAATAAGTTGAAAAAGTTGTGCAAAACTTCTCTTAATCATTTTAATATAATATAACGTGGTCTATACGCACCATGATTGATTGAAGGGGAAAAAAACCAATAACTGAGTCTGTGTGAAAATTTTGATGCATATTATAATTGGAATCTCAGGAACTGGAATTGTATTCTTTCATATTTCCCTAGCTTGTGAAGTCGTGAGAAAATTCAATTTTCCTACTCACGCACGTGCGTCGGATTCTTAAACATTTAAGCATTTACAGCTTCGTACTCAGATATATGAAAGAAAATCCCACAACAAAATGAGCTGACTAGAAAAAATACACATATTCATAAAGTGCGCTTTCGCCAGTCAGCACTAGTTTGGTAATCATCACAGTGACCTACTTTCAAATATATATAGTTCTTCAGAA
>NC_061099.1:16768514-16813514 GCF_015104395.2 Macrobrachium nipponense | reverse complement strand
TTTAAAAGCAACAACATAAGAATGTGTATACATACATACATATATATATATATATATATATATATATATATATATATATATATATATATATATATATATATATATACATTCTTATGTTGTTGCTTTTGCAATGCATTACTTCTCATAAGTAATTGTGGGTTATGTTGTAAAGTGTCTAATATGTTCAGATTCCATATTAAAATGAGCTTATAGTCAATATTGTTTAAATAATGTGTCTTCAGAATTCACAAAAGCATTATTTAAAGTTGAGAAATAACGTAAATCTTTAGTGTTCATATTATCTCCCACATAGCTTTTGTCCCTTCAAAGCAGGAAATTGCTGTCATCACTTAAGATAAGAAAAAACCTGAGTTCTTCGTTTTGTTTTCAAAACATGCCAATCAAACGATGCACATGTAGTATGGGATGTGTAGGGACCAGCCTCTGTCTGACCAAAAGTCATGTGGTTAGTGCACCATTTTTCTGTAAAGTTGCATCATGTAGCTTCTAGAACATTCAATGTAAAATTACGTCATCTATATGAAGTGACGTCACTTAGTCTTTCCTTTAGAAATAAAATTAATTCCTAATATTCAAGGAGACTTTTATTGTCTGAAATCTTGCAATATTAAAGATTGAAAATATTCCTAATCTTATTTTCTCTCAATTTCGCATTTTCAAAGAGAATTATTAAGATTAATAGCGGAGACTCATCACAAAACGTTTTAAAGTCATTCAGCCATTTTGGGACCTAGATATCTAGTTGATCAGTAGTTCTCATAGAAAGAGATTCATTCTTAGACAGATAACTGTGCTGTAAAGAGATGCTAAAACTCCTCTCTCTCTCTCTCTCTCTCTCTCTCTCTCTCTCTCTCCCCTGACCGAAGGAAATTTTGATTTTTATATTAACGTAAATATTTTGTGCTCAATGGTCACTCATAATTTTTAGATTTATCTAATATCTTAATGGCATAGTGTTTATTTGTGGAATCTGAACAGACAGTGTAAAGGTATTTAGTAACAGTGCCTGTGAAAGAGATTACTGAATTTGAAAGGTGAAGCCAATAAAAAAGAGAAACTGGTACCAATGAAAAGTGTTATTACAAGTTTTAAGTCCACTTAAAAACATAATTACAGTGGTTAGTTGAAATTATTTCATTATTTACACATTACAAACTTTTGTTATTTTGTATTTAATTCTTTTGAAGTATTTATTTCACGTTCTGTGTCGTTAATATTTTTGCAATTTTATGACTTTTCCACATTTTTCTGTTTATTAATTAACTTAGGTGTTTCTTACTGATGTAACATTACATATATACTGGATTTAATTTAACTCTTATGAATTAACTTGCATTTGCTTAGAATTCTTTTCAAATTTTAATTGTTGCTTAAGTTTGAATTTTACTTGAATAGTTTAATTTCTCAATTAATTAATTTTCTTCATAAATTAAGTGCTCATGTGATTAAGAGTCTGACGCATGCTCGGATTTTTTGTAATTTGCAAATTTGCATTAAACCCCGAAACATTGCAAATGTGTCAATATATATATATATATATATATATATATATATATATATATATATATATATAGATATATATATATACATACATATATATATATATATATGTGTGTGTGTGTGTGTGTGTATGTGTGTGTATATAATTAAATAAATATTAAATTTTCGTGTTGAAAGAAAAGCATGGCTTCAAGGAATAGTTACAACTTTAAATATAAGGTCTGTGATAAGTCATACTATGGTAAATCTCTAAGAGAGATTAACTCAACATAAAAACTCAGTTAGTTATGGACAAAATAGTTCGGCAATTTTCTATCATATAAATAATCAAGACTTTTTTTTATAGATTTAAGATCTTAGTTTTCCTGCTTTTTTATAGACTTGTAATTTTCATGTTATATACAAACCATACCATGGATTGGATTTCATCCAGAATTTTATACAAGAGCAAATGTCAAATGGTGGAATCTTCACTGATAACAAAATAAGACAATAGGATCAACCTTTCGAGTGGAGCCTGGGATTCTGACCATATATACAAGGCCTTCCTTAAGGCAACGACGAAGAGGATTAAGACAATTAACAGAACCTACAGCGGATCAGCGACGACCCCAGGCATCACCTAAGGGCATATCTCCCACTATATATGTCACTCTTGTAACTTCTGTCATTCACTGCTTGTTAAGGGTGGTAGCCAGACCACCGAAATATAGTCCATTAGAAGACCAAAGTGTTCTAATGGGCCTTTTATACTTGAGACATATCCTGTTTTAACAGCAGAATTTATTTACACACACACACACATTATAATTGTGACTATATATATATAATATATATATTATATATATATATATATATATATATATATATACATATATATATATATATATATATATATATATATATAATATATATATATAATATATATAGTCACAATTATAATGTGTGTGTGTGTAAATAAATTCTGCTGTTAAAACAGGATATGTCTCAAGTATAAAAGGCCCATTAGAACACTTTGGTCTTCTAATGGACTATATTTCGGTGGTCTGGCTACCACCCTTAACAAGCAGTTATATATATATATATATATATATATATATATATATATATATATATATATATATATATATATATATATATATATATATATGTATATATATATATATATATATATATTATATATATATATATATATTGTCACAGTTACAATGTCGGGTTAAAGCAAATTTACAAAATCTAAAATTTTGGAATTCTCAAAATTATTTCCTTATGTGCAACCTATGCAATTGCTGACTAATAGCATGCAGACTATGAACAGAAAAGGTGAGAGTATACACCTTTTTAGAGGAACCAGATCATTAGCCAAGGAAAATTACTAAAATTACTATATTTTCTAAAAGGGAGATCAGACGATATATAATCACAATTGCAAGGCAATGTGCCACCAATTGCAAGTAATCAATTGCCCTACAAAATCAAAGTGTGGACTTAAGAAATAAGGATTATGAACTAAAATTAACAAAAGTATAGTAACACTATGCAGTGGAGCACTGTAAGCAAGCTTAAGCATCACTGGCATTCAGGGATATGATTCCCCAATAGAGGCACTGGCAGAGTTGAGTGAGTGGCACTGTTGACCTATAGTGGCAGCCACACAACAGGGCAGTCTGCACAAACATGCAAAGTATTTCTGCATGAAGTACTGTTAATTGTACAAGCAAAGGTTACACAGCAAAAGGAAAGACTTCTATGGAAGATTAATTCTTCGTTATGATATGAAACTGCTTTACTTAAGCGTTGCTTTAGAGGAGTAAAATTCCATCAACTTTACAGTTACATCACACAGAATACTCACTAGTCGCATAGGGAGACGGGAATTTAGGAATGGGGATGAAGTGAGAAAACACAGCTGAAAAATAAGACTGAGTGCTAGGTACAGGGGTGAAGAGCCGACAGAACAAATGTTCAATTTCAGTTACCTTATATGGCGGAATGATGGGCATAGTCTGTACTAAGTGGTCGGCCAAGGGATGTGGGTCGCTTGCAGGTCTTCACTGGAGGGTAAGAAACAACTGGTTAACAGCACCGATAATTGGTTAGCGGTGCCATTGAGCACGTTTTTAATGCTGTTATTGCCGATTTTCGGTTAGCGGCATTCTTCAACAATCACGAGCCAAGCCAGTGGGTTTGTCAGTCAGACTCATTGGCAGAGTCTTAACACAGTTCTTAATCTTACTAGCCTCTTCAGCATCAAGACGATGTTTCATGGAGACGGGTAGGCAGAGTTGTCTGGGCACTGGACTACTTTAAGGTCTCGGGTACTGCAACAGAACTGATGTTGAATAGCAGTCAATTGCAGCGAGTACTCTATCACCATCAGAATGATACCACTAGGCTAAGGCAGTATGTTGTACCTTACTTGTCACAAACAAATGCGATTTGGTGAGCCTATCCAGGACATATTCATACCCAGGTATTTTGAACTGGTGGCATTCTGTCCAAACTGGATATTGTTGTTCTCAAAACCCGAGTCTGAGTTCGTTGAGAGACAATTCATCTCGGCTCCTTTTATCTTCACCACTAGTCGCCTACTATAATCTGAAAAAGACATTTGAACAACAGCAAAAAAGTGTGAAAATAAAGAGTACAATACAAGTGCAGGTGGTTCGAGAGAGGTCGAGGGGTATGCAGGTATGAGGAGGCGAAGTCGGGAACTTGAGAGTCTGACAACAATGCTAAGGGTCAGCTCAAGTAAAAAGAAAGGCGAGGTCAGGTAGGAAGTTAGGGGTACGCCAGAGACCACCTCCCATGAGACGTGTTTTTTTAGCAGCTCAGCAGGAAGTTCTTATTTTAATGGTTGTTTGCAAAATTAAACTTGGGCCATATTGCAATAGGAAAAGGGGCAAGAGTCCCTTAAGTGTGAGTGACCCTAGCATGGAGGTCTTGAGATCAGTCAACAGCCTACCCTGAAGAGGTATAACAGTTCATTTGTCATCCAGAAACTAATCCCAGGGAGAGGCCATTAAAAGAGTTTTCGTCTTCGTTCATTACAGCAATACACTGGGAGAAAGCTGCTAAGTCAAAATACTCTCAAGGGAATCCTTCTGATCCTGATGCGAAAGGGAAATTCTCGACTATTTCAAAACAGGGAGATCGGTTACTCCACAGATCACTTCCGTCTTCATTTTGTGAATTTTTACTTTACCGGCCCGAAACTATCTCTCAAAATTTACGTTTGGCTGAAGAAAAGAAAATAAGAAAGGGGATCCAAAATGGATACCGTTGAAAACAAAAATATATATATATATATATATATATATATATATATATATATCTATATATATATTATATATAAAGGTTTTTTGCCACAAAGGAAAAAATGAAAAAGCGAGGTAGCCAAGTACTTTCGGTCCTGTTCGGACCCTTTACTAAGCAAACTGCCTCAGTAAAGGGTCCGAACAGGACCGAAAGTACTTGGCTATCTCGGTTTTTCATAATTTCCTTCGTGGCAAAAAAACCTTTATTTATACATAGCATCACGTTTTATATACTTCGTGATCAAGTTATTCATATATATATATATATATATATATATATAATATATATATATATATATATATAATATATATATATATAAGAGATCCTCACGTGAAAATGAAAGAAGGAGGTACCAAGTCTTTCAACTTTTATTCCAAAGTCATCTTCAGGGTACTGAACAATTTTAAGAGAACAACTTATACAAGAAAGCAACATGAGGCCACAAATAATAGAACAAGTCAACAACCTACTCAAGTATGCAGATAAACATTGTTCAAAACAAAAAACATACTTAACGGAAATATGTAGTTACTAAAATCACAGTACAAAACTATCTGTTTGTAAAATATCTAACAACTTGTTTAACTTTTAAATCATCAAGAATAAAACTTTTTAACAATTCGTCCATCTTAAAAGACCATCGCTAATATTCATGTTATTAAAAGAACTAATGAGGCAACCTTCAACTAACAATCTGTCATGCATTGATGAACTTGTACGTAGCCTGAAATGTCTGAATATAAATGTTGTTTTTAGTAATAATTCATCTGTCAAAAATTCATTGTTTTGTAATAAATCAGTGATGACAACAGGAGGCGTGTACAAAATTAACTGCTCTGTTTGTAATTTGCCTTATATTGGACAATCTGGTAAGGAACTAAGGTAAGAGAGTTACACAGCATATAATGTACGGGTTGCGAACGGTTCAAGTGCCATTTTTTGTCACGTGAGGGATTTTGAACACCCTATAGACTGGAATTCAGCTACAGTCGTTTTTAGAAGTTCATCAATGCATGACAGATTGTTAGTTGAAGGTTGCCTCATTAGTTCTTTTAATAACATGAATATGAGCAATGGTCTTTTTAAGATGGACGAATTGTTAAAAAGTTTTATTCTTGATGATTTAAAAGTTAAACAAGTTGTTAGATATTTTACAAACAGATAGTTTTGTACTGTGATTTTAGTAACTACATATTTCCGTTAAGTAAGTCTTTTGTTTTGAACAATGTTTATCTGCATACTTGAGTCGGTTGGTTGACTTGTTTTATTATTTGTGGCCTCATGTTCTTTCTTGTATAAGTTGTTCTCTTAAAATTGTTCAGTACCCTGAAGATGACTTTGGAATAAAAAGATGAAAGTCTTGGTACCTCCTTCTTTCATTTTCACGTGAGGACTCTTATAACTTCACCCACGGGACCATTGTGGAATTGCAAGATATATATATATATATATATATATATATATATATATATATATATATATATATATATATATCACATTCCTCACTTGTAGGCCGAGTCGGTAAAGACGCCACTGAAGTCCTGATTTCTCCTCTGTGCGCTGGCTCGAATCCACAAGAGGACGAAATTATTATCAACAAAAAAAATCTTTTTAGGTATAGCGAATTGTAGTTTAAGCATACTATATATATATATATATATATATATATATATAATATAGAGAGAGAGAGAGAGAGAGAGAGAGAGAGAGAGAGAGAGAGAGAGAGAGAGAGAGAGAGAAATGTCAAACCAGTAAGACCCGTTAATATATATTTAAACCTAGCTTGTGAATAAATTACCCCATAGCGAATTATATGAGTGCAGGTGCTTGGGACAGAACTGGAAGCCTTGGACCTAAATATAATTCCCTTTAGGTATAAATTGTCAGACGGGACAGCATTCTAGAACCAATTATATGATTGTGATCAAAACTAAATTGCGCACTTTTAATAGCATGTGAGGGCCTTTGAAAATTAGTAATGGCAGCAAAATCTCGAAATTATAAATCGAGTTAATACCATAATCATATATATTATTTGGAATAGTGAATACCCAAAGTACTTGAAAAATTCATCAGAATTTATAATCTAACCATCATGTAATGTTTTAAGTGTAGAGAAGCTTATGTGCAACTTTTGTATACTTACGGTGAATTGAATGATGTAATGTTTATGAAATTAAAAATTTTGCATCCTACGCTGTAGTCATTTATTCATGTTAATATTTCATTAAGGTATCCTTATCCTGGATAAACGCAAAAGTTCCTACACACATTTCAAACACATTTCGCTGGCAAAATCATTGATATATGACCGTATGAAATCAGAGTTACTAGTAAGAATATTATATGATTATTAGGTCTGTAATAAAATCTTTAAAATTTGTCAAGAGACATTCCCCAGCACTACACTCTCTCAATGGAAGATGCATAGTCAAAGCCAAACACCGTAAGACTAAAATCAAATGCTTTGCACTTCTTTCTATCAACAAAGCTACCTTCCCTCTTTATATTTACTCTACAAATGCATTCAACGATAACGTTAAGTACCTTGAAATGCCATTTCGATAAGACATGTGGCACAGACCCCACAGAAGTAGTGACTGTTTTAAAAGGAGCGTATATTTTTAGATAAATGTATGGGAGGAATGGGTTTTGTGATGTGGACTTTAGTATAATTTAGATTTGAACATTATGAATCATTTCATTTTGCTTTTTTACATACATTACACCATTGCCTCTGTAAATGATCATACCTTGCTTTCAGAGAGATATTGGAATACCCATTTCCCTTTTTTATTTATCTTCTTATCATAAGATTTAAATCTATACAAACATACATAAACACACACACGCATATATATATATATATATATATATATATACATAGTATATATATATATTATATATATATATATATATATATATATATATATATGCTCGTGTGTGTGTGTGTTTATGTATGTGTGTGTATAGATTTATATCTTATGATAAGAAGATGAATAAAAAAATGGAAATGGGTATTCCAATATCTCTCTGAAAGCAAGGTATGATCATTTACAGAGGCAATGGTGTAATGTATGTAAAAAAGCAAAATTAAATGATTCATAATGTTCAAATCTAAATTATAATATATTATATATATATATATATATATATATATATATATATATATATATATATATATATATATATATGTGGGTGTGTGTGTGTGTGTGTGTGTGCGCATCTTCCATATATATATATATATATATATATATATATATATATATATATATATATATATATATATATATATATATATATATATATATATATATATATATATATATATATATATATATATATATATATATATATATATTTCTGTCTTTTTTTCTTCAATGATCTTCTTTCCTATGTATGGCCGTTTTGTAGTTGTACATAAAGAACGCTACATTTTCATTTTTTTGCCATGAAATTGGTATATAAAAACTTTCATTTACATTATATCCTATATAATTTGATGTATGAAGTTAAAAGTCAAATCACATGATGTATTTTCATATTCTACATCTTTTTTCGTCTGTTAACTTCTTTCCTATGACTGACCAGATACAGAGAGAAAGAAATATTATTAAATCTGGCATCATTCAAATTTTGAACTCCCAGCGCAGGCGAATTATTAGATATTTTGAGACGGAGACAGAAGCATTAGATGTCCTTTTATGATTCCAACTTTTGTTCTGCTGTGCCTTACTTTCATATTTATATGATTATATTCACTTTTAGCACGTGATTCATTTATCACACATATCCACAGGTGAAAAATAAGAGGCGGGGTGTAGGTCCTGACCGGTTTCGACTTTATTTCCAAGCCATTAACGAAGGACTGATACATAGTATTAGAAGTCACAAATATATATACTACAGAAACAGTACTAACGAACATACACACAACCGTTTGAGACAGCAGAGCCTCCCACAGGCAGGTGTCATGGTAGGAGTGGCTTTCAAAAACCATTTGGCTAAAATTTACAATAAATTCTCAAGGGATACTACCGATTAGGGTACCCACCGTAGGAGACAACAGGTCCATACCTGACAGGTGTCAGGGAGGCGGGGTTGGAAGTCTCATTACCACTACTGCCCCCTTACTGTGTTTACAAATATAATAATCCTAGTTCCATATATCTCTACTGCCTACCTGAAAATTTAAACAATTTACAAATTTCTTTTGATATTAAAGGATCAAGTTTATACATTCCTTGACTGATGTCCATATTATTGTTGTAACTTTCTTTTATAAAGCTGAATTCAATTATATTCCTTTCCATTGCATTATTAGAACACACAATCTTTTTTGCACCTTCCCATTTAATAGCATGATTGTTTTCACTAACATGTACAAAGATACCACTATTACCCTATGTATATCTCACACATTTTTTATGTTGATCTATTTTCTTTTTCAGTGCTTTACCTATTTGACCAATATATATATATATATATATATATATATATATATATATATATATATATATATATATATATATATATATAAGTAAGTAACAAAATTAAGGCAAAATGCATGAAATCTGAGAAACATTTTCAAAGAATCTGATTTTTGCGGGAATGTGGAGGGACATGTGTTTAATATCACCAAATAAAAGTTAATGTCTCTGGAGTGGGCATCATATTTTTTCGGCCTCCTTTATCATTACACATTAATGTCCAAAACAGAAGCATTTTTTTTTACCACAAAAATGGTTAAACGAAAATAACTTGGAAACCGCTAATCATATGTGAAAGTAAGGCATAGAAGAACAAAACGTGCAATAATAAAAATACATCCAATGCTTCTGTCTCCGTCTCACAATATATAATAATCCGGCTGCTATGGCCGTTCAAAATTTGAATAATGTCAGATTTAATAATATTTCTTTCTGTTTGTATCTGAAAAACGGTCAGTCATAGGAAAGAAGTTAACTGAAAAAAAGGTGCAGATTATGCAAATACAATACGTGATGTGACTTCTAACTTCATACCTCAAATTATGTAGGGTGTAATGTAATTAAAATTTGTTATATACCAATTTCATCGCAAAAAAAAGGAAAAATGCAGCGTTCTTTATGTAACTACAAAACGGCCATTCATTGGAAAGAAGTTCATAGAAAAAAAAAGATACAGAATATCAAAATGCATCATGTGATGTAAATTTAAACTCCATACCTCAAATTATATAGGAGATGGAAATATTGCAATAAAACTTGTATTCATCGCAAAAAATGGAAAATGTAGCGCTCCTTATGTAACTACAAAATGGCCTTCATTGGAAAAAAAGGTCAAAGACAAAAACAAAAAAGATGCAGAATATCAAAATACATCATGTGATGTGACTTTTAACTTCATACCTCCAATTATGTAGATAATATTGCAAATTGTTGTATTCATCGAAAAAAACAATGGAAATATAGTGTTCTTTATGTATCTGCAAAACGGTCATTCTTAGGAAAGAAGTCCGTAGAAGAAAAAAGATGCAGAATATCAAAGTACACCATATGATGTAACTTTTACCTTTATATCTCAAATTCTGTAGGATATATTGCTATTACAATTTTCAGTATCCGATTTCATCTTGAAACAGTATGAAAAATATAGAGCTTTTTATGTAACTCAAATGGTCATTTATTTTTAAAAAGTGCATGAAATTTAAGTTTCAGAATATCGAAATATATCATATGATATATTTATTAACTTCATAACACTAATAATATTGGAGACATTGCAATTTAATTTTTGTGTATTTGAATTTCATCGTGGAATATCTAAAACAATAAGCAATTCATTCGTTATCTAAAACGTAATTCATTCTTTAAGTAAATATCCAATGGAAAACTTTGAAAAAATTAATATATACTAAATAAGTCAAGTTTTATCTTAATATCTCTAAATATGACGAATATATTCCAAATTATGTGCTAAGCAATTTCAACACCTGGTTTACGGTTCAAGGGGAAATTTATGAAAGCACAAAGACCCTGATATAAGGTACTATAGCTCTAATGTTATTTGTAATTTGTTTACGAAAAGATACAACTAATATTATCAAAACTAATATGAGATATCTTCATCTTCCTCTGACAAGTCATAATTTATCATTGCTGCTTCTCCATTTGAAGAATGGCCACCACAGACCCCACAAGCCGTATCACAAAAGAGCCTCCCTCTTCTACAGCTTCATCTCATTGTTTGGCACTGGTTCTCACTTTCCATGAAACTGCAACATGTCGATTTCAGCAGTTCATCAGGGGCTATATTACCAATAATCATCCTGAGTCTCAACATATGACTTCAAGATCCCATCCTCTTCCAATTGGACTTAAAGCGTCAGTATACAGTTCTTTCCAGATTATTGGTTGGAGATGCACTCTCAGAGCATGCTGGTAACTGGCATCTTCTGTTGGTTGTAGAATTTCTGGATTGATTTTACCCTTATGTGCTTGTTGGAAAAATCTGGACTAAGGTATTTGTAATACCATAGATAATTTTCATGGTCCCAATCCCTGCCACTTTAATACTCTCACATGAATCTTCTTTTTTAAAGAGTGGCTTAACTATTTCACTAGGAAATGACCTATGAGAGACTTCTTTTTTTGTATAGTTGTGAATTTTGGACACTATCACAGCCAGACCAAAAACACTAAAATAGAAACTCCTTTCTTTCACATATTCATATTGCTTCAATGTTATATGGTCCATTTTGACCCGCTAACAAAATAGTGGAATAGTTGAGCCATTCTCTAGAAAAGAAGCTTCATGTGAGAGTATTAAAGTAGCAGGGAACGGGGCAATGAAAATTACCTATGGTATTGCAAATACCTTAGAAAAGGAACGGAAGTCCAGATTTTTCCAGCAAGCACATAAGAGAAAGATCAATCCACAAATTCTACAGCCAACAGAAGATGCCATTATCCAGCATTCTCTGAGAATTGCATCTCCAATTAATAATATCTGGAAAGAACTGGATACTGAAGCTTTAAGCGCAATTGGAAGAGGATGGGAACTTGATCGAAGTCATAAGTTTAGACCTGAGATGCTTACTGATGATATAGCCCTGGATGAACTGCTGAAATCAGTACGTTAGACTTAGAGGGAAAGTGAGAACCAATACCAAACAATGAGATGAAACTGTAGTAGAGATTAGGGGCTCTTCTGTGTTACAGCTTGTGGGGTCTGTGGTGGCCATTGTTCAAAGGAGAAGCAGCAATGATAAATGATGACTTGTCAGGGGAAGATGAAGATATCTCAATTAATTTTGATAATATTAGTTGTAGATTTTCTTAAACAAATTAAAAATAATATTAGAGCTGTAATACCTATACCAGGATCTTTGTTCTTTCATAGATTGCCCCTTTTACCGTAAAGCATGTGTTGAAATTGTTTAAAACAAAATTTAGAGTATGTTCGCTATAGTCAGAGATATTAAGATAAAACTTCATTAATTTTTCTAAAGCTTTCCTTGGATATTTTGTTTTCAGATAAATTATTTTTCAGATTAAGAATAAATTGCTTTTATTTAGATATTTCATGAAGGAATTCAAATATTCAAAAATTTAATTGTAATATCTCCGAAGTTATAGTGTCATGAAGTTAATAATTATCACATATGATGTATTTTGATATTCTGAAACTTTTTAATTCCATGCATTTTTTTTTAATAAATGACCATTTTTGAGTTAAATTAAAAAAAGTCTGTATTTTTCATATAATTTAACGATGAAATTGAAATAGTTAAAATTTCAATTGTAATATCTCCTTAGAATTTAAGATATGAAGTTAAAAGTCACATCACATGATGTAATTTGATCATTTGCATCTTTTTTTCTTCTAATAACTTCTTTCCTAAGACTGACCGTTTTGTAGTGTTTTGTAGTTATATAAAGAACGCTACATTTTTCCTTGTTTTTTTCGTGAATAGAACAAATTTTGATTGCAATATTACCTATATAATTTGAGGAATGAAGTTATAAGTCACATCACATGATGTAGTTTGATATTTTGCATCTATTTTTGTGTGATACTAGACATATTCCTCCACATTTTCGTAAAAATAAGATTCTTTGGAATATTTTCACAGATGAAACCTAATTTAACGTTAATACATATATATATATATATATATCTATATATATATATATATATATATAGATATATATATATATATCTATATATATACCTCATATATCTATATATATATAATATATATATATATATATATTATATATATACTATATACTTTAATTAGTATTACTGCTTCCTATTGTGTTCCAACTAGTCTTTTTCCCCAAATGAAACTTTTGACGGACCTGTAATTATCTTTAAGAATGCACATCGAGGAGGACGTCCTTCATATTATACTCCTATAAGATATAGTGTATAGAAAATTAAACAGACTGGAATGGTGTTTTGATTTATCATATTGAAATGTTAAAGCTTTCTAAGGAAGGGGAGCGTTTGTTCTTTTAAATGAGAGGTTTGGTAAAATAACTGATAAACGAATTTCTTCCCGGTTGTTTTTGTGTCATACCAAAGAGAAATCTTTTTATCTACTAATGCACATAATGATTTTGTCGAGAAATGCGAGGGTTATCGTCACTAGAAAAAGAACAGATCTCTTTTAGCATCAAATAATTATTACGAACTAAGTTTTGTTGCTCAGAGAACCTTTGGACTAGTGGAAATACACTTCAACTATAAAAAACAAACCTTCAGGCACAACTCAGTAACATAAATGGCGTCTGTTATCAAACCTGCACATTTTGGCATGGACTCAAGAATGGGGTCTTTGGCTTAAAGTAGATGGCTGTCACATTCACTGCCAAAAAACACTCTTTTAAGGTTATGCGTTTGTTCAAAGGTAAGCAACGTCATGATATGTGAAACCTAATGTGCCTCTTTCTGGTCTTCCTACTGCTAAACTGACTATTATACATATACCAATCCGTAAAACCAAGAGTTTCTACTGATCCCCAATATTTTAGACCCGTGGGCCTAAATTTTATATCCACTTTGCTTATTGTAAAAGCTTGTGATTACTTTCCTCCTAAGTTGTAAGATGTGCTACGTAATTTGGAAGGGAATCTTTGTGTACATGTTGAAGAATAAGTATTATTACTTTATATAAATTAATTGTGGGAGTAGTTTAGTAAAGGAAGATCTTGCAGAGGTAAAGAGAATGAATTAAATCGAGTTCTGGCCCTGACACTGAATTTGATATGTAATATTTATAAAACAAGTGGATGAGTAAGATGAAGCATTTCAGTATAAAATAATAATAATAATAATAATAATAATAATAATAATAATAATAATAATAATAATAATAATAATAATAATAATAATAATAATAATAATACCTTTACTCCACAATATTACAGTGGGTATTCTTACAATGTTTGTTTAAAATTTAACCTCCGCTGATTAAAATAACATACACATAGATTTATATCTAAATATCCATTAAAAGTGTTTTACATAAAAATCATCAGATACATAAAATATTAGCGTAAAAACACATCATTACTAATAAAATCATCCTCCTAAACATAGTCACAATTAAAGATGCAATACAAAATTAAGATATACCTGTAACATTAAACAAAATGTACATTATACAAATGCCAATGGCTCATTCAATTTCGAGAAGAAAATAACTTTTCAGTTTCCTTTTAAAAGAACTTATTGATATACTTTCTTTTATATCTGAAGGATGTGTATGCCACAAACAGACCCCCCTCACTGATAAGGCACGCTCAGCTAGTTTAGTCCTAGTACGTTTAACCACCAAGTTATCTGTATTTACATGTTTAAACAACTTACACTCTTTTTGATGAGTGTAAATTGCGTTGTTTAAACATGAATAAAGCAGTCATATTCTATTTGCTCCTTAACTAATTACCATTTATGACTGGAGTAGCCCGGTCATACTTTTTTCCACTTCCCACAACAGTTTTAGCAGCAAAATTTGAATTTTCTGCACTGTCCGTATTAAGAGTTTTTTTGACCTCCTCCCCATAACACAGCACAGTATGAATATAAGCTCAGCCCTAAGGATTCAACAACTATTTTTCTTGAGTCAAAATAAAAAAATTCTTTATTTCTATTCAAAAACACAAAAATGCCATTAGCTTTCTTACATATAGATTGTGTGTGACCATCAAATGTCAGACCGCTGTCTATATATAAACCTAGATTTTATACACATTTAGAAGAGAAATGGGAAGATATTGTCCATGATCTTCATTATCGCCCCCCCTTAAATGCAGGGCAAACTTGGAAAAATATCAGTCACGATTGAAGTATTAATAATAACGGTTATGTAAAATGCTAAAACAGGGATAGAATCTTTTAGAAATTTACTATTCATTTCATCTATTCCACAACTATTCTTATTTTTTAGATTTTTTACGATTGTTATTACAGTTTCTACACTGACAGGTTGGGGTCGAAAGTACGTAAATGATTGTTTTGTAGTAGAGCAAGGGGCTACATCAGAATTCACAATAGTTAAATTTTGTCTCTGTATTTATTCAAAAACGGTTTTACATACGTTGACAAAGAATTCATTAAATTTCTCTGCTGATTCAACAGGATCATTGACATTGATAAATCTTGAACCTTTACTTTTGCTTGGTATGATCTCTTCTATTACTTTCCAAGTGTTACCTTTATTTCGTTTACATTCGTAAAATTGTTTTTATTGATATCTATTCTAGCTGAGCGAATTAAGGATGCTACCTTTTTCTTGGACCTATTATACACATCAAAATGATCGACTCTATTCGAATGATCAAAAATTTTATTTAATCGATCTCTTTTTCCCATTTCAGTTTTTATTTCCTCAGTAATCCATGGAGCTGGTGGTCTGGTAATTTCCCGAGTAACAATAGGAGCGCAAGAGTCTATACATGACTTAAATATACTTGTTAATATTTTAACTTGTTTATTAACTTCATCTGTATTGAAGATACCACTAAGCACTGTGATTTCATCAATCAATTTAATACAAAAAGTCAGGGGTATAATTCTTCAAGCTTCGAAGTGATTTGACCTCACGTTTCCGTTTTGGTTTATTTACATCAATTTCAGCTGATATCATTTCATGATCAGAGAGAGGACAAGAAGCTACTTCTATCTTTTTTATTACCTCCTTTTTATTTGTAATTAAAACGTGTATGAGAGACTGAATAATGGGTGATACGGGTAGGCTTACCAATGACCAGGGCTCAATTTAATAAATTTATAATATTGCTTAATTTAGACCGATTTTTCAGCTGGTTATCGTTCAGGTCACCCAATAAGAACCTTTTGTTTTCTGTTAATACTGACTGCAATTTATCATGTATGTAATCAAATGCATTTACTGGAGTATTTGGGTGACGGTAAAGGGATCCCACAATTATGGTTGGTAATTTGCGCAATTGTATTTTCACCCTGACATCTTCGGTTCCTTTACACGACGGAATTATATTCTTCATTTAAACACATCTCAGGTCATTTCTAACATAGACACAGGCACCTCCAACTCGTCTACAATGGCATCTAAACAAATTCAATTCCTTCAATTCCTACGTATTGATCGAGAAATTTCGGTTCTAACCAAGCTTCAGACACGCAAAGAGCATCAATTTTCTTGTTGACTATCAACAATTTTAATTAATCAAGATATTTTAATAGGGACCTTGCGTTAACATGAGCTATATTAAGATAGTTTTTCTTTCTCAGCGTACTTTCGGCTGCGTCTTCATTGCCCGACCCTTAACCTACGAAAACACCCTCTCGACAAAGCTTACTCTTATGACCTAATTTTCTACAGTTCCAGCACCTCGGCTGATGATCATGGCGGCAGCTACGGGCATGGTGATTTAACTCACCGCAGTTATAACAGCCATTTAGCTTCCCCTTATAAAAATGAGAATTATAATTGACTTGAATTTCCCTATGTCCCGGAAGCATATCGCTCGGTATCTGCCTATTTACGCTATGATTATCACCATTCTGATAAAGGGAATTTGTTCTCCCAGACATTCCACCATTAGCAGTGTTCCCTGACTGACTGCCTGTTCGTTTATGAAACATATGTGTTTGTGTGTTTACGCATATAAATAATATAAATAAATATATATATATATATCTATATATATATATATATTATATATATATATATATATATATATGCATATATAATATAATATATATATATATATATTATATATATATTTTATTTATATGTGTAAACACACAAACTCATTATATATGTATGTATATATATATATATATATAATATATATATATATATATATATAATATATATATATATATATAGCAAACCATATATATTTCTTCTGATAATGTTCAATGGCTTAGCTTTATAATTGTTACGGTTATTATTTTTTGGGGATACAATTTTGTCAGTTTCTGTTTAAATAGGTTCTGTAACTATCTTGATGCATTAAATTTTAGCTTTATTAGATCAACATAAAAAATGTAAAGACAAATGAATAGATTTATATTTGACGGTGATGATTTTCCTTTACTGGCCGAGGTGTTAAGTCACTCAATTGATTCAAAGGTTCAGGGCACTGGAAGCATATCTCTCGGTATCTGCCTATTTACGCTATGATTATTACCATTCTGTAAACGTAATTTGTTCTCCCAGACATTCCACCATTAACAGTGTTCCCTGACTGACTGCCTGTTTGTTTATAAAACATATCTCTATTTCTGTTTCTCTCAAAATTTCTTATGGCATCAGGATTTCCATTACGTTTTATAGGAATTGAGTGATTTTGCAAATGAAACCTATTGACCTTAAGGATTTGCTCCATTATTCTTACTGGTAACAAGAAACATTATTTCATTCTTTATCTCTGACCAGTTATCACTAGCGATACCTGGACCTTGTTTAACAATAGCATCAACTAGCCTAATAACACCAAATCTAGAGATTTCTCTTGCTGAAGTGTAACAACTAATGTCAACGTCTCCTGTACCTATTTCAAAGAACAAGTTAGTACCTACCAATGAAATACCATTTTTAGAACACCATTCTATCAGTGGTGGGAGTTGATTGTGTGTGCTTACACCACGCGTGTTTTAGGATATCAAAAAAAAACACACTTTCCGCTTTTCATATCCATACTCTCCCATGTTTGTGTAAAAGCCACGTGGTCGAGCCAAGTGACCCACTTTCGGGGTTAGGGAATCAACTTCCCCGCCACTTCCATGTTATTAGGTATCCCCGGACGGCCATATGCAAATGAGAATGTTTGATTTTCATTATCTTGAGTGAAGAGCCTTTGCATATCGATAAGTTTGTGCAAGTTTATCTGTCCTCGGCCGGGCCACATGATTCCTTGCTCGCGCTGATTCGCGCGCACACATATGTATAGGCGTTCACATAATGGCGATCGAGGGCTCAGCACGATCCTTTTTTCGAGGACGTTGGATCGCAGTTTATCCAAGTGTGAGCGAAAAAGTTCCAAAAGAGAGAGAGAGAGAGAGAGAGAGAGAGAGAGAGAGAGAGAGAGAGATTGCTTTAAAATAACCTTATTCCAAGGGAGTAAAATGAGACTGGAGAAATTATATATGAAGTTTTAGTTTCTATCGCATTCACTTATTTTGTGATTTTTACCTACATACTCAAATCTAGGTAATATTCCGAATATCTAAGATGACGGAAGACGTGAATGGACGTGTGAAAAGTCAAGAAAAAGAGGGTCTAATGACAAAATGAGTTGAAAGATTAAGCAGAATACCTTCGCTAATAAATACCTTCCTCTAGGTTGTGGGTACAATCTGTCCTCTAGCTTGTAGAAACAATCCAGTCTGTCTTGAGATTTAGAAAACGGAAATTTCCGGGTTTTCAGTATGTTCGAAAATTCCTTTTACGGTCATAAATTTATGCCTATGGTTTTTTCATCTGTACAAGAAATTGCTTTTATCATGAAGGGCGAGAAGATGAAAAATGGTGAAGAGAAAATAGTAGTTTGACGAAAAATGAAAAAGGACACGAAATTATCATCGGTTATAAAGGCTTGTTGATTCCAAAGCGAGTTGGGATACAGTTTTTAACTCATTTTGAAACTCTGAAAAAGCACTAGAAAATAGCAATTGAAGCTAAAAAATCGTCAAATAAAGCTCAAGTAAAAGATAAAGAATGCAAAGAACTGAAGCAGCAACAAATAAGGCAGACTAGATTGAGCGAATATAAGTAACGAGAGAAAGAGGTCGAAGATTCCAAACAGAAAATCTCAAGAAGAGCCGAGATGAGATAGAGAAGAGCGTCACTGGCAGCTTAGGAAAGCGGCAATAAATAAGATAATCAATAGAATCGTCAACATAATCTAAAAATAAAGATGGGAGGAGAAGAGGGGAGAGGAGAACAATTGATAGTGGAAGGGGAACGAGAGGGAGGGTGGAAGAATTGTCTTCCATCTTCCAGCTAATGATAATGGAAAGGGAAAGCGGAAATGTATTGTCGCGCAAAGGGACGGATCCCCCTTTTAGCAACAAACCTGCCGCAACGTCAGGTTAGTTAAGCAAGAAGAAGAATCACGGGACGGTCACATATTAGCGTAATATTCTTAATGTCATGTCCGTGCGAATCTGGACGGAACTGAGCAGAGGAGATGGGTAGTAATTCCTTAATAGAAAATTTATCATTCCATCATTTTTCAATAGAAAATTAACCAATGTATATGATATACAAGAGAATCGTGGTAAGCGAAATCGCTGCCTTCTAGGAAAACCACTGAAGCTGTTCAAAGTTGAATACCGTAAGGTGAAACTTGAACTAAGTCTTAATCATCGCGTCAATTATTAAAGAATAATTTCCCTTATTAAAAGTATGGCGCGATAAACGAGTTCGTTAGGTTGGCATCACAAAGTTGTAATCGAGGCCGCTCTTATAACTGAGCGTGATTCTTTTCCCAGGGCACTATAGTAGCAGGTAAGGAGGTTGCATTCTCTCTCCTCTGTCTCAGCCAGTTGTTGTTACTATGCGTATATGTTAAACTTTATCGTGGTCCATCCATTTTATAATGGGTTTTGCCTGTGTATCTTTGTGGGAGTAAATATTGGGGGATCTGTCAATAATCGAATAATTTGGGTTTTACCGTTGTAATTTTGAATATTGAGTTGACAGACCATTTAAAGGACTTAGAGTTTGGATGACGGCCAGTGATAACTAAATTGTTCTTAATTATCTAATGAACCAGTTCATTTTTGGCCTTTCAGTGTCGTCCGTAATCAGTATGTGCGGGGTAATGCTATTAAGTCAAAAATAATTTATTTTTTTAATAAAAATTTGTTAAAATTTTGATGACCTTGCCACCGAGTAGTTGTAGCATTGACTCAAAGATCTTATCATCAACCAGCAACATCTGGGTAACGAACTGGAACAACGTGATAAAATCACATCTAATGTAAGTTATATTGTGAATGTCAATCTTGCTGTAGAGATTATATGTATGCACACACATTATATATATATATATATATATATATATATATATATATATATATATATATTTATATATAAACATATATATATGTATAATATATAGATAGATAGATAGATAAATAGATAGGTAAATAGATATGTACTACTAGTTTCTCTTTAACTTTTTTTTTTCATCGCTCTACGTGGTAAAAGCAACTTCTTGTACAGATGAAAACCCATAGGCACATATAAATATATATATATATATATATATATATATATATATATATATATATATATATATATATATATATATATATATATATATATATATATATATATATATATATATATTATATATATATAAATGTGATTGTGTGTCACTGTTGCCCACAATGTTCGGTAAGTGGGAGATTCCATTGCGTCACACATCACCTGAAAGTCAAGTGACGTACATGCAGACGTCACTTTGAGTTCCCGGATTGATCATGTTCGCATACTTCCGGTCATTCCCTAAAGCCATGTTTTTAGCGGGGTTGAATAGCCACAGAGCACTGACTGCCAGCATTTCATAGAATGTAACGTCCTCATGTCAACTGTTAGATATATCGATTTTCCGATCTCTCGAACTGAGCCTTTTGCAAATTAAAGATCTACATTCCACAAACTAGCAATTAATCAGCTAGAAGTGTTCATGTACTTGTACAAATGCTAAAATTCAAATGGCTGCCCAGGATATATATATATATATATATATATATATATATATATATATATATATATATATACGTATATATATATATATATATATATATATATATATATATATATATATAAATGAATTGTTAAGATAGTGGTTCTTTTCAGGTGCAACGGATCTGAGTTGCGGTGATTTAAGGCCGAAAATTAATTAAGGAACCATAACACAAATGAAAAAGTTAAAAGGTCACGACTTAGGGACTACTTCAGTGTGAAGGAAATTAAGGAAACTAAGAGGTTTAACATGCTTACATGTATTTCATTATTCTAGGGGAAGTAAAGGCCTTGAGATCGGCTGACTGGTGTGGACTGATACTACTCGGTTTCAGAGGAAATAAAGACAGCGGAGATATGATGGGCTGCCAGTCACGTTACAAGAATCCGCTCCTAACAACGAGGCACGTGGCAGATATCTGCAAGCAGATCGCTTTACAACATAAATACATTGGCTACAAACACGTGGAGGGGATCGGAAAATGCTACGTAGACTAAACTGGGTCCGTTTTGTGGTAATTACATTACAGTTACGACCCAGCACTACAGCAAAACTAATCACTACTGGGCACTTAATGACTCAAAAACGCTATGGATTAAGCTTACAGCATCACAAGGAAAAAGAGGGAGCACGTACGTGGTACAATGACAGGAAGTGATGTTTTGGGGGAAGACTAAGGCCCATTAGTTGCTTATAGCAATGAAATTGAATCAGAAAATGTAAGAATGAATGACTGCCTTCCACCATAAATTCGCACTTTACCTAATAGCCTGGGCTCGTTCGTCATCAATGGTGGCATTGATAGGAAAAGCATAATGGAGAGAAAGAGCAATTGAACATGTGGAGCAGTCTCCAAGAGATAAAGGACAGGGGTGAAAGGGAGTGCTCTGCTCCGGTGAGAATGTTGCTGCTGAGATGGTGAGTCAAGATGTAAGGCCCTTCCCTCATCATTTCCCTTCTTATAATCTCAGTCCTTGTCGTAATTCGGATCTGTCCAGTAGATGGCAGCGTTTCATTGTAATCCCCTGGCCTCGTGGCCTTCCAAATTCTGCACGGCTCCCACATAGTTGGCACAGCAGGGCTTAATTCCTGGGTGCTCAGAGTACACCTAATTCTTGGGCGTTCAGCCCACCTGCAGAAGAAAATAGCCAGCAGCAGTGTTTGTGGAACAGAAAGCTGTGTCACAGAGAGGTAGTGGGAGAATCGTAGACTGGCTACTGTTTTATGGATTTAAATCAATATTTTAAGTCATTTAAGCTTGGAGATGTTTATGATTTAACTCTATATATATATATATATATATATATATATATATATATATATATATAGATATATATATATATATATTTATATATATAATATATATTATATATATATATATATGATAATATATATATATATATATATATATATATATATATATATATATATATATATATATATATATGTGTGTGTGTGTGTGTGTGTGTGTGTGTGTAGATATATCTACATACATATATATATATATATATATATATATATATATATATATATATATATATATATATATATATATATATATATATATAGTATATATATATATATAAAATTTTGTAACTGGAATGTCTGAAAAGGTGGCTATTTACGTATATGGGAATTTTGGTTCGATTCGAGGCTTGTTTTCTGCGACTGTCTTTGGCTTTCAGCCCTATGTCTTTTTTTTTTTTTTTTAAGTGATCGTAATCTATGACTTTGCTTCGTTGAATTTCGAAATTAAAAGTTTTATTTTTGACATCTCGCTCTTGATTACAGTAGCCTGGATGATTATGATGAGAGAGAGAGAGAGAGAGAGAGAGAGAGAGAGAGAGAGAGTGAGTGTATGTGTGAGAGAGAGAGAGATAAAGAGGAATATAAGCGGATTTCCCTCCTGCTCGTGCTACTTTACCAATTGTGTGTGTATATATATATATATATATATATATATATATATATATATATATTATATATATATATATACATATATATATCGTCATATGGAAGGCCAGGGGCCAGGGTGTATGATTTTCTACTTTGGGAAAATCTAGAAAAGGATTGGTTCTACTCAGAAAATGCCTATTTTTGGAACGACAAACATGACTGGGGGTGTCCCACCACTAGTGATCAGAAAAATAAATAGAGTAAATACCTTAATAGGAAGCTCTATGATAATTACTTTCAAAAGAATTGAATGTAAACATAATCTGTCTATTTACTAATGTAATTCTATAAGGTAATCACAGAACAAATTCACAAGCAGCGCTCCATGGCACTGTAGAATCACAACTGGAACTTATGTATACAATATTGAAGAACAAGAGTGCCACTAAGTTGCAAGCCAATAACACTAATTCTAGTGTTTAAAAATAGTGCATAGATATATGGATCGAACTCTTAAGAACACTAGTACAAAAACCAACTTAGGGGTGGAGCACTATAAGCAAGGTTTCCTCCCACTGGAATCTCAGGAATATTATCCCAAGAGTGGCACTGGCAGTATATGTTGAGTGGCACTGTTGAACTACAGAAGACGGCATGCAACATGGCAAGTCTACATGAATCTGCAAAGCATGTAGCATTGTTGCACAAATACTAACAGCGGTAAGCTTACATAAAAATTATCAATGCAAAAGGAGAAATTAAGCAAACACAAAATATATAAAATATTTAATGAGAAGTTACCACAGCAAAATTACTGTTAGCATGGGCAGCACAGATCTAATAACACTTCCACAATGATTCACAAAATATCACAATTGCACATTCAAAACTACGAGTTTCTCAAGGAGATGAGAAAATAGGAGTATGGGAATAGGAGAACAGTTGGAACAAGGAATGAGTGCAATGAATAGTAGGTGAAGGCCGACAAATCAACTTCCAATTGAGTTACTTTTTTCAGTGGACGAGACATGCGTAGATTAACCCAGGGTGACAGCGGAAGGACTTTGGTCACTTGCAGTTCTTCACCAGGGAATGAAAAAAAAGACAGCTCCTCATCGAACAGCGTGAAGGTACCTCAGGGTTTGACAGCTTTAAGTGAGATGTCGGATCGGACGTCGAGACATAGTTCAGATTCCAGACAGAGTAGTAGTAGAGGATCTAGCCCTAAGTCATCATCAAGATTTAGGTATACTGGAGCAGCTTGCTGTGTCATCAGACTCAGGCATGACACCACTTTGTTAGGGCATAATGCCATGTGAACAGACTGGGGCAATATGCCACATGAATAGTCTAGGGCAAAAATGTGCTTTGGTAGAGCATGCCAGCCCATATTTATACCTGGTTTCAGGAGTCGTCAGAAAATTAATGTCCTTTCTGACATCTGTCAAAACTGTGGCGATCTCCTTTAGTCCTTTAATCTCTGACACTAATCCTCGCAGGTACCTGGAAAGGCCATTGAACGCCAGGAGAGAAGAGTTTGGAAAGAAAGGATACAAACTGATGCTAAATTTAATCAAAAGAGTTGGGTTGGTAGTGTGAAGGAGGGAGAGTGGCCGTATACACAGGCGCAGACCGCTGCGACAAACAAGGGCAGGGTGAGAGGTCAGGTCAGATGGACCACATGTGATAGGTTGCAAACTGTAATGATCTTTTGAAATTGGACTGGGACCGAAACATAATGGCAGAAGGGGGCAATGACGTCTTAAGCGTTCTGCCTTCTCCTCAAAACTTAGGTCATTATCGGCTTAAGGCTGGTGTCTGAATTGCGACGAGGGTATGACAGGAAATAAATCATGTTTGACAGGACATTAAAATCATATTTTCATGTTTTTTGTCTTTGAGACGTTGTTCAGGAAACAATAGAGCAAAAGCCAAGTCAAAAATATCTCACAGTTCTCCAAAAATCACAACAACACGCTTTTTTGCTTCACTCTATGTTTTACAAGAATCAGTTTCTTTATTTGTTTACATTTCCCTTAGGTTTTTTAATTCTCCCTCTTATTTCACAATTCTCCCTCATGCTTTGAAATAAGAACAAAGAAAGTCAGAAGGACGCTTGTAGCACCTCCTCATTCAATGATGACATTACACTGTCAAAAGGCCATTAACGTCTGCTCTCTCTCTCTCTCTCTCTCTCTCTCTCTCTCTCTCTCTCTCTCTCTCTCTCTCTCCAAAATAATACATAAATCTCTAGGTACTAAAATAGTCTGCAGCAAAGTTTAAATGTAGTAATTCAGGCTTACATCTTCAAAGTTCAAGCCAAAACTCAGTTCCCTCATGAAATTATCTTTACCATTAAGCAGACCTGCCTGTATCTTTTACTCTATGTAACTCAAAATTTCCATACAAACTCTATGAATGTTTTAATTCCCGTGAGTAAATGCTTTCACATAACATTTCCATCTAGCATCCCAATTTGTATTAATACTAACACAGGGGACACTGGCAACAGTGTGGAAAAGTAAAGTAAAAGGTAACTACTTTGGGATAAAAAGGGGGACAAAAGGATCATTTACATATGGGAGTTAGTATAAGATACA
This sequence comes from Macrobrachium nipponense, assembly GCF_015104395.2. Classification (NCBI taxonomy): domain Eukaryota; kingdom Metazoa; phylum Arthropoda; class Malacostraca; order Decapoda; family Palaemonidae; genus Macrobrachium; species Macrobrachium nipponense. The sequence continues at coordinate 16,787,944 of NC_061099.1, read as the reverse complement.
AGTAATTGCTGAAGGAAGATATTTCGTGTTTACATCTGGATAGTGAAATTAAATATTCAGGGTATGTGAAGAAACTTCCTAAAAGTTAATGACGTGAAAGCACATCAACTATTTCATTTTCAGTTCCCTGGATATATTCAATTCTCCAGTTGTAATCTTACATGTCCAAACTCCATCGTTTTAAGTGTCTGTTCTAATTCCTAAATCGAGTCAAGAAAACTCGGGGGTTGTGGTCAGTTAGGAGCAGGAAAGGGAACTTATGATCAGCCTGTTATGCTTCATAGCGTTTCATAGCTGATAACATCCCTAATAATTCCTTTTCGAGAGTGCTGTATCTTGATTCTGCTGGGTTCAATTTCTTCAAGTAGTATGCCATGGGATGTCTGATGTCATCAGTAATTTCAAACATTACTGCCCCTATGCCTAAGTCACTGGCATCTACAGCCATATAAAATGGTTTGTCATAGTCTTGGGTATTTAGTACTGGCCTATTACTTAGAATGGCTTTTATGTTATCATATGCTCTCTTGCATTCTTCGGTGCATTTGTAGTTCTTATTTCCCTTAAAAAGGTTGGTAATGTGAGTTGCAACTTTGGAGAAGTTTGGGATGAATCTTCGTGAGTACTGTACGTTCCTACAGAGCGTTGTATGTTTCTTGGTTTCTGGTTATGGTATATCTAAAATAGCGCAGATATGTGCGTCTTTCGGCATTATTTTAGCACTTCCTACAATATGACCTACATACTCCAAACTGACACTTCTTAAAACTCAGTACTAAGTTTGCTTCTTGAGGACTTGAAGAACCTGTGTTAGGATCTGTTGATGTTCTCCCAGGTTAAAGCATAAATTACTATGTCATCTAAGTACACAACAATATTTTCAATCTCAGCAAGAACCTTATTCATCAATCATCGGAAGCAGCGCAGCATGTTTTTTAAACCAAAGGGCATCTCTTTGTACTGTAAAACCCACCCTGAGTACTAAAAGCAGTCAGTGGGCACGACTCCACTGAGAGGGGAACTTGCCAGTATCCCTTCACTAAGTCTAATCTTGCTTAGGAAAGGGGCTTTACTAGGTTGTCCAGGCACAAATCTTTCCTCAGGAGTTGGTACTGCTCTGGTTTAGTGACTTCGTTCAGTTTATGACTTTTTTCAGTTTTTGAAAGTCCACACATAATCTATCTCCCCATTCTTTCGATACTATCACTAGTGTTCGGTTCAACGAGACCAAGTTCTAACTGTAATTTCATTTGTTGTGTTATATGCTCAGCCTTATGTGGATTCAATTTATAAAATCCTTGGGCTATCGGCTAAGTGACATCCTCAAGGTTTGTGTGGTGTTCAAGAGGACCTGGAGGCAGAATCTTCATCATCTGATCAGGTTTCTTGCAGGGCTATCGGTAAAGTGATATCCTGAAGGTTTATGTGTTGTTTGGGGACCGAGGAACAGCTAAGTGTGGCTTCAACCACCTCGCTGTATTCCGATAGTACTGCTTTAATGTCCTCTATCTGTTCTTCCGTCAAACCTGGTGTGATACACTGAATGCTCTCCAGAACCTGAGAGTTAAATTCTAGTTGCTGGGGACGACCCAGGGGCAGTCTTCATCATCTGATTGGGTCTCTTGCAGGGCTTAAGTTAATTTAAATAAAGCAACTCTTTTAGGGCTTAAGTAAATTTACATGAAGCCACTTGGCTTGGTGTTGCCCACAGTTAACATGATAATTCAGATTACCTCTCTTTCCGAGAATCTTATGGGGGCCAGTAAACTGGGTATCTAACAACCTAGATGCTCCAGTCCTGAGAACAAGGACCTCCTCTCCCATGGAGAATGTCCTTGTCCTGTTTTTTTTTCTCAAACTAAATCTTAACTTCTTCCTGAGTTGCAGCTTCCATTGCATAAGTGATGGCCCAAGCTGCACAAAATCGGTTCTGTATCTCAAGCATGGTTCATACAAAATGTCAGTCGGTCCCCTGGTAGAATGGTCATAGAGTAAGTCAAAGGGGCTGTAGCCCATAGTTTCATATGGACTATGGCAGAGCGTGAATAGCACATAGCGGAGATTTTCTTCCCAATCACCACCATTCTCATGCTGGAGTTTCACTAGTGTAGCGGTTAATGACTGATGACATCTTTCTATGATGCCTTAGCTCTCGAGCCAGCATAGCATGGAATGTACATGCTTGTTTCCATGTTTCAACATGCTGTTCTGGAACACTCAATGGACATAAAATGACATACTTGGTTTTTTTGAATTGTGATGGAGAAGCCAAAGAGACCAAATAATTTTATTAGTGCCCTGATGGAATTCTCGAAGTTTTTGCTGTTAACAGGGATGGCTTCAGCATGACGTGTGAACCTATCTATAATGGTTAAGCAATGGGAGTTCCCTGCCTTAGAGCTGGTGTGCCCTTGAGGCATGTAATAGTCGATGACAATGTCCCAAAAGGGAACACAGACAGAGGGGATGTTCTGCAACTTAGCCTCAGGTACCTTTTCATTTGAATTGCCTACCGTATGACAGGTGGGGCACGTAGCGACATAGGTCTTATAACTGCTTTCCTTAGCCCAACCACGTGAAACTTATCCACTAAAGCTTTGGTGGTACGGCTGACACCAAAGTGCCCTCAAGTGAATGACCCTCTGTTGCAGCTTCTTTGGCACTACCAGACACTTGTATAGGACGTTGGCAGGATCTGTCTTACCTCATGAGACTCAGAACAGTACTTTGTTTTCAAGGGCTTACTGCTCTTTAGAGTGGTCTTTGCGCCTTTGCAGATGTTTTGCAGGTCTGGATCTTCTGCTTGTGCAGTGATCAGCTACTCATGTCTAAAGCTAAGATCAGAGGCATCTGCCCCTGTGATGGTTGGACAGGATCGTTGGACTATAGTACTAGTTGTGGAAGGTTACAAGAGCCAAGGCACTTCTCTGAGGCACACGTCCCATGAGGGACCATCCCGAGAGGGTTCCTCTTCCTTAGATTCACGTGGTAATGCAATCATGCATCATAGAGTTATCGTGGAGTCTCTCCATTGTGAGAAGTCTTGTCTGAGCAGCATGGCATGTCCGGTCGCAAGTTTGTCGGTGATGCTGAACCAGTGATCTCTCGTCATTGGGGAATTGCCCTCGGTAACAGTGAGGCCAATTGTTGAAAGGTCCAGGGAATGCCCATTAAACCAGCAAATAGTGATGCACTCATCCTCCCAAATGGAAGCTTCAGGAGGTACTTTCTCCCTTAGTATCAAACTGACCTCCAACCCAGTGTCAATTATATTCAAAAGCATACAGGCTGAGCCGTCCAGGGGGCTATGGTGATGTTTAATGGCTCCCTAGGCACATACAGTTGTCTGGAGTGTCTTGAGTGATTCATACCACCCCACATAGCCTGCAGATGCATGCCCGGCCATTTTGCAATCCCAATAGGTATCTTTACTGTAGTCTCGTTTTTCCCCAGATGAATTGGCAGTTAGACGAGGCTGGGACCCTGAGGGGCAGCAGAGCACTGAGTCAGTCCAGGCTTGCAATGATTTCCAGGTTTGTTGGGACACTTATCAGCTCTATGTCCAGGCTTCTTACAAATATGGCACTGGAATTGTGTTGGAACAATGCCATTCTTTGGCTGAGCTGTGGCAGCGGTAAATCTGAGCAGCAAAATCTTATTAAGGGAGCTCAAGTGGGCGAGGTGTGTTTCCCACTCATCAGCTAAGCATTCAGCTACTGTCGCCAGGCATCGCTCATGGATGTAGGTGACAAGGGCACTCAGTGCATAGTAGAAAAAATCCTCTGTCTTTAAATCTCTCCTCCACGGCCACAAAATCCGGAGTTGAAAAGGATTCCATACAGTGGTTAAATTTCTTGTCTTTGTTGTAGATTCAGTCTGTTCAGGTTTGCCTGGCATCCTTGGGCAAACCACATCAGTTCTGTCACCACCTCTCTGATGTAATTTCATAGGCACACATGATAGCTTGCTTTACTAGAGTGTGGTTCCCATTCTCCTCTGCAGACAGAGTGCAGGGTGATGTAACCCTTTCCTTGGATGCATTTGTTTAAGATGAACACTGCCTTGGAAGGTGAGGGTGGGTAGTTCTCAAACACCTGCTCAGTGTGGTTTAACCAGGCCTTGGGTTTGTCGTCTGACCATGGCTGGACAAGGCTGTTTACCCCTTGTAACATGAAGGGGGTCACAGCTTGGTTTGACGACTCAGCCCATATTCAAGCAAGCTCGAGTTTATGAGCCCTCCTTGCGTTCTTGGCATTCTTGTTGAGACCTTTCTACATGGGTGTCCAACCAGAGGGAGAGGGTTTCTCCTAGGAGGTTTCCTTCTAAACCTAAAGCCTGGAAATGTTGTAGGGCTTTAGCATGGGAAGGCATGTTGGTGGCCCCAAAGGATACAGTCTCAGGAGAGGGCAGGCAAGTGCCAGGAAAAGGCACTGAAGTCTGGATAATCTTTGTTTTGCTCTGCCCTCAGATAGGTAACTGGCACCTAGAGTGCAATATCTCAACAAACAGTTGTTTGCATAAGGCCTTCTGGTGCTCAACAAGGCATGTAGAAAAGCTATGATGGCACTCAGAGGTGTGTATAATGGTTCCTAAGAGTGTGCAGTAGGGGAGTACCAACAAAGATGGCACTCGTAAAAATGGGGGTTTGTCAATGAAGGTGGCATTTGTAAGCATGGAGTGTCAGCAGAGGTGGCACTCGCAAGTAAGATGAAGCTTTGATCTGGGCTGTTGAACAGGCAGATAGAGTTGGCACTTTAAAGTGCAGTACTTCCAGACTATGGAGGACTGTATGAGGCACTCACTGGCACTCAACAGATCACAGCTGGAAGTCAGGCAAATGGCCTACTCTTCGAAGGTTTTGCTCGGGTGAGCATGGAGGAGTGTCAACGGAGGCGGCACGCATAGGGTTTGTCTCGCAAGACATAGTGTGTTCCCAGAACACTGTGGCACTCTAAAAGTGAGTAAGCAGGTGGCACTCTAAATTTGCATAGGGGTTCCAATGGGAATGTAACAGTGTCCTTAGACAGGGGGTCCCTAATGGACATAGGTGGCAAAGCTTCGAACTGGCACTCTCACTAAATCTAAATGAACAGGCACACGCAGGTGGGTAAGCAACACTAGCTGATAACTGGCACTATCAATAGTGTATGGGGGGTAGGGCATAGAAATGTGCATGAAGAAATGAGTTCTAACACGGGAACAAACTGTGTTTTCAAAACACTCAACAATGTATCACTAACAGACATCAACAGGAGACTTATGAAAAGTCACAAGTGTCACTAAAGCAAGTATGGGAGTCTCTCCCGACTCTGCAAAGGTGTGTTGCAAAAATGATCACACACATTCCAACCAGGAATTGTCAGCCTTCAAAGCAATCTCTGCTAATATTTAAATGGGTTTGTGTTTCTCACGGTAGTAAAACATTTTGTAGATGTACAAATAATAATAAATAGACAATAAAACTAAATACGACAGTTTCCGTAAAAGGAATAGAAACTAGCCTCGCTAATTCAGAGATAAGTTAACTGAATTTTCAATGTATATAAAATATAGAGCAAATAGGAGCATCCCCGTTACTTGTCTAACAGTGAGCTAAAGTGGAAAGGAAAGGTGATTAATCTTCACTAGGTTTTTAAATTGAACAGCTAATGTCAATTTTCTGTCAAAACAAGAAGAAAAAAAAGGTCGTGTAAACATGTAAACCTTAGAATTAATGAGATTCTCAACCTGACGTTTGGCCACAACACCTGGATTTGACCTCTCAAACACTAAGTTTTAGACTAACTCTTGCTGCAGTTAAGATTATGAAAGACAATTCGATTTTACTTTACTTTGAAATGATACTTATGCTAATTCTTAACAAGTAAGAGTAACTATATTTAAATATGCAATATTAAGTTCAAGGAACAGAATTCTAAGATACATTCAGGAGGAATAAATTATTTTCAAAATTCATGAATTGGCTACTGAGCAATGTGAGATGGTGGATCCGTCTGAATGAGATACCAGGTAAGGGTTGCCAGAAACAAATTTCTTTGGTATAGAGTTATCGTTATTTTCAACAGAGTAATACACACCTCCCCATGAACTGAATATTCTCTATATCACCGTACTGACTTTGCACTCATTAACACAGCTGAGACCTATGGTCTTGTAAATAACATAATAACTGAACTCAACAAAGTTACAGTGTTAGCAGTGAATGGCAACTCAGTAGACTCAAGGATATTGAGGTACTGAACGATCACTCAAGATGCGCGGGTGGTTTAAGCACTTGTTATTACACTTGAATGAATATAAACAATTCGTAATAACACTCAGTTAAAATGTAACACAAAATAATGTTACTTACCGTTGTGTACTGTAGTCAATACATGCCAATTTAAATATCCATAAAATATCAAGTAAGAATTCAGTTTGAGCTAATCAAAACTGATCTGAGTATTTAAATGTTGTGTTTACAATGCAGGACAGGCCGGGGTGTATAATTTCATTTTGGGGAAATCAAGAAAAGGACTGGCTCTACTGGAAAAATGCCTTTTTTTGGAAATGACAAAGCTGATTGGGGGTGGCTTGCCATTAGTGATCAGAAAATTTAATAGAATAAATACCTTTGCAGAAACCTCTAAAGCTTTCAAAAGAATTGAATTTAAAGGTAATCTGTCCACTTACTAATATAATCCTATAAGGTAATCAGAAGAACATATTTACAAGTAGCTCACACTGTATCCATGGCACTGAATCATGACTGGAACTTATATACAATATCAAAGAACAAGATTGCCACTAAGTTGCAAGCAAATAAAACTAATTCTAGTGATTAAACATGGTGCGTAGATACAGAGATCAAACTCTTAGGAATACTAGAACAAAACCCAACATAGGTGTGGAGCAGTGTGTGTCAGTTATGCTCCCATTGGAATCTCAGGAATATTATCCCAAGAGTGGCACCATTGAACTACAGAAGACGGTACACAACGTGGGAAGTCTACAAGAATCTGCAAAGCAGGTAACGTTGTAGCACAAATGCTAACAACGGTGAGTTTATGTAAAAATTACCACTGCAAAACGACTAATAAGCAAACATGAGATATATCATACGTTTTATGAGAAGTTAACACAATGAAATTACTGTTAGCATGAGCAGCATAGATCTAATAACAATTCCACAATGATTTCACTTAATATCACAATTGCACAGACAAAATCAAGAATGTCTCTGAAGGAGACGGGATAATAGGAATATGGGAATAGGAGAACAATTGGATAAAGGATGAGTGCAAGGAATAGTGCCTGAAGGTCAACAAATCAACTTCTAATTCAGTTACCTTTTTCCATGGACGAGACATGTGTAGATTGAGCCAGAGCATCAGCGGATGGACTTCAGTCACCTAGACTTAGGTATAGTGGAGTAGTTTGCCATGTCGTCGGAGTCAGGCATGACACTGCTTTGTTAGGGCGTAATGCTGTATGATCTGACTAAGGCGAAATGCTGCGTGAACAGGCTAGGGCGAAAATGCGCTTTGGTAGGGTATGCCAGCCCATATTTATACTTGGTTTCAGTAGTCATCGGAAATGTCCTTTCCTACATCGGGCAAAACTGTGGCAATCTCTTTCAGTCCTTTAATCTCTGCCGCTAATCCTCCCAGGTACCTGGAAAGGTCATTGAATGCCAGCAGAGAAGGATATGGAAAGAAAGGGTACAAAGAGGTGCTAAATTGGGTCAGTAGGTGGAAACGCAGGTGCAAGGGGCGGAGACCCAGGTGCAGGACACTTTGACAAACAAGGGCAGGTCAGATGGACCACACGTTAGAGGGTGTGAATTGTAGTGACCTAAAGGGGCTGATCCCTTTCAACGACTCTTGTGAAACTGGACTGGAACCAAAACACAATGGTGGAAGGTGGCATTTGTCCCTTAAGTGTTCTGCTTTCTCCTCAAATCTTAGGTCATTAAGCCCGGTGTCTGAATTGTGGCAAGGTATGATAGACAATAAATCATGTTTGACAGGACATTAAAATGACCTTTTCATGTTTTCATCTTTGAGACATCGTTAAGAAAACAATAGAGCAAAAGCCAAGTCAAAAACACATCATGGTTATCTAGAACATCACAACAACACGTTTTTTGCTTTACTCTATGTTTTACAAGAATCAGTTACTCTATTTATTTACATTTGCTTTCGAATTCACCCTCATGTTTCAAAATTTTCCCTGATGCTTTGGAATAAGAAAAAAAGAACAAAACAAGAGTCAGAAGGACCCTTTTATCAATATATATATATATATATTTATATATATATATATATATATCCATATATATATACATATATAATATTATATATATATGTGTGTGTGTGCGTGTGTGCGTGTGTGTGTCTGTATGTGTGTGTGTGTGTGTGTGTTTTATGTGCTATAATGAAACCACATAAGAACATAAAAAAAAGAGCGGAACTCCTACGACAAAGTGAAGGTGGCCGTGCTGTTTATACATATTGTTTTCGCTAAACAGCTGATCTGGATTATCGCCTGATGGAAAATAACGAGCTTATAAAGAAGCATAAAACTGCTTCCAGCCAAATACCTCGACATCTTAGCTTTACCCATTCCTACCAATCAATCTTTCCCTTCCCATAAACTATTCCATCCCTACCTTTCGCCCTTTCCCTTCGCATCCCTTTTCCCCTCCCTCCTTTCCTTCCTCCCCCCTCTTTCTCTTCCCACTTTTCCATATTCGTGGCTTTTCTACATTAACCAATTACCATTCTAATCGCATCCCTCAATCGCGTTATCACACATGGAGTTTCGTAATTGGTTACTGACTGTTAAGGAATCAAATCCCGATGATTAACCAATCATGATACGTCACGTGGCGCTTCGTGATTGGTCATTCCATATTAATGATTGCAGTTTTCGTCCGTCGCTAGTGTTTCATTTCCCATTGAGGATTTTTACATATATGTTTCCAGGAAAAATTAGATTTAATTTCTGATATCGATGAACATTTTATGCGTCACTTATACCAAAGAAATGACATTAAATGATAAGCAAAAGTTTCAATAAAAAAAAACTAATTAAGTGAATTTTTAAATTCCATAATTCGATAAAATCTTTGGTTTTTAAATGTATGATTAATACCCAGGTCGTAAATTCTTATTGCCTGTGAGTTAAGAAATAGGTATTAAGGTTCCAACTCATACTATTTATATTTCGAATGTTGTTATTGGAGAATTATGAGAGATATTACTCATTTTTAACGCCCTTCGTTCTCAGAAATCTTGGTGTATAAACATGACTTCCAAGTGAGGAAAAGATCGTTGATGCCGAAATCATTTCTTACAAATACCACGTGTTCAAATACAATATTAATTTAAAAAGGTAAAAGAGTAATCATGGAATATGAATAAATCAACGTTTGAGAATGGTGACGAATTCTCTCGTTTGACTTTAACGTTTAATCCGTAAGATGCAGTGGGTTCGGGGTACCAATATGATTATTATTTTTTTATTTATTACTCCATTATAAACGGTTTTTCTGTTTTTAATATAAATGATATCAGCATCTAATGCCTCTTTTGCCTGACAAGTTTCGTAACCTGATTTTCCTGGTTGCATTTATCTTCGTTAGTCTCTATTTTACTTTTTTTATCTTTTATTATGAAAATATAACAAAATTCTTTACATTATGTACATAGTACTTATCTCATCATAAATACAGAAGAATAAAATGAACAAAATTAAAGTACAATGTTACAAAATGATATTGCGTGTAGTCTATATTTCATAAAAGTTCTCAGTAATTCAAATTTCCTTTTAAAAACCATCGTCATCCCTGTTATTGTTGAAGATTATAGTAGATCCATATATAATACACACACTAGTCCATATTTCAAAGCTTTAACCACCGAACTGACGAATTGCGCCACTTTTTCCTTAGTTTGTGATACTTTAATCAAAATAGATTTTTTTTATAACAGGTTGCAAGTATATTCCCATCTTTACCTCTATTGTGTTACTACAATTTCTATACATACACACATACACACATACATATATATATATATATATATATATATATATATCTATATATATATATATATATATATGTGTGTGTGTGTGTGTGTGTGTGTGTGTACACTCGACAAGAAAACTGAAGATACAGTTTTCATTAGCTTTCGTTCATCGAATTTCCCATTTGTTTTTACTGAAAAGACATAATATCGCTAAATTTAATCTAGAATATGAAAATACACTGCAAATTATATCATATTAGTTAAAACTGCAAAACAAAACCGTTCAGATACTTAAAAACACGATATATGTCCGAAGTAATTGGAATTTCTCAGATGGATTCGTTCATAGAGATCTGGTAGATAGAATGTGAATTTCTGATTTTAGTACTATGTATCACGACGACAATATATACTCGTTTTCCTTCATGAAAGGGGATATTATTGTATCATTGTAAATGGTGAATGCAATTATTTTCAGCTTCTACAAACTCATGTTTGTATTCCAAAGCGTTTAATGCTAGCTGACGTCAATGGCAGCCAATGCTGCTAAGGCTAAGGTAGGTTGAGCAAATCTAGTTGCATCCGCAAGAGCGTTTTCTATGATGTGGAGGAGCCTTAGAACTTCGAGCGGGAAAGCGCAAGTCCTGCGGAAACTGGCTTACGTAACGGATTTCACACTGATTACTTTGACGTTGACATGGATCGAATGCTAGTTGCTGTTTACAAAGCTACCGTCATTAAACATAAATCTTTATCAAGTTTAAAGTAGCATGTCAGCTCAAAGATTTTCTGGCTATATGCTCCCATTACAGAGCAGTTCTTAGTAGCCTACAGCCCTACACGACTGCATTTCTTTGCTGCGAGGCTGAAAGATCTCCCAACACATCAGCATTATTTGCACGATATAAAACTTTAATTGCCTGTGCAATACATATTGAGTTATTTGTGGTAATAACTATTTTTACTTAACATAGATTTTTTCGTGAATGATTTGTGGATGAAACCCGATTTTCAGAAGTACAGATAGAGAGCAAGAATGACCGCAGCCTGTGCCTAAAATTTTCCACGTCTTTTTACAATCTTTGAATGTTATGGCAACTGTCGAATGAAATCAAGATTAGGGTATGAATTTCTGAGAGAATTGACTTGAATATTCTGATCCTTCAAATTTAAATTTTATCTAGCATAGTGCAGCACGGTCTTGGCAGTCATATCACCCCGTTTCCCAGGTATCTGTGCACCGACTCACCGCTCTTTCTTCTGCCTTTCCCCGTCACAAGTCCGTCACCAATACTATAATCTCTCTCTCTCTCTCTCTCTCTCTCTCTCTCTCCTCTCTCTCTCCACTTCTAAAACATACTTTAAAAATATATATTACCACTCAATCTCCCAAAGAAAATATAATGAAATGAAGTAGTTATAAATAGGCCTAAGCTTTCACGTAAGCAGATTTTGCTCTCTCTCTCTCTCTCTCTCTCTCTCTCTCTCTCTCTCTCTCTCTCTCTCTCTCTCTCTCTCTCTCTCTCTCTCTCTCTCTCTCTCTCTCTTTTAAAACACATTTGAAAAAAGTATTATCACTCAATCTTTCAAAGTAAATATAATGAATTAAGTATCTCTACAGATAGGCCTATGATTGTGCTCTCTCTCTCTCTCTCTCTCTCTCTCTCTCTCTCTCTCTCTTCTTCTTCTTCTTCTTCACTTTCAAGTTTCTCTCTCTCTCTCTCTCTCTCTCTCTCTCTCTCTCCTCTCTCTCTTTTGAAACATTTGAAAAAAATATTGTCAATCTCTAAAAGTAAATATAATGAATTAAGTATCTCTCTCGATAGGCGTATGCTTGCGCGCTCTCTCTCTATCGTCATAATATTTCATTCTTTACTGTATTGTTCCTCACGATTTCCACAAGTACTGACCAAATTTTAAAACACTTCCTCTCATTGTTTAAGATCCGTCTTCAATTACGCATGAATGTTACGTCAGTTTAGCGTCAAACATTACTTATAAATAAGGTTTCACAGTAGGTTTTAAAAAAGGATGATCGATATTCTACCCTGAACTGACGTTACCAAACCAACATTAACGAATAATATAGAGCCTGTTTCTACATTCAAGTATAAATTAATAAAGGACCTCTACAGAATCTTTATGGTGTAAAGTTAATGGAAATCTAGAAAGCAAAAAACGCTACGATTTTGAAGCTCCGCCCCCTTTCTAGAGTTGCCAGGCGTGGCATTATTGGACACTATATGTCCGAAGTTTTAAAAAAACTGTATCTTACATTCCTTGCCGAGTGTACATTTAATATTAGTTATTCTTTAGAATACAATAGTACATTTTCCTCGCCAATTTCACATTTGATCAAAACCCATATCTATATTATATTAAACATGTAGTCTGTTGTAAATATTAAAGTTATTTTTGAACGCATGAGATATTATTTTTATTTTCGACATTCTATTTTTTATGAATAGAACTAAATTTAGGTCATCTATCAACAGATCGTCCATCGCACATTCCTGCTATAAAATCCGATAATAGAACTATTGCAGTATTTTCATCTTTCTTTGACACAGCTGTAATGTCTAATTTATGAATTTTCAACAAACCATTCGTCTCAATCTTACAAAATGTTTTTAAAAGTGACTTGAACCAGGATAATATTTGCCTCAAAGATGGGCAAAAATAAATAAAATGCATGTTACTTTCTATAGCACCACAAAAGAGACATTTCTGCTCATTTGCTATGTTCATGATGTGCAACCTATTATTTATATTCAGTATTTCATGTACATACCTATAAAGTATTTCCCTGCTCTGCTGTTCTTATCAATATAATTATTGTTACCATGCTTCCAAATCATAGTCCAATTGAAAAGGGGATACAATAAATCAATCTTGGGTTTGTAATCATTTCATTCCATTAACAACCAATAAATATCCCCTTATTTGACACATTAGGATAATTTTGAAAGCGGTAAACTTTCTTAAGAATGTCAACCATCGTAATAAAATAAGGCGGGATAAAAATCGCGCAAACCCTATAATTGATGTCAGTTTCAATTAGAAAAGTGGCCCGAATTTTACAAAAGAAATAAAGCATTTTATAACCAAAACCTCTGTTGATACAATTTTTCAGAAAGGTATGAAACATTATAGCTTTTGACTTGCACAAAATGTTATAAATTCCAACTCCTCCTTTTAATTTATCTAGAAACAGTTTTTCTAGCAATTGGTTCATAAATTCTTTGTGCAAATGTATTTGGTATTGGATAAACATGTGATACATACCAGGTTTTTGTTAAATTTTACAGTTTATCAGAACAGACTTTTGAAATATTGTTAATCTTCTATTCAGAGAAATACCAACCATCTTGGTAATCTTATTTTCCAAAATAGAACAGTTTAACTCGACACTTTTCTGAAGGGCTATTAGTATGGTAGACACCTAACACTTTACATGAATCTTGAAGAACCTGGTAGCCTTTAATTGGCAATTCTGTTCTGTTTTTCCAGTACCCAATACCTAAATGGAAGTTTTGTTTTTATTCAAAAGGGCACCTGACGCTTTTTCATATTCCTTAATTACATTTATACATTCTATTAGACCTAGTTACAATAATTACAGTCGTCATCATCATAACCAATAACAGAGACATTTAGTTTATTAGGTAACTTTAAGGCGAACACTGAAAGCTGAATTTTTATCATTTTATAGAAAGCTTCTTGATATACAATAAATAAAATCAGAGATAAGGGATATCCCTGTCTTACAGATTTTTTAATGGAAAATGGCTCAGAGAGATTACCATTTATGCTTATAACACTTTTAGCGTTTACGTATAACATTTCTATTATCTGGATAAATTCGCTGTCGAAACCAAATTTATCCAATATTGCATATAAAAGGTCATTATCTACACGATCAAGCTTTTGACCAGTCCAGGTTTATCATAGCTGCCTTCTTGTTACTTTCATTAATGTGAACCATAATATCTCTCACTGAAACATTTAAATTGATTATTGACCTGTTTTCAAGAAAGCTAATCTGTTCACGGGATATCACCAGCTTTAGTACATTTTAAAATCTGATAGTTATTATTTTAGCAATGACTTTAAAATCTACATTTAACATTGTTATCGGTCTCCAGTTTGAAAATTGATCTAAAGCTCCTTCTTTCGGAGTGAGTGTAATTTCTTTGTTCGGTTTTACAGCGGTTTTATTCTTAAATACAAATTTCACTAGACTTACGAAGTCTTGCTTTATATCTTTCCAGAAGGTCTTCTAAAATTTTACTGGGAGACCGTCTGACCCAGGACTCTTCCCGATTTTTATTCCACGAATGGCTGCAAACACTTCAGACACCGTCATTTTCCTGTTTGTCTATAGCATTATTGATTAAACTGAGAAACATTCGTTGAGTAGATTTATTACATTTTTCTTTTTTAAAGAGGTTTTCAAAGTAGTCTCTTACGTACAAAATGACTGCATTAGGATTAACAATTTCATTACCATCTCCTTTCCTTATCTTATTCAGAAAGGTCTAACTTAAATTTTTTTCTTCCCCTGCAGGCACACGGACACTTGTTCTCCTTTTAATTTATCATCAACTTTAGCTCTTATTTCTATTCCTTCCTATATATCATCTTGAATACTATTTATTCTCAATTTTAAGGAATTCACTATTGATATTTTCTCTGCTTTTAACGTTGATTTTCCAATCTCCGCTTTTAACTGATAATTGAATGAATTAAGTAACCCGTATCTTTCCTGATTAATTTGCTTTGAACAAAAAAGGATTTTATTTCTTCTTTGGCAAAATCCCACTAGCATTTAACATTTTCGAATCTGCTTTCCTTATTTCTAACTGTCCCAAAATCTCAAAAAATTTTCTTTTGCAATATCGTTATTCAAAATATTACAATTCAATTTCCAGTACCCTTTACCGAATGAGACTACATTTTCCAATTTTATTGTTAGCTTATTATGCAATAGTCAGACCAGCTTATAGGTATATTTCGAATATCGCTTACATGGTTTTGCAAATCTCTCAAATCAAATTTATCTAACTTAAAACCATTGTTTTCCCTAACATATATGTCATACTTGGTGGTTGAGGAGAAACCAAGCGTCCTTCAATTTCAAATTATTTTTCAGGTATACAAGAGATTTAGATAACAGGTAACTATTTGAATCTGAACAATCCCTCATACTAGTAGCAGAATTCCAATATCCTCCCATTATAATGTTACTTATATTATTTCTCAAAAAATACATAATATCTTTATTAAACAGCTGCTCTCTTTCTTTCTTTTTGCTACTTCTGGCAGGTGCGTAGACATTGAGTAACTGAATACTAACATTTGCACAACGGCAATTAACGCTCATTAAATGACCATTTATATCATTTTCTACATTCAGGACATCCACATTTGAAGATTTATTTATAAGGATAGCAAGTCCCCCTTTAAGGTATTGTCAATAATTAATCACTATCTTACAATATTTTTCTATATACTCTAGTTCCCCTCTCCTTTTATATTATGGTTTTGAATGAAAATTATATCAAGTTTGAAGTTTGTATAATAACATTAAAGTTATTAATTTGATTTGTTTATTTACATGGTTAGGTCCATTCGCATTGACTGTCGCTACATTTAATGTGGATGAAATGAATTTGTAGAATTGAAAGAAAAAAGAACATTTTACATGAATTAACATGGTTTATGGTTTTTTGAACATTTTTCTGTATCGTAATCTGATGAGGAAATCTCATGATCTACATCCATACTCTGATTTTGGTCCTTTTTCAAAGTGATCTTGAGCTTATTGGCGCTATCCTGTTCTGTGTATCACTTTCCTGTTCTCAAATCAGTAATACATTGTTCTGCTTGGGAAATCGATCCTCTGGGAAGTACACTCAAAATTTCTTGGTTGTTATCTTCTTTTCCAAGGACTGTATCTTCATTTTCTGTCTCATCTCCACTTTCCTCCAATACCTGGTGAACGTCAACCTGAATATTGAAAGTTTCCATTGTACTAGTTCCTATTTCTTGTGACAGTTCACATCTCTGGATTTCCTCAACTATTTCCTCTTCGTTTTCAACCATACATTCTCCTTCATCTCCGTTTTCTAAACATCTTTCAAAAGTTTTATTCCTTAAGCAGTCCATTATTTCTCCAGTTTCGACATCATCGTCGTGAAGAACAGTTTCCTTATCTACCGAGTCGTTTTTGTCTGTTACTTTTGCCGTGGTCTCCCCATTCACTTTTGTATTTGTTTTCAAAGTATTCATCTTTTGTTCAGGGACCATGTCTGGGAAATCGCTCTCATTAAACATAGGTCTCATAACTTCCATTTTACAATCTTTAGCTTCGTGTCCAACTTCTTTGCACCTAAAACATGTGCGCTGCTATCCATTATATAATATCGTTAGAGCATATCCGATGACGGTGATAAATGAGGGCACATTTTCTTTCTATCTCATCTTGGCGGTTCGTACACCTGTCAAGTACCCTTTGAATGGACCATGGACATATCTGTTATGTCTGACTCCCTCTACCCTCCCGTACTTTGGTAATACTGATTTCAAAACTTCATCTTCAAGCACAAAGGAAGCATTCCTTATAGAGACATAAGTAACTGAAGAACTTAGATTAACAATTCTTACCTGCCCTCATTTCTCAGTATTAATTTCATAATTTGACTAGATTTTTTTCCTGTAGAAGCGGGACATCTGATATATATATATATATATATATATATATATATATATATATATATATATATATATATATATATATATATATACACACACATATATATATATATATATATATATATATATATATATATATATATATATATGTGTGTGTGTGTGTGTGTGTGTGTGTATGCGTGTGTGTGTGCGTGTTTGTGCGTGTGGTGTGTGTAAAATTGTTCATAGCGTAGTTTGGGCAGCTGGTTTGCCTCACTCTGGTTTTACTCATTTTTGTTAGTCTTACTATTTCTTTTGTATAGGTAGGTGTTTTCAAGATTTTAGTGAAGTGTACTTGTAATTTGTTTGCCTTTAAAGGTACTGTTGAATTCTGACTTTTTACTTTATTGAGAGCTGTCGCCATTACATTTTTAATATAAATTAAATCAAACTGAGTATTAATGTTCGCAAATTTTATATATTTTTAGCCTTGAAAATGCGACTTGGGATTCGTCGCGAAACGTCGGCATTTAAAAAACTGTTAAAAGATGAGGATGCCTTTCCCTACTACTTCCTTCGGGATATATCTTCTTTGAGCTCCAGCTCCGGCCCTTATGTGTATATATACACTATATACATATACATTCATACATACATATACATACATACATACATACACACACACACACACACACCACACACATATATATATATATATATATATATATATATATATATATATATATATATATATATATATATATATATATATATATATATATATGTATATATATATATATATATATATATATATATATATATATATATATATATAGATAGATAGATAGATATAGATAGATAGATATAGATATAGATATATATACATACACTACCATCGTACCTTCGGTGATTTTCTCGGCCCTTTATTCAGCTGACATCAGCGGCTGCAAAAGGCCGCACTTTATGCACTTTACAGTCTATAATATTCTTTTAATTTACTTCATTGGGTATCGTAGCATTCGGAGAAGACGATAGAAGTTACCAACTAGTGAAATGGCAAAATGAAACAAAATATTAAATTAGAATGGGGACAGTTTTGTTTGTGTAGCACAAAAAAGAGGGACAAAACTCACAAAAGTAAAACAAAGCTGGACATTTTGCTAACTTTAAAAAAAGTGGTTCAGGCGTTCAAAAAGAGAGACTCTGGTCACGTTATAATTTCCTTATCTTTGAACTGTTCCATGATGTCAGGAAACACTTCCGGCGTTACTTTAACAATTATTCTATTCCTATTCATCATCTGTACTCCGATTATAGAATTCGGATTCACCTTCATATAAGAAAAATCATCTCACTCACGGCATCCATGGAAGGGTAAACAGAAAACTGCAAGAGTCCTCTCTCTTAAGAAACATGGAATGATAATGCATTTTGCCAAATTTAGTCGCAAAATTTGCCAATAGGTGGCACCACTGTCGCCCAAAACCTAGCAGAGGATCCCCCCTAGGGTAAAGCTAGGGTTCACCTATGCACCTACACACCTGTATTATATTTTGTCCATGGCATAAAATCCACTTATTGTTTTTATATAGCACTTATCACGGCATATTCACAGACCTCTCACGTCATTTCCTTTCAGTGAAAAAACTCAGATTTCAAAGAAAATTGGTGAAAACCCAGGAGGAGCTCTGTCAATAACTTGTTTACCTCGATCTTCTTCTTCCCTCATATTTTACTTGTCAATTTATATATTTTCCTCGGAGATCCCATCATGGTCTCGTAATTGGGTCATCATAATCATCATTGTTTATTACAAAAGGCCTTTTTATTGGCCTCATTTGGTCCGTCTAGTGATTCTCAATATTCAGTTGTAGTTCGTAGTTTTCATCATTACATGGCTGTAACTTTTCAATCTCTTTCTACAAGTAAATATTGCGGCCCGGTCTCCGTGCATAGGACAGCGAGAAACATTTATAGCACTCCGTTCTCATACATAATTGATCAGGATTTCTGGTAGCATGGTGTTTACATCTCCGTAAACCCGCCGTGACTAATGAAAAAATTGGTCCAGCCGAATCAGTGACTTGAATCGAGTCGAATCAGCGTGATTCGAATTGACTCAATTCTCCGGTGTGAACGGCTCCGTTGAAGCTCATGTGGCGAATCAAGATGAATCATGAATTGTGTTGCTTCAAATCGACTCGATTCGCTTGGTGTAATCACGTCCTAACTTCCTAAGCTTGTCCATGCGCTAAAGGCAACAAAATTACGAGGTGATTTCCGATAAAGTGACAAACAACATTAATCTCTTCATTAGGAAACCAGATGCTGCGTTTGTTTCATCTGTTTCTGGTAGCTTGATGCTGTAGGTCATCAGGAACGTTTTAAAGCCGCACCTCCGTTGAACCTTCCCTGTCAAGTCTAATTCAGTTTTTGAATGACCAACTATCCACATATACCAAAGTATATGAGCGACAACTATTAAAGATAATGATCAGGGTAAAAATGCGGTTGAAGTATTCTTGAAATCACTTTCAGAAACTTACAGATTATATACAACAATAAGCAAAAAAATTTAATGTTCACCCAGAAAGGAATCTAGTACTTTTTCTGTATCAATTAATGTCATTTTTATCAGAAGCATTTTCACCTATTAATGAGTAAATGATTTTCTGATTGTTACACCCGGGCAGGAGTCCTATTCAAGTGATTGGAATCTTCTGTTGG
>NC_061099.1:16750053-16768014 GCF_015104395.2 Macrobrachium nipponense | reverse complement strand
GGAATCTTCTGTTGGCAGGTACACCCACTCAAAATAGCATTGCAACATACTTCAAACTTTTCAGACAACAGTTTATAAAAGTGAGATCTGGCGCTATTAGGCAACTCCATGGAAACAACTTGGACACCACAGGTGCGCCTGGGAAATTACCTGAAGTTTCCCTCAAGCAGATTTTTTTTTTTTTTATTATTTTTTTTGCAATATTGTTGTCATACTTTACTTGTTACAATAATGCTTCAAAGCTCATCATTGTTCTTATATCTTAATATTTTGATCTCCAAAAGACATCACATATTTTATGTTTTATCTCGTTCATAAGAGTGAACTTTGTAGACATAGTAGGCCTATGTATAAGTTGAACTATCAGCCCTAGTAGCATCAACAATTGCGTTACGACTTTTGTACAGATTTGCTGGCATATCATTATGAATCAAATTTTTAAAGAATGCTATTTGAATACTAATCCTTTGTATATTGTAAACTATTGAAACTTTATATCTATATATATATATATATATATATTTATATATATATATGTAGGTAGATATAATATATATATTATTATATATATAATATATATATATATATATATATATATATATATATATATATATATAAATATAGAAATTATAGGATAGATAGATAGATAGATAGATAGACAGATAGATAGTTTTCGATCCAGAATGAGCCCCGGATGTAAATATAAAGTCGGCCATGTTGTAGGTCAGCTGTGTTGAGCGAAGGCGACGCTTGCAATCATGATAAGAACGATTTTTCGGGAATTTGCATGATATTGTACCTATCAATCCTTTGAATATTGTGAACACTTGCGGTATGTTTAGTTGCCACAATAGGTCAAACAGAGACGTCAAATCGTATTACTCAGTCCCTGCTGCTGTGAGAAATCAAAGAGATAAAACTCAAGAGATAAGTGAAAGAAGGAGAGCAATGTGGATAAACTGGGCTAATTTTCAGCCGTCAAGACATACGAAAACCTGCTCAGTTCACTTTATTAGTAATGGGTGCTATTAATTGTTAGTGTAATTAGTGATAATGGTGAATAATTAAAAATTCCTGGGGCATAGATATTTCACAAAGTATTCATTAACAGTCATTGCGTTCACTGTTGAACGATAGATGATTTAGAGCCGCTAGGAAGTTATTTTGGTCAAATCTTTAAACCTTGAAGTTGTGCATAAAGAATTACGCATGTGTTAAAATTGATATTAAATATCAAAATGCAAAAAAATAGCTAATGTTGTCAAAAATTTCCCCCCGACTGGGTAGGTTCTGTCCCTGAATGGGTTGGGACTATGATGATCTGGCCTGAAATTAAACTTAAATTTAAGAGAATACATGAACTGAAAGGCGGACTCGCGCCAACGGACAACTTACAATGAAGGTTCCAAAACACAGTGGAAAAATCACATGACCACTCTAATAATTGTCACGTGTCGCTCACAAAAAAAAAAAAAAAAAAAAAAAAATCACATATTTTTGCAACATTTTGCCAATCTGATTTCTTCAATATCGACATTCACATGAACTACAATATTTCATACGTCCTAAATCGCTTTCATCACTTAAATCTGTGGAAGGATATTAATTAAATTGCATCTCAAAGTGTAACAAAGGCAACTATCCCTTTGTTATTTACAAATTTCAGTTTATTTTTACATCTCTTTCATGCACTGCAGGCTCCAGAGATTCAATGTAATCAATTTTTTCTTGATGAATTGTCCTTGCTTGCCATTTTCGTGATATGGTTCATAATTCCTTAGCATAACAACGAAACTTTGTAATGATGGCTAGGAGAATGTCAGTTAGAAATAGCATAAATATAGAGAGAGAGAGAGAGAGAGAGAGAGAATTAGTTACAGAAAGTCTTGAACAGTAGCCATAACAAGCGTAAAGTTTTAATCTAAGCTCTCCCATAAAAATCTTCACCTGTGAGTTGACCTTTACACTCTCGCCGGAAACTCGACAGTTCCGGTGACGTCATTAGTTCCACCCACAAGGGGAGGAATTAAGTCAATTCATCACACCTAAAGGACGGCGTAGATAATCTACAACCAATATGAATGAACATCGGGTAGAAAAGGAGAGCACCAGTTGAAAAAAAAAAAAAAAAAGGACCGCCGTACAGCCGTGACGAAAGTAGGTCAGAGCTTTAGCGGTCAAGAGAAACTTTAATTTTCGATTCGTAGTCCTGATTGTTAAATTTGTAGTTGCTACTGTACCGTCCTAGCGTGAATGGAGGAAGAAACTTGCACTGCGTCTCATTTAAACACTCCTGAGAGACTATACCACTAATAATAAATAAAGCAAGAATAGAAAAATGATACAAAATAAACCAACCCCAATAAAGAAGAACAAATAAAAAACCATTACAAAATAGTGCCATCTAGTGCGGATTCAAAGAAGACGTAAAAAGTGCAGTGTGAAGAAAGAAAAATCACACATACCAGAACTCAGTACGAATCGACCCAAGAATTTAATAACAGACGGCGAAGTGAATCATAACATTAACGAGGATATTCGCACTACAAACGTCAATGAAAGAAGTGACATAATTTATAAACTTTACTATTTAACCATAACGAGAACGTTATATCCCCAAGATAGCACAATGTGCGTGAATACAGCGAACGAAAGTGTTAAACAGTGGACACCAAGAACAACTGAAATTGAACCAGCAGAACATCGGCGAACGAGTGTGCGGCAAAGACAAGAGTTAAGGACAAGCAGCATAGTTACCAACACACACCAAAACAGATTTCTTGCAAATTGCACGATAAACATTCCGTTAAAGATCAACTTTACTAAAGAAATTTTCGACAAGGACAAGTCTTTGCGCCGAACAACGAAACTAGAGAAAAACTCAGCGTCAGTCAAGTTTGATTTTGAAATACAACAGTTGAATTCGAGTGCCAACAACGAAGAAAGTGTTACCGAAATCTAATTAAACAGACCGACAACAGAAACATATGTAAGTTATAATGAAACTGAATTTTTTATTCTCTCTCTTAGAAAATATAAAAGCTTTTTTAATTCTTTCTCAATAAGGGTATACAAATTTTATTGTTTTCTCTAAAAATATTTTTTTCGTGTTAATTAATTTATTTAATAGATGTTGATAGATAGCAATTCTTAATATTACTCTTTTGCTTAACAATCGGTTGGTGATTTATGATTTTGAATATGGTAAACGTTTTTACATCATTTTATTTGAATGATTTCTGTGATACTGATATGCCCAATTTCATATTTGATTTTGTGAATTATTTTATTTTATTTTTTTTTTTTTTTTTATTTTTTTTTTTTTTTTTTTGGGGGGGGGAAATGCAGAAAGCCTTTAACGAATTACTCGACACTGTCAGAGATAGCTTATAAAATTTAAGACCAACACCAGATTGACGCAACCGAATCCCAGAACAAATATCACAAACCTTAGTGACTCAGGGAAATACTAACTCTAATAACACAACTAACGATAGCCATAGCAGTACTAATAATACTACTACTACTAATAATAATAATAATAATAGTAATGATACTAATAGTACTTACACATTTAGATACAGAAGAACGAATCAGGCAGCTGTAATAACACAGGCCACACGTTTCTGTGGACAATTAGAAGATACCAATCCTGACAAAAATAGGCTAGAAGCCTATTCAGTGAATCGTTGGTTAGATGATGCAGATAGCCGCATATCTTCAGGGGGAATAACTGATGAAAGAGCTAAGATTAATGTAGCCTTGCTTCTCGTTCCGAATTCTATTAGTTTCAGCAAATTGCCTAAATATGATGAAATAGAAATATTTGTTTATCGCTCTGGGAACCAGTATGTAAAGCGGACACATAATATGATATTACTAAATTCCTAAACCCGCAGTATGACTCCATAGCAAAATAACAGAATACTTGCAGACCACAAACATCACCATAGGAGATAAGACGCAGTTCGGTGATGACGAAAAGGACTTAGTTAGTCTAAGATATATATTGAACTACTTGCTATTTGGAACAATATATCATGCACTTGGAGAAGATGAAAAGAAGCCTTTCAGAAAAATTAAAACTGATCCAAAGAGTAATAGCCCTCAAACATTAAAAACAACGAGGCAAGAAATCCAGAAGACAAATATATCTTTCCAAGGAATTTGTAGGGGTAACAGAAAACCGAAGTGAAACGAAAAGCAGAAATAACAATCCTTCATATAGAATGAATAATAAGTACTAAGATAATTCCAGACAAGAAGGGAATAGATCAACTTCCTTTCAAGGGATTATGCCCAAAATACTAAAAGAAAATGGAATCCGAACCAGTAAGGAA
Organism: Macrobrachium nipponense; assembly: GCF_015104395.2. Taxonomy (NCBI): domain Eukaryota; kingdom Metazoa; phylum Arthropoda; class Malacostraca; order Decapoda; family Palaemonidae; genus Macrobrachium; species Macrobrachium nipponense. Next base: position 16,763,674 of record NC_061099.1, on the reverse strand, counting down.
GGCAGAATCATTCAAGGAATGGTCCACCCTTAACTTATAAGCCTGTTTAATCTTCAAACACAAATACCTCAAATCAAGTGAACTATTCAGCTCAAGGAGCGAGACAAAAGACAGCTTGCGAAAACTGTGGGTATACAAATTATTCCACTAACGAGTGCAGAAAGCCTAGAATCTGTACAGTTTGCAAGAGGGTCTGCCATTTAACTAGAAACTGTTGATTCAATAATCAGGAAACCAATAAGAAAGTAGTAAAAATAAGTCGTCCTAATCCAAATAAGTCTTCAAGCCAGTGACAATGAACCTCTTCACAGAAGAAAGAAAAAAATCCCTTCAAGAGGATGAAAGAGAAAAAGAAGATAGAGCGACAATGGGAAATGAAGGTTCATCCGCATTTTTCTGTTTAAATAGCAAAGAAGTAGTATCCTCCATGAAAGAAGAAGAAATAAACAGAAAGGATCTGCCTATTATAAAGATTCCAATAAATGGAAAGACATGTACTGTACTTATAGATTCAAGTAGTACCGTAAATATAATGGATAAATCAACTTTACCAGATAATTAGGCATTGTAGAAACGCTGATTCAGGGTCAAGATAGAGTTATAAAAGGAATAGAGGGTAAACAAATTAGAAGTCTAGGAAATGTGAACTTAGAATTAGATATTTTCTCACACAAATTTGTTGAAAGTTTTCTAGCTCTAGAAGACAGATTTTTTTCCCGCGCAAGTATTGTTCTCATTTAATTTATTGAGGACATATGGAATGACCCTAGATAGTCATGAAGGAAAGATTAGCCTGAAACAGGATAATCGGAAGAGCGTATGTTTTACGCTTGACGAAGAAAAGTCTCACCCAAATCTGATCAATTTGTCTGAGACAGTTTCGACAAGCGAGAGAGACATGCGGGAAAAGCAGATGAGTAACCAGAACAGGAATTCCCACCATTACAGCATACAGAACCAATGAGATGTGCACATAAAGATAATATATGCTCAAATACAAGTAATTACTCAGATATAAATAATGGTGATCACCGAAACTCTGAATATAACGGAAAAGTTGCCTATACAGATACCTATACAGATACATGTACTAATAAATGTAGTAATGAGTTATGACAACGAAGGGAAAATATTAAATGAAGTATTGCTATTAGATAAAATAAATAAATCAGATATAAATAATATAATACAGGTAACAGAAGAAACCACTGAAAATGCAGAGCTTTGTTATTTTGCAGACCTATAAGTTGAAGAGATATGTTGCGTTAGCACAGTTGATGATAATAAAGTACAATTTACTCTCATTAGAGCAGTAGCTTTACATCCAAAATGCTTAACAAAAATATATCTAAGAGCAAAGGAGAACGTAAAGGCTAAAGATGTTCTATAATTGAACGACGAATTGACAGATTTTGTCAGAATGGATAATTAACTAGTCCACATGAATGGTGATAATTGTAAAACTTATGTCCAAAACTATGTAGATAACATAGGAATACCCATTAACATTCCTTTACTACCAGTAGAAGAAAAGGCACTTTTCTCTATAAACAGTCAAAACTCTCAAATAAATCAAGAAGTAAATAAAACAGATTTTACAAAAAATAGAAACAAGTGAATTAAGGTGCTAAAGAAATACAGAAATGTAATGGCTGTAGAAGGAGATAAACTAGGAAGAACAAATGTTCTACAACATAGGATATTGTTAGATGATGGAGCCAAGCCATTTTTTATTCCTAATTATAGACTACCAATAAGCCAGAGACCCATAGTTGATAATTTGATAAAGGAAATGAAAAGAGATGGAGTAGAAATTCCTTCTAAATCTCCATATAATTCTCCATTGCTACTTGTTCCAAAGAAAGATGGCAGTCGGAGACTTGTAACAAACTATAGAAAGTTAAGCTCCTACACAGTTCCTGATAGAATGCCGATGCCAGTAATTCAAGCTATGTTAGCTCAATAAGGAGGGCCCAAAATATTTTCGTCCTTAGATCTGCTTAGTGGATATTAGCCAGTACCTCTAGATGAAGAATCCAAACAATTCACAGCCTTCAGCACACATAAAGAACATTTACAGTTAGAAGTAATACCATTGGACTCACATCAGCCCCTTTAACGTTTGTTAGATTAATGTTAAAAATTCTAGGAGTTATAGAAAATGTTGCAGTATACTTGGACGATTTTATCATTTTTATCAAAGACTTTGAAAGCCATCTCAAAATATTAGAATTGGTCTTAGAGAGATCAAGAACTGCAGGACAAAAATTAAATTAAAGAAAAGTCAGTTCAGGATGAAATCATTAGAATACTTGGGTCATGTAAATTAGTGCAGACGGACTACGCATGCAGGCAGGTAAAATAAAGACTATAATTGATTGCCCAGCTTCCGCTAATTTGAAAGCATTAAGAAGGTTCCTAGGTATGGTTAGATATTATAGGCCTTTTATAAAAGGTTTTGCTACTATAGCCAAACCTTTGACAAAACTAACCAAAAAGGATGTTAAATATGAATGGAAGAATGAACAAGAAACAGGTTTTCGAACATTAAAGAGTAAAATGACCAAGAACCTTGTTTTGGTCTACCCAAATTTTTCAAAAGATTTTTATTTAGCTTGTGATGCCTCAAGTACAGGGCTAAGAGCTGTATTGTTATAAAAGTCCAAAACTAGTATGAGAGCAGTATATTATGATAGCAGAATTTTAAACCCACCGGAAAAACACTATAGTAACACAGAAAGAGAGTGTTTAGCTTTATTTTGGGGTTTAAAGAAATTTAGACAAATGTGCTTACTGATCACAAACCCATTTGTGAGTTGTTTAAAAAGAGAACTTTTACTAACAACATGAAATTCAATAGATAGTTCATTAGTATATTAGAGTTTGCTACAGAATTCAGATATATTCCAGGGAAATTTAACACTTTGGCAGATGCATTATCCAGATCTCAAGAAGAAACAGAAAAAGGCATTACAACTAATGCCTTTTGTTTTAGTTGTCAAGTTGTAGATTTAGATTTAGAAAGAGTGAAAATACAAGAAAAAGATGCAAAAATCAAACAAATAGTAGGACAGCTATTTCTAGATGAATTCTTAAAACCTGATTTTCAGTTAATAAATGGTTTATTGTAAAAAATACCGACAGAGAAAAATGGTTGTTCCCGACTATATATCCCAAAAACACTAACCAGAGAAGTTTTAAAACTAACACACTTATATAAGTTAGCAGGATATCCAGTAATTAAAAAGACAAGCAATTGTAATGAAGATGCCAAGAACTTTGTACAAAATTGTGTAGTTTGCAATCAACATAGAGGTAACGTAAATCCAAGAGCTCCACTTGAAAAATATCCAAAAGAATTAAATCCATTTCAAGTAGTATATAACTATGGATTTTTTGGGTCCATTTCCAACAACTATTAGAGGAAATAAATAAATATTAGTCTTCTTAGACTATCTAACTAGATATGTAGAAATCGTACCTATAAGAAACAAAGATGCAGCTACAGTAGCCGAAGCTCTTAAATCTAGAATATTACAAGACATTCATGTCCGCAAGTACTTCTTAAAGAAAATATGTGAATGTTATGAAATAAATAAATGTCAAATAACCGCTTACAAATCAAGTTCTAATGGAGCAGTGGAACGAACTAATCGTAAAATAAAGGATATCCTGAAAATTTTAGTGAGCCCACGGACAGAAGATTGGGACTTAGCCCTAGAAGACGTCCAATTCACATTGAATAATCCTATAAATGAAACTATAGGAGAATCCCCACATTATTTGCCATATGGTTACCAGAAAATAATGCCAAATGCATTGTTAGACGATGCAACACCAACCAGACATACTTATAGCTATGACGACTATGTAAGGACGGTATTTCTGCCGAAATGTCCGTCCTCCCCTTGTACATACCTTTATATATATATATCCAAAAGGTAGAGCAGCTTGCGGCCTTTCCTCCAGTATATATACCATCAACATATGTATCCTGTACGCTTAATTATATGTATATTTGTAGGTGCGAGAAAGTACAATCACAGCAGGATTCCATTCCCTTTTGTATGTGAGCGTGACAAACACTACGTTTCCGTCTGCACAGCCTCCATATATGTATCCGTTTCTGATCAATAAAGTTAGTACAGTTCTCTCGATGTCCCTGTTCGATCCTCATAACTGGTGACCTCCAGATTAGGACAGGCGGTGATTTTGACTGCTCCCTCCAGAAACCCATTAATGGACTCAAAACGGCACCTCAGTCTTGGTTTTCTGGCGCTCCTACCCACGGTCAACCAAATGCCATTAGCGGACTAAAAACGGCACATCCTCAATAGGAATGTTTTGGCATTCCACTCACGGTTTGGTCTACCATTAATGACTCACGTTGACCAGAACCTGCCTCTCATGCTGTGGCGGGATGCACTAAAGCAACCCCCACACCCTTGATCCCCCTTACAGACAATTGTCTCCTCACAACACAACTTTCTACTTACGTTATCTGTAACCAGACTCTTAGATAAAAGGATATTTAAACCACTCAAATAACTTAACACTATATTTCCTAACTTAACACTTAACCAATAACAAAAATAAACCCACAACCTAACATAAACGACCCAACTTAGATTATATAATATATATTGGCCTTATAGGCGAATAGTGCCTGCAGCACTCCACACTAGTGGCACTTGAGCCACAGTACCGTAACCAGCAGTACTTTTAGGTCAATCAGTATGATCCGCAGTCAATCTCTCAATCCAAATTCGTTCCTGTCATCAACTTCAGGAATATCAATCTTCCAAGAACGATTCCACTATCAATTCCAAGGTCCAGCCATAGTCGTCATCATCAATATCAATCTTAATCCTTGGTCACAATTTTCCACAATCAAGGGTCGTTCCGGGTCGTCAGCAATATCAATCTTACAATCCTCCAAGAACAATCTAATCCATAATCCAATTCCACGCAATAGTCTGCAATAGTCTGCAATACCGGGAGATATGAGGAGAATTCCCTCTCTACAGCATATGTGGGAAGATGTAGATAGAGGAAGGTTAAGGAGGAACTGCAGTCTGGAAAGAAACATCAATCATCACTATCATTCAAAGCTAACTAACTAAATAAACAAACCTACCACTCACATCCACACTAAAAAACAAAAGTACTTACTGTCAAAAGCAAGACAGATAATCCAAAAAATATAAATAGTCCAGGCAGCCGAAAACACAGTCACCTCTGCTGCACCCAGAATAAATAAAAGCACTCACTCAAAACACCCGCTATCGTACTAAATGACAAAAACAAACAAAAACTAAACAACTACCTTAATTACACTCACAGTTGTTTCTATCACAAACTACCGTTCCACCAACCACCGCTTTCTCTCTCTCTCTCTCTCTCTCTCTCTCTCTCTCTCTCTCTCTCTCTCACTGAAGAATTTGGCAATACAGAAAATTCAATCCTCCACAAAGCCCACTCTCCACAAGCTCCAAGGCACCCGCCATCTGCTCCATCTCCCCTAGCAAGTATGCGTCCTTCCTACAGGAGTTACCAGAGGTGTTCAAACCAGAGCTCCACCAGGTGGTAGGGGTCACACCCAAACCCGGTGTGTACCACCACATTGACACACGCAAAATTCCATTGCTTCCCACCGAAGCACCTCCAGGAAGCCAAGAAGGCGTTCGCGGAGATGGAGCAGATCGGCATCTGTAAGAATGCTGCCAGCCCATGGGCATCGCCCCCACCCCCACCACCCACCCCCCCCCCCCCCCCCGACATGGTAAAGAAGGCAGTCGGTACATGGAGGCCTTGTGGGGATTACTGCCACCTCAACCTCGTCACCACGCCCGACAGCTACCCCCTGCCAAACATGCAGGACCTCACCTGGAACCTCTAATGGGCAAACATCTTCTCAAAGGTAGACCTTCTAAAATCCTATTTTCAGGTTCCCGTCCATCCTGATGACATCCCAAAGACAGCAATCATCATGCCTTTTGGGTTCTTTGTGTTCGCCTTCTCCACCTTCGGCCTGCGGAACACCGGAGCTAACTTCCAGTGCCTAATAAACATGATCCTCAGCGATTTACTCTTCTGGATCTGCTATGTAGACAATATTCTTATATCTTCCAGAGCACCTGAGGAGCACCTGAACCACGTCTGGGCCATCCTCAAGCACCTACAGGAGAATGGGCTCATCATCCGGTTCAACAAATATACCTTTGGTACGGAGAAGGTGGATTTTCTGGGCCACAAAATCACCCCAGCAGGAGTATGTCCCATGGCATCAAAGGTAGCCGCAGTGGAGAAGTTCCCGACACCAACGACGGTCAACAAGGACCTACAGGAGTTCATCACGATGGTGAACTACTACAGGAGGTTCATCCCAGACATCGCCCGCACCATGCGCCCTTTGACCAAAGTCCTTAAGGGCAAGCAAAAGAAGCTGGTATGGGAGGAGGCCCAGCAGCACGCCTTCAATCTCAACAAGGCGTCCCTCAGCAGGGCTACAACCTTGGCCCACCAGGATCCTGATGCTCCCCTGACTCTCCCGACTGATACCAGCAATATCGCATGCAGAGCCATCTTGGAAAAGACCTTCTTCAGCAGGAAGCTGAAACCCGCCAAGACTTGTTACAGCACCTTTGACCGTGAGCTCCTTGCTGTCTACCAAGCTGTCCGCCACTTCAAGTACCTGGAAAGTGTCCCGTTCACCATAAGGACGGACTACCAGCCACTGGTCCATGCCTTCATCAAGGCGGGAGATGCTTGGTATGCAAGGCACTAATGACACTTCGCAGCCATCTCTGAGTTCGGGTGCTCCATCAAGTACGTCCTCGACAGGAGGAACCCTGTAGCCGACACCCTCTCGAGAATTGAAATATATTCCTTGCACCTCGGTGTGGACTATGAGCCTAGCACAAGAGCAAGCCTCCAACCCTGAAGTGCCAGCTTACTGCACCGCCATCACTGCCTTCCGGTGGGAAAACATCCCCTTCGGTCCTTCCAGACTGATGCTCCTCTGCGACACCAACACCAGCCACCTGCACCCCTTGATCCCAGCCTCCCAGCGGAAGCTGGTTTTCGACGTGATACTTGGCATCTCTCATCCGTCGGCCTGTACGGCAACCAGACTCCTGACAGAGAAATTCGTGGGCATGGCATCAACAGGGACTCCCAGGAATGGGTCAAGAACTGTATCGCGTTTCAGAGCAGCAAGAACAGGAAGACACATTGAATCAGGAGTAGGGACTTTCCCTTAACCCAGGCAGAGATTCAGGCCCATACATGTGGATCTCGTCAGCCATCCTCTCCCATCCGACGGTGCCAGATACCTCTTGACGGTGATTGCCCGGTCCACCAGGTGGCCAGCAGCCACCCCAATGTAGGAAGCCACTGCATACACCTGCTCCAAAGACCCTCCTCTCCAGCTGGATCAGCCACTTCGGAGAGCCAGATATCACAACAGACTGGGGAACCGCCTTCACCTCCAAACTGTGGTGGGTGGTAGTATCTGAAAGGTCAGCATCTCTGCCAAAATGTACATATTTTCATATATATATCCAAAATGTAGAGTAGTTTGCAGCAATTCCACCAATATATATGTATATATAATATATATATATATATATATATATATATATATATATATATATATATATATATATACATAAGCATATACATAAGCATATGTGATACATATTTTGATGGTATATATATATATATATATATATATATATATATATATATATATATATATATATATATATATATATATATATATATATATATATATATAATATATACCACTCAAAATATGTATCACATATGCTTAATCATATGTATATTTATAGGTGCAAGAAAGCACAATCACATTGGGACACCGTTCACTCTGTATGTGCGTGTGACGGACTTTACATTTCCGTCCACACAGCCTCCTTATATGTATCTGTTTCTGATCAATAAAGTTAGTACAGTTCTCTCGAGGTCTCTGTTCAATCCTCATAACTATGTTGCATGGAAAATCAGATATACATACGAGACCATCATGAAAATAAGAGCTAGACTAAAAGACGTACACAATGTTCATGCAAATTACTATAATAAAAATACCACTAACCCAAACACTACAGTGGGTACTAACCCATCCCCACCTAACCTTACCGAACCTAACCACCAGCCAACCTATCCTAACCTAAAGCACCCCATCTAACCTAACCTGACATAACCCACCTTCACCTAACCTAACCCACCCCAACCCAACCTATCCTAACCTAACCTGGCCTCCATTAACTTACCTAACCTAATTCACCCCCACCCAACTTATCCAAACCTAACCCACCTGCCACTTAACCCACCTTCAGCTATGCTAACCTAACCCACCCCACCTAACTTAACCTAAACCTAACCCACCCCCCCACCCAACCTAACCTAACCTACCTCCCACTCAAACTATCCTAACCTAATCAACCTCCCACCTAACTTAACCTAACCTAACACCCCACCCCCACAAACTTAACCTCACCTAACCCACACTCACCTAACCTAACCTAACCCAATCCCCACCCAACCTATCCTAACCTAACCCACCTGCCACCTAACCCACCCCTCACCTACTCTAACCTACCCCTGACCCAATAACCTAACCCTGCCCTACCCAACCTATCCTAACCTAGCTCATCTGCAACTAACAAAAGCTAACCTAACTCAACCCCACTTACCCTTACCTAATCCACCCCAACCTAACCTAACCTAACCTAACCTAACTCACACACCACCCAAGCTATCCTAATCTATACTACCCCATACCTAACCTAACCTGACCCACCCCTCCAACCAACTTATCCTTACCTAACCCACCTCCCACCTAATGTAACCCACCCCCACCCAATCTATCCAAACCTAACCCACCCCAAATTAACCTAACCTAACCTAACCCACCCACACCAACCATTCCAAGGAATACTGTTACAATATTTTTGGAATTTGACAGGCTATTCTTAATTAGTTTATTTCACAAAATATCACTATATTCAAAGACTAAGTTAATATCAATACTTTATAAAATGGGCACAGCAGGAATGAAATTAGGATAAAATGGTACTCAGAGAATATTCTTAAGTTTGTTTTTAACACTGGTTAAATTGTAATATGTCTTTTTTGCTTTATTTTTACAAAATTCCAACAAATTTGGGCGGTAACATAATGAATCTCCTATTTTATCAATAACTTTAAACCCATCTTCCAAAAATTCAGGTCTACAAATTCTAAGAGCTCTGAGATACATACTGGAAAATGTTAACATCTTATTTGTTTAGCATGGTTAGAGTAAAATTGGATATATGACAAATTATTCATGGGTTTCCTATATACTTTAAAACAAAACTTTGTGCTATTTCTAATAACTAAGACATCCAAAAATGGTATATAACTTTTCTTCATTTTCTATTGTGAATTTTATGGATGGTGCAATATTATTAATTGTATGCAGGAAAACAGGAATATTTACATATTCTTTTACAATACAAAAACAGTCGTTTACATATCTTACCCAAAACCCCTTACAGAATAAATTTCTTGGAATAAATCTAGTGAATAAATCATGTGAATATTAGACAAAAGCGGAGAAAGAGGGTTACCCATAGCAGAACCAAATATTTGTTCATTAAAATTACCATTGAAAATGAATTTTAACATTTTTATACATGGGGTTACCAAATCAATAATGACGTTAGTAGGTAATTCTAGATAATAAAAGTCCAAATCTTGTGATAAATATTTAAGTAAGTCATCAATCCGAACTTTAGTAAATAAAGGTGTTACATCAAAACTGGTTAGTTTGACAGTACTGGATAATTCAATATGGAAGAGTCTAGCACAGAAATCAACAGTTTTGTAAATGGGAATTTGAAATAGTAGCCCAGATAGGTGATAGTAATTACTAGATATTTAGAACGCTTATAGCTAGTCGAAGCAGTTTAACTGATAATGGGACAAATAGGGAAAGTCTTTTATGGGTCTTGTTTAATCTGTACATGTCAGGTAAAGAGGGCCATCGTCGGAACTTTCTCTTTTATTGAACTGAATTCCTTTAGTATAAAATTGGGTCTTTCCGTAGCTTTTTATAAGTACTAGAGTAAGATAATAAGTTTTTCATTTTAGACACAACTAATTTTATCCATTACTACAAAACAATTGGATTTGTCAGTTTTGGTAATATGCAACATTTTATCTTTCTTTGTTTCTTGAATTGCATCTATAAACCTTTTTGGGAAATTCGTTACATTGATTGAAAGTGATATATTTATGTTTATCTTTTCCAGCTTGGATATCTCTGAAATGATGTTTGCTCATGAAACTTCATCACTAATGGCATACGATAAACCATAACCTAAAGCACATTTTAGATTCTGGTTCAGTTCTTTGCTTGAAAGGTTTATTACACAATCATCTTCATGTTTGTTATTCCAGTCACTTATCTCAATGAGGCTTTTAAAATTTTTATCCATGCGATGCGATAGTTTATTTAGGTTGAATCTAATGTTATTATAAATTTTGTCCAGTAGCACTGTTCTCCAATCCAATATAATTCATGAAATCAAATCTGACATTTCTCAATTTCTTGAACACATTAAATTCAAGCCTCTTTGTCTTTTCTATATGTTCGTTGAGGGAGATCACACGCAACTCATTAAAAGGAGATTCACTGTCCACTCGTAATCGCTGAGGTAATAATGACTTTGGGATTACTTGCTCTTGCAGACACTTTTACAAGAATTTTCTTCTCAATCATGTACTATTTGCTTTAACCAATGTCCTTTGGAAATTGAAGACAACTGTAAATTCACTTTCAACGGCAATTTTTATGAACAAATACTTGGTATGGCTATGGATAACCCTCTTTAGATACTTTTGTCTAATATGTGCATGGAGTTCTTTGATTCTAGACTTATTCCAAGAAATTTATTCTCTAAGCAGTTTTGGGTTAGATATGTACTGTCGGCTAAAAAACTCGTGGCAGAGTTTCATAATTTTTCGTTCACCTGCCTGATGCACGATTCATGCCTTATTTATCTATTTTTCTTTTCAAAGATGGAAGAAATCATGTGTAATGACGTTAAAAACAGTCACTGATATCTTTAGAACATTATGTTATGTTATTGTGTAAAACTATTTTCCATATAGCAAAATTGACGTGAACGAAACGAAATGATAAAAAACGTCATATCACAACCATAGATATACATTACCAAATAGATAGGAGACACCTATCACTAGTAGTATCGCATAAACATAGTCCTTAAATTATCATTTCAATATTAACTTGAAGGTAGTTGAACTATTCCATTTGGTAAATTTTACAGAAAATATTGGAATCTCACAAAATGCTATCAAATTTAAAAACAAAAAGAAAAAAAACGATATCTAACAGTGTGAACCAGACGACCTCACTCTATTGCTTTTGATGTTATCTGCACGGGAATCTAATGTCAATGTGTCATTTATCGGTCTAAGAAACATCTCTCGATGAGCGAGAGAATTATTGCACTACATTCAGTGCAAGTTCCTGTTGGAGAGATATCAAGAAAGCTTAATAAACCGGAGAGAATCATACATAGATGAATAAAATTGTTTAAAGAACGGCAAAATTTAGAACATGGGCCTAGAGGTGGAATACCACGAAGCACCACATGAGAGCAAGACAATACAGTAGTGTAATGTTGCTGAGCAACATTCATTTGTGAACTTTGAATTCTAGTGCCTCGTCACGACATTGCTGAACCAGGAATCATAACTAGCTCTACGCTTATGACTGGTGTCTGATGAATACTTTAGATGGAGAGGAAGAGATTTTTAAATTTACACTTGAAGTTTTTGATAGTTGTCTAATGAATAAGTCTAATGAATAAGCAAACTTATCTTTGATGGATGAGAGATTCAGTTAGGTTTACTCTTTTTGTTTTGTTAGGGAGGGAAACGGTTTCAATGATGCATGCATTTTTTTTTCTTCAAAACCTAAAGAATACATTTTATTGGGAGATACTTTATTAACATCGGCCTAATCCTTCCATCACTCCTATACGCCACCTCCGCTCTCTCCTACATCTCAGGCGACTAGATCCGATTTCTCGTGAAAGCATCACTAATGATAACGGTTATTTTAAAATTCCCCGCACCGACAACGGACGCCTTAAAATGCATGTTTATAAAATATTTTCTGTTCAAAGAAACTTTATCTTTCATTCCACAAAATATGTGCATACACTCGTGTTAGACCCTGTAGCCGTCAAAGAGCAACCCTTGATTAAAGCAGTAGGTTTTTCTTGAAAAAAAAAAAAAAAAAAAACATATGAAATAGACTTAAACGAGAACGTCACCTTTCATATTTCTCATCCTTTCAGCTACTTATAATATGCTTATGGTAGTAGGTCTAGTAGGTATACATGTGAAACTAATTTGAATTAATTTCTATTTAGAAGAAATGAATAGCTACAGAAAGATCAACCTAAGAAAGCTTTAAGGAAAGTAAGCCTTTCTTAATGTATTCTTCAGTTTTGACTCCCACAGCTTTCCAAGGTATCCAAATGAAACAGGATGATATTCAAGGAATTCGATAAAAAATAACACTGAATTATATTCGTTTGATTTTTTTATGATTGCTTTTTTACTTTGAATAGCTAGGTCTGAGTTAATTATGTTAAGCAATTATGAAAAGGATAAGACGAAAGGCGAACATGGCTAATAAAACAAGAATAACGGGAATAGTCAAATAAAGCAGATTAATATACTATATATATATATATATATATATATATATATATATATATATATATATATATATATATATATATATATATATATATATATATATATATATATATATATATATATATATATATATATATTATTTATATATATTACATATATAGTCGATTTAAATATTCATTAATATTACGTATCCGAGAGAGTATGCTGCTGAAAATAGACCTAGGCTAATCATGTGGGAAAATCATTAGTCCAATTTAGGCCCACTAAATGTGTCATGCAAATTATTTTATTGATCAAAGGACAAAATTAGTTTAACTAAACATCGTTTTCAAAGAATTTTAACGCCTTGATGTATTATTTATCGGCTGTAGGAGACAAAATGACAACACCCCAGTGCAGTACGATATGTTGAGTCAAGACTCGAGCGGCAGCAAAGCCAACTTCAAAATCTTCGGTATGCTGTTACGAAGCTAGAGTTGAGAATAAAATTAGAAATCGTGGACCCATCGGTATATATTTTCCTTACTTTGCAAAATAATTATCTTTAATACGTTGAATAAGTCTACTCAGTTCTAATGTAATTTATTTCAAGTATAGCACCTTTGAAAGGATATGTTATTTATTGTTAAGTAAATAATCTGGCACCTGCATATGGCAATATTTCCATAACGAACAATGAATTAAGAAACTACGCCAATTCTTCGTTGGCCGTCTGTACACGACTGTTTTTGTATTGTAAAAGAAATTGTAAATATTCTTGATTTCTTGCATACAACTAATAATCTTGCACTATCCATCAAATCCACTATAGAATATGAAGAAAATAATTGTATATCATTTTTGGATGTCTTAG
>NC_061099.1:16729085-16749553 GCF_015104395.2 Macrobrachium nipponense | reverse complement strand
TTTTTGGATGTCTTAGTTATTAGAAATAACACCCATTTTTGTTTTAAAGTATATAGGAAATCCACGAATAATTTGTCATATATCCATTTTTACTCTAACCATGTTCATCGGATGGTCACTGAAGGAGCTCCGCCTAACTTCCGTGGCAGCCGGTATTGCTATAAAGAGAGAACATTATGCTCTCCCTTCAAGTTGATGCCCAAACCATCAGTGACAGGCCACATGAGGCCATGATATTATCTCATCAAATTCCCGCCAAGAAACCCTTCGCATCAGAGACACGAAAAGATGGGCTAGGGCTTGCGTTACAATAGAAGGTATCCAGTGGCCAATGATTCCTGGAAGAAAGTCGTCTTTTGCGATAACGAGGAGACATTTTCCACTGATGAGCATGGCAGTCTTCTTCACTGCTGGAGTTTAACATTAACTAATTTAATGTTGAACTTCTTTCTAATTTTAATTCTTGAGAAGCTTAGACAACACTAAGTACAAAATTTGGCTTTATGTATTCAATTAATTTCATAATGGTTATCAAAATGATAGGCCTAAGTAGCAATGAAAGAAATCAGAAATTACACTTGATAACGGCATATATATATAATATATATATATATATATATATATATATATATATATATATATATATATATATATATATATGTGTGTGTGTGTGTGTGTGTGTGTGTGTGTGTGTGTATATATATATATATATATATATATATATATATATATATATATATATATATATATATGTATGTGTGTGTGTGTGTATATATATACGTATATATATATATATATATATATATATATATTATATATATATATATATATACACACATTAAAGATCATTGCAAAAGGAATCCATTTTCAGTAAAAATAAATTCCAACAGATTCCTTTTGTAGTGATCTTTGACCATCCAGATTATCAAGGAATTATCCCAGTTAGTAACATGGCCTGTCTTAAGCCAATTATCTGCAATGCCATTATTCATTAAGCCTCTTTATATGGAATGTTTTTTCTGAGAGCATCTCACCTTTAGATCTCTTGATGTTTGCCCTATATAAATTTTATTACATTCTTTATAAGGAATGCTGTATATAATATTGTTTGAATTTGACTGGCTATTCTTAATTAGTTTATTTCTCAAAATATTATCATATTTAAATACTAAGTTCATATCAATACTTTTAAATCGGGTACAGCAGTAATGAAATTAGGATGATATGGTACGCTGAGAATATTCTTAAGTTCTTTGTTAACACTGGTTGGTTGTAATGTCTTTTTTGCTATATTTTTTCAAAGTTCCAAAAAAATATGGAGTGTAGCATAATGAATCTCCTATTATATCAATAATTTGAAACTCATCTTCCAAACATTCAGGACTACAAATTCTAAGAGCTCTAAGATAAATACTGAAAAATGTTGACACCCTAATTTGTTTAGCTTCTAAAGCAGCGCAACCATAGGGTCGTCCTCCACTTTTTTTCAATATATTCATTATATCTCTCTTTGACTCTGTTGCCGTGTCCATCTATAGAAAGCTTTTCTATTTACGACAAGTTGCCGTGCAAATCTACTATACAAAAGTTAGTCCCATGTAAGCTAATGATCGATGAGTTTGTTACCGATTTTATCGGTGTAAGTTAACTTTTCTGCCCGAGTGTGGCTTTACACAATAACATACGACGTCATGAGATTTTTTATCTTTATACAATTTCGCTGATGATTGTTCAACATTATTTCTTTGGTTAAGATGCTTCTGTTTGGATTCGAAATATAGTTTCTTCTTTGACTCGTTTGCCCATTCCTGTGGCACGAAATTTTTCAAAATGTTTCGTTATTTTTCATAATAAGAATTTTCCACTCACCATTCTTTTTTATATTGTTAACCGTATGATTTTGGTTAATAACCAAAATCGAATAAGAAAAGCACACTTCATTGTATATGTCAAGAGAATAAATTATTGTTATGTGAACGAAAACTTCTTGAACATGCATGTTGTGATGAAGATTCGGTTAGAGGGAAGTAGTACTCAGATAATAAAGGTTAATATGAAACTGTAAATGATGATGAATAAGGGAGTAGGAGTTACTGAAATACTATTATTATATTTAGTGCTTCAATTATTCTTCAGTGATATTTTCCTTTGTGTACATTATTATTATTATTATTATTATTATTATTATTATTATTATTACTATTACTCTCGAACGTAATAAAATCTGTTATTTCATCCATACTTGTTTCAACCAGCCAGGACAGCTAATAAAAATATCAAGTGAACTTTGACATGGAGTTTTCTCAAAGCGGCGGACTTTAAGTCAACAAACATTCCATTAGGTTTTCGTGTTGACTCTGGTATTTTTTGCGTGGGCGCGCGTTTGTGAATCTTTTGTATTTTCCATACTGTCCGTCTGTTAACAGGAATAAGGAAAAAAAAAAAAGTGTAGCGATGGATTTTGGAACGCTAACCTAAGGTCAAATGTTATATTTTAGATTTTTGTGTTTATTCTAATTCTTCTTTATATCTATGTTTCTGCCCGTTATAGATTTTATTGAGAAAAATTGCTGTGAGTCAACGATGATTTCTGTTTTCTGTAATGGTGGCAAAGACCTAGACCCCTTAGAAATATGTTTTATTACATATTACTACATACAATTTTATGGATATTGCTCGCAAATGCCTGTAATATTATGAAGGTAATTTTGGTGTCAAAACTACAAACATTTACGTAAGTTACTGTGATTGTATTTAAGAACAATTTAGGTATACATATTTTATTCGAACAAGGCTACCTAAAAATCCCTTGTTTATTGCTTTACAGAGTTCAGTATGCTTATTGAGAGCAACAGCTCATACAAGTCGCAAAATGACTCTCTTAATTAATATCTTGTTTTACATTTCTAAGTGTTTATGTTTTCCACGAAAATTTCTTCATGAACCTAGTTATCTCTTTACGTCTATTATATCCGTCTTTCAACCAAGAAATAATATATGCCATAGATTCTAGTTTTTTCTTCTCTGACAGTATCTTTTCTTGAAGAAAAGCCTCAGTTTTTCAAGATATGTTTTTTTTTTTTCATTTTATTTTGATAGTATTTACACAAAGCATCAGTGCGTTACAGTGGCTTTGTGCCGTGTCCATATTTAATCGTTTATGATCATCGATAGGATGACGTAATGAATTGGTTTATATTTATATTTCTTTATAAGTCGTCCTTTCGCTATTCCTTGAAAATGTCGTTTATTAGAGCATTTTTGTTAATTCTCAGCCCGTACCTCCCTTACTTATCCTACCTATATGTATGTACATATTATATATAATATTAGTATAGATAGATATATATATCATATATATATATATATTATTATATATATATAAGAATAGATATAATATATGGTATAACATATTATATATTATCAATAATATAGTATACACACACATATATATATATATATACATATATATATATATATATATATATATATATATATATAATATATATATATATATTAATTAATCAGTGGAGGATAACTTATCATGGCTGATGGTATTAAATTCTCGAAGGTATAAGGAAAGCACGCATAAAACATATTCATTGATACATGATAGCCTTCAACCCACTTTGCAACGCTTATCTTGCACGTCAATAAAAGGGAAAGGGCAGAGGGAGCGGGGGCAGGGCGGGGGGTGATTAGCCTTGCTTCTGGAATTGTTTAGATATTTTGGAACATTTTGACCTATCTACAGAGTTGTCCATTCCTGACATTATTGCAATCGTAAAATGTTATTTTCCAATAAATATTAATGGTGATAATTGCTGTCTGCTCCTTCTGTCATACTTTTGTTAATGATAATCTCCCTGTCTGTCTCTCTCTCTCTCACAAACACACACACATACGTACACATACAAACGTGCTACACAAAGCTATAACACAACTTTATACAACTATGCACCAATGTCTCCACATTTTATAGGACAGGAACAGGCTGTTTATGTTTATACCCTATTCCAAAGCCTTTCTATTGTGCAATCCGAACACATTTATCCCAACTTCTACTTGATTTATTTTACAAAATCATATAGTTGCCGAATCCTAACTGGAGTTTGGCACCATTGTGCAAAATCACTTGGTTGAAACGCCACAATAAAACAGTGGAATTTCTTTGACACTCCATTCTTTAGTACAGAGAGTGAAGGGAAATAAAAAACCAATTAGCATAGTTAAACATAATTATTTTATTGACGGTATGACTGTTTATAACATTCAGACAAGTGACTCGTAGATTATGACATAACTTTCAGTAAATGCCTTGTTATCCAAGTATGTTTCTTTGTTTTTTTTTTTTTTTTTATCGACAGGTGTTTATTATATCGCACAGTAAATGAACAGTAAAGATCCTTTATAATTACAGAGAACAACATACTATAGAACATCTGTATAAATGACTGGAACTTTATTATATTTTGGCTGCATCCATCCTTGTATTTCGAGTCTTATCCTACGGGAATATCCGCACAATATCCTATCCTTCGCTTTTTCGTAAAGTGGAGCTCACAAGAATCATTTCTTTCCCAGATCTTACTGCTCTTCATTTCCTAGTAGCTTAGAGCAGACTGCCTTCTGTTCTTCCCGTAGCTCCAACTGACCTCATTAATCAAAATACAAATCCAGTATCATCGAATAAGAATATATTTTACCAAATGCTCTTGTATTCACACAATTCATCGTAGTATTTTCTGGTAGTTTTTTCTGTCGAGGGTTATTTTCTGGAGCGCGTTAACAAACTTCGTTAGTAATTAAAACACTAATCTTAGGATTTTCTAAACTTTTAGTCACTTTGTATTCATACTAATTTGGCATGTGCAAGTACAATATTTTGTCGCTGATTTTATTTGTAGCTTTATAAAGACTTATTCCAAGACGAAAATTCCATGAGGGGTTGCCTTTAGACCTAGGAAACACATGTTTTTTTTTCGAAATATGTTTCTATTTTAGGTAGTCAACCCTCTCCTGAAGATCGTAATGAATCCACTCTAATGTCCATCCGCTGCATTCACTTCACAAGGACCAAAATTGGCAAAATATCAGCACTCCTTGATCTCAAAAAACTTCACTGATCGTCGGGTTCCCTTTTCTAGCTCTTCTTAAGTCAGTGCGCAGATACAGCAAAATGTTACCACTGCGATTGAATATATGGAAACACGTATAATATAATAAACATTTCGAATATACTATTTAATATATACAATCGAACATTGTAAGTCCCCTCGATGTTTAGAAATCTGCTCTTCTTAACCTCCTGAAATAATTCAGTAGTGGTGAAATTCTTTCCTATTTTATTTCTTCATTGTTGAAAAAGCATTTCAGGAGATTACAGTAAGAATGTTGCCTAACTGTTGAACCTCTCAGGCATAATACATACATACACCCACACGTACTTGCACACATGCATACTCTTGCAATATTCATGACCCTACAGTATCTGTAAAATTTATATACAAATCTCTGAAAATTCTATAAACCATATCTCTTGAAATATGTACAATATACTTTCCATATGACTATACACAACATATATATAATATTTCTTCTTAATAAACTTCAAACGCATATAACAGTATAAATAATATTCTTTTTTCGACTATTCTATGAGAACGAAGATGGAAAACGTAGGTACTCTTGACTATTCGAAATTAGACAAGGAAATTTATGACACAAATATGATGTACAAAGAGATAGCAAGAACGATAGATAAATAGATAGGTATAGAGAGAAGGAGAGGTGAAATATATTATAAATATATTAATAATGTGTAAATATCCAACAAGTCTGAATTTTAAGCCTTCTTAGCTTCATAATGGAATAATTATCAAATATTATCGTTTTGAATGTAACGAAAATCCAGGTATGCAAAGCCATCCCAAGAAATTTTCACTACCCTTACACAAAAATTCTTATCAAAGTTATGCCAAATCACTTCATGTTTTATGAATATATAAATAAAAAAAGATGCACCTATTAAATGTCACTCAGTCAATGAAAAAAAATGGAATGAGTAAAAAGACGTTTTTAAAAACACACATTCTTTGGTTTTACGAGGATTCTGGTTGGACTTTTTTTTCCAGAGAAGCAAATTGTATGTAAAGCTTTTCTTTTCCCGAGAATTAAAACACCTATCTTGCGTTTTCTCTACAAATCAACCTGATATTTAATTTTTTCCATTTGTGCTATCAAAATAGTAAAGTTTTTTTTACCCCTACCAGGTAGGTCATTCAATGATTAATTTACAGCATCATTAAGATTGCAATTTCATTTTCTGATTTGCTAGTAACTTCAGGATGTCTCCTTGCAGGAAAATTCACAATTGCTCAAGGTTTTGCTCCTCGGTACGAACTATCTTTCAGACCAAGAATAAGACTTTTCAAGACAAATTTCACTTGTGGACTCTCTTCTATTTCACTGATGTTTGGTTACATTCTTTGTGGGATTTCAAGGATTCTTCTTTCGAAAACATAAACCTTAGTTATGTACCTCCACAAGCTTGTGCCTTTTCCCCTTCTCTCTAAGAAACTCCTTCGTATTCCACCATCCAACGGCTCAATACCTGTTCTTTTTACGACGGAACTTTGCCCCGTTCTCTGCACCTCGAGGTCCACTAATCTAGCATACTTTTCCTCTTGCCGCGAAATTAATTTCTATAATTTTCTGCTCTCCTGCTCTTTCTATTTTGTTTTGTTGTCGATGGGGAGACATTTACATCAATTTCCAATCGAACAGAAACCTCACGCTTCAGTTCTCTCTCTCGCCCCTTTCTTGCTAAGTTCCCTTCTTTCATTATATTTCTCCACATTCCTCAGGATGTCTCTCCCCTTTACTCAAGCATCCAAATCTCTCTCTTACATCACATCCCAATCCATACCCCTACATCGTTGAAATAATGTTAAATTGCTTTTTTTCGCCCTGTCCATCAGCGCTGGTCTTGACCTATCATGTGAATGGAATCCAGTAGCCCAATTAATCACAGCTTCACCCAATTTCTGTCTCATCTCAGTCCTCTTAATTGAAAAACTAATTCAGTCTCCTACTTCAGTCAACGTTTTGGGCACTCATGATACCTGACACCTGTCTTGGAGTGATTATAATAGTTCATATTAATTTATGAAAATCAAAATTTTTTTATGCCAGGTACTGCAGCCTTATAAGCCCAGAAGTTTTAATGTTTCTACGTTCTTCCTTACATGATCTCATCCCTTTAAGATTCAGCTTTATAGTAATCATAAAGTCTTCTTAGCTTTCGATTTTTCGTTTTAAAATGATTTTGCTTATTACTGAAAGTTATCAATCAGAATGAAATTTCTAATAAGAAAATAAATCATGGATGAAAATTTAAGGCTATTGAAACTAAACCGATAAAATTGCACGTTTGACATAAAAGCAGACGAGATATTTAACACTAACAACTATGCAGCTTTCAATCACTTAATTACGATGCCTTTTGTCACAGGACTATTCGGTAAACATCATTCCACAGAAATCCTACTTATCCATATCTTACCATTATTTTTTTACAGATATTTTTTGTTTTTATACATTGTTGACTTTTATTTGATTACACTCTGTTTCTAATTAAAACATCAGACATAAAAACACTTTTGTCATAAGCTATTCATCTATATGTATTCCCGTTTAATAACCATATCCATCTGCCAACGACAATCAGAAGAATATCATAAGCTAAATACTAAATCACATCTCTGCATAATAATGAAAATAATACCTTCGTATCCTTAATTCATACATTTGATTAGGCTAAGACCTGGCTTAATTAAGCAAGTCAAAGGTGTGAAAGCGGTATCCAATTTTCCGCGTAATCAGCTTAATATTAAATAAGAAGAACAGCGATTAATGTTTATTTTCCAGTTTAATCTGGTGCTAGCGTTAGCCTTAGAATGTATCAAATGCGAGTGATTTCTAGTTTTCCGACTAATACCTTCCTTTCTATTGACTGTCCTAATGTCTATTTTAAAGCTCAATTTTATCCTAATATACACTTTGGTCACTCGGTTCATTGTTAACTTACACAAACTTAAATTACACATCCATTATGTACATGACATTAATTACCAATTATCCTTAAAACCACGCTTTTAAATGCATATGCTTAACCGAGCAATCTTATTCTAATCCCCCAAGGCAAATTGTGCAAACTAATAACATCGACCGTTAATTTATATTAGCATACAGATTAAAACCACGGCACTAAAATGATCAGATAATATCAGAATCATTTGATTCTTAGGCGATATTTACAGCTGAGTTTCTTCTAATCGTAATGCCAATCACACAGCCAATTTGGAAACTCTTACTTTAATCGTCTTTCAGGGACTGCATATGAAGGATTTCCTTCCATGTTTCTGAGCCTGTGATGAAACCTGGGTCAGTTAAGAACAAAGAATGTTTTGAAAACCCTCCATTTGCCTGTAAGCAAAAGTGAGGATAAAACAAGTCAGGATATCCAGGGCTAGTCAGAGAAGCCTAGGATGGTACTCAGAAAGTAAAACCTGATCTATTTTGCTATAAAAGCAAACCACTTTGAGTAACTAACACTGCGACGCACAAATTGTTAGACTCGAATTTTACAGTAATAAAAGAAAAATCTAAATAATTTCCATTAAATTCCCGAGGTGAACTTTCATCTAATAGGCTTGAAACTATCACATTAACCAAAAGGAAGGCCAACGTGAAAGAAGATTGCCAAGAAAAAATCTTTCATATGTGCCTTAATCACTTAGATATATTTAGGCTGAATACAGGCCAGGTAGTCTTAGATAGTACTTCTCATACATGGAATATTCTTAAGACCCACTCGGCACTATTTTTTTTTTTTTTTTTTTTTTTTATTTGCTGTCTTTTTTTTTTGTAGTTTTAATAACGAAATGACTATAAGATTTCAAGGAACTTCGTATCTTTAGCGATGTCTTGCAACTTTGTAAAGTTTGAGCTTGAGTTGTTAACTGTAGTTTTCTTGTGACTTGTTCGTCCATATGAATAGAACAACACTAAATGTTCATTTTAGTTGAATGACAAAAGAAAGACCAGAGGGACGTAGAGTAATATCAAACTTGAAAATAAATAAGTACAATAAGAAAGGCAGCTCTCAACTCTTAAATTTCATTCCATAGCTATTTACGTAAAAGTAAAGATAAATGCTGGGTCTACATTATTATAGATCTGTTCTTACTAAAAGCTGCCTGTAAAAGACCGTCTTATGTATCGAGTACTTTTGATGTCCATTTATTTGTTGCTTTATTAGCGTCTACTTATACGGGATAAAGTGATGAAATCCCTCACTTAAACTTTTATTTAACTTGGGATTCAATCTGAGCCCTTCCCCCAATTATCTCTTGGCCAATCACAAGCAACCTCTCCACATAAGGTTCACTGAAGAGTTTTTCGTTCATGACAGAAATATAATGGGCCTGATCAAATCCAAGTTAGTTTGCAACTTGTGTGCATATATATATGTCTGACTAAGCGAGTGTGAGTATGCTGGCAAGAAAGAGGGCGTGTGTGTTTAGAAAACAGTATAAGTGAACATCTGCATGCGTTTGTTTTCCTTTTAATGTTCATGTGAGCATAAATACATCGCTAAAGATAATTATTCCAATTTAAAGACATATGTAATTTATATTTTAAGTCTTATGATTGCAACTTTGATTCCGTACACTTGTCTTTTATTTCTGACTAAAGAGATTTTATGTTTAACTAAAGACGAATTTAGTGATTCTTTGGTACAAATTAATTTTGATTATTTGCCCCTTTGTATGTAATTTAACCCGAAGTCAAATGCAGTTAAATTTCAATGTTTCCAAGTTACGCAGGACATTTTAATCTCTGGATTTATTGAAGGAAAAGTCATTTAGAATAAAAATAAAAATATTACGCTTTAAGTATTAAAGAAAAACCCTTTCATCTCACTGACATCATTATTCAACTTCTATTCATATCCAGAAATTTATTTTTTCCACCAGAAATGTAATACATTTCAACGTGTACGCCATCATTTTAGTATTAAAAAGAATAATAAATAAATAACAATAAAAATTTACTTCTCTCATGTCATGCAATACCAGTCACCCTTGCAGATGACATTTCACTTCCATTTAAAGGCACCGCCACACTAGCATGCAATTGCTGGTCCGTTAACCATTCAAGTACTGTGTTTACAACACGGAAAGGGTAGGTCATACCCCAGTTATCAAAAAATAAAAGAAAAATTACTATACAAGAAGAGTTTTGCAGTTCTCTGCATTCAGGCATTTTTCTTATAAAAGGAAGACGACTGAATTTCGGAGCAAGAACAAGAATTGCAGCGTTACAGAATTACACGCACGCACGCATACACACACACAGTCAGCATATGACAATGTTCTAAGTTTTATTCTCAATCGACATAAGTTTTCCTATATCCAAGGTTTTTTTTTTTCTTTTTTTTTACGTGTTGGAATTTCACAGAAAAACTATATGTGTTCTTATTTACATTTAGAACAGCCGTTATGAAAGTATTTTTTGGTGGTCTATCGCCTGATTAGCATTTGATTTCAGGACTCAAAATCCTTAGACAAAGAATGTCTCGAAAAGACCGAAAATAGATTAAAACTCCGATTAAAATCATAAAAGTTTTACGAAAACTAGGTTTGTAAAGGCAAAAAAGATTAAATATTTCAGTTGCAATTTTCCTGAACATTACATAATACATTATTTGAACGCCGAGTGCTAGCAGACAGTTTTCAAAACGTACGAAAAATGTATGAAATGATTCACGAATATATATATATATATATATATATATTATATATATATATATATATATATATATATATATATATATATATAGAATATATATATATATATATATATATATAATAATATATAATATATATATATATATATATATATATATATATATATATATATATATATATATATATATATATGTATGTATGATGTATAATTGAAATCCTAAATGGAAAAGAGCAAATCAGCAGAAAAAAAACACTATTTAGCTACTTATGTAATGTATCTTTACTTTTCTCGTAACGAAAAGTAAAGAAAATCAAAGCATCCGTGTGTTTGATGCAAGGCTTCTATGATATATCGTTGTATGGAAAACAGGCGAGCATTGTTGAAAAACCTGACTGAATTATTTCAAACGTATTTTAATTTCAATTTACCTTAGGAAAAACGTATCTTACATATATCCACGCATTATTTCCAGTGTTTACGTTTTCTATAGCATGATTTTGTCGATCAAGTATGACCATCCACTCTTGAAACAGAAAAACAAGAAAAAGTGAGAGGTAAAGTAATAGAGATGTAAGAAAAAGGACAGAAACATACAAGACAGAACAGGGACACCAGCAGGCATCGAATGCTTTATATAGCAATAGGCCACCAAAATAATTAGTCGTATATATCGAAAGATGTTAAATACGGAAAACTCCCAAGCAATGATGATGACATACGTTGACATTATCTAAATTCACCTGCTTGAGACGTGAGAGCTACGTGAGAATATATATAATATATATTATATATATATTATAATATATATATATATATATTATATATATATATATATATATATATACTATATATATATATAGTATATATATTATATATACATATATATATATATATTATATATATATATATATATATATATATATATATATATATATATATATATATATATATATATATATATATATATATATATATATATATATAAATGTGTAAATGAATTCTTCTGTTAAAAGATTCACCAGATATACAACCGCTGCTTACAACAGTGAACAAGAAAAATCTTTTAATTTATGTTATCTCGGCTCGTCATATGAGGAGCAATGAGAAATTTTATCTGAATTCTTTACTTACAGATATACAAATTCTTGTTTAAAGATTGATGCCTCTTCTGTTTCAAATTGGTCAACGGCGTATTAGCCATGTAGAGATAAATGCTCTTCCCATACAGGAAATGTTTATTGATAGCATTCATATAAACGTTCACCCACGCACACGCACACACAAATGTACCTTATAAATATATATATATATATATATATATATATATATATATATATATATATATATATATATATATATCATGTAATTGTTATAGCCGCAATGGCCTCTTAACTTCTCTAATTATTCACGCTTTTGTGACACGCAAAAAAAAAAAAAAAACGCGAAGATTTCAAAAAGGTAAAAGGGCATTGTGGCTATTACAGTTACACAAGTATCTTGGTAAAAATGGCAAGTAGATTCTATGTATATACATACATACATACATACATACACACAGACAGGACAGACATACATATATATATGTATGTGTGTATATATGCCTGTGTGTTATATATATATAGATCAACATATATATATGTATGTGTGTATATATGTGTGTGTGTATATATATTATAATATATAATATATATATATATATATATATATATATATGTGTGTGTGTGTGTGTGTGTGGTGTGTGTGTGTGGTGTGTGTGTGTATGCTATAAATATTTCGTTTACATTATAATTCAAAGCGAATATTTCATGACAAAACACTTTACAGACAATTGTTATGTTAGCACCACATAAAACTGAGAATTTCCATATATGCACAAAATGCATTTCTGTCCTCGCTCTCATATATGAAGTCTTTACAGTCGTCTGACGCCACCTGCGTTGAGGTAATTCGCCTATAATACAGGTTATGGGAAATTGTATCCAAGCGGATTTCAGCAGGTAATGAAACTGTTCGCTTCCATGCCTTCAATTGAATATGAAAATCATTCAGTGTTGTAATTAGCCTTAATGGTAGGATATATAATATATATATATATATATATATATATATATATATATATATATATATATATATATATATATATATAGCATACCATATATATATGTACATATGTACATACCAATTTCTTCTGATAATGTTCAATGGCCTAGCTTTATAATTGTTACAGTTATTATATTATGGGGATACACTTTTGTCATTTTCTATTTAAATAGGTTCTGTAACTACCTTTCTGCATTAAATTTTAGCTTTAATAGATCAACAAAACGAATCTATAGACAACTGAATAGATTTATATTTGACGGTGATGATTTTCCTTTATTGGCCAAGGTGTTAAGTCACTCTCTTGATTCAAAGGTCTAGGGCACTGGATATGTACTGTACTTATTAACATGTCAAGTGAGTTGCAAATCCCTATTTCCTCATCTGCCGGAGCAGTCCCTTATTACAGACGAATTACCTCATAGTTTTCCATCTATTAACCTAGTAAACGCTAATACACATGCAAAGAACATATTCAAGGCTTGTCAACGTTCAAAATACATTTGTAAATATACTTTTTGGTATATAAAACAACTTAACTAATGCTAACATTACTTAGTAAGACTAGACATCCAGTTCTTGGACAAGTCTTTGTGTCGCTTTTCATATCCACGCAAGGATAACGGAGACAAGGAAGCGAAGCAATGGCTCTGTTGTTATCTGGAGGTATTTTCTGTCTTTAAATATAATTAATGCAGCACCTTGCAAAAAATAGTAGCCCAGACTCGGGTCGTTTCTTCTCTGGGGAATGAGATTCATATACAAACATCATACTTAGCGGAGCGCTACTTTCCACACGTAGGCTTTTACTCAGAACGTGCACAAAGCCATAGCTGTTTTTTTTATTGAAATATATATATTTTCTCTTAAAATATCATTTAAAAAATTAAATACTATTCAACTGATAGTTGTTCTTCTCCTTCGCACATCGTGCCGTCTCGTCTTGATGATCTACTTGAGTACGGCATCCTGGACGAGACACTATTGTGGTACTGGTTTCCTTTTTTCGTAACTCAATAACTTAGGCTTTATGCCTCCCCATCTTCTCTAGTGCTGTGGGAAAAGCCGTTTCTGTCGTGTAGCGTCACAAGACACTGCATTTCAAAAGCCTCCCCATTTTCGTTCGATGTCCCATTTTCTTTGAAGACACATCTCTCAATGGATTTCTGCTTTTCTTGTAATACCCCGTTTTCTTTAGACCTCGCATCGCTGCATGACCTCTCTTCACCGGAGGTCGCTTCGCCATTGCCCTGCTTCTTGGCCGGGCAGTTCCCCTTTGGTCATACGGCCACAGGCACCGGTGTCTGCGTTGTCCTTGCGTGGGCGCGTCCCTATGGTGGCCTCATGGCTTCCTTCAGACCAGACACGGAACCCAAGAAGGAGGCGCCCATGGAGTTCTCTTTGGCTGATCGGAGGGTCCTCAAGAACGTCTCTCGGAAGTCCTTGGAGAACACGCAGTAGATGTAGAAGGTGCAGGCAAAATTGGTCACCTCCAGGACGTTGGCTGTTGCGCGAAAGATCTGGAAGAAGATAAATAATAATCGACACAGTTCTCGTCCCAATGGTCAACATTATCATATAAAGTCCAGGACATATATACTATATATATATATATATATATATATATATATATATATATATATATATATAATATATATATATATATATGTATATATATATATATATATATATATATATATATATATATATATATATATATATATATATATATATATAAAAGTCATATCACATTACCGTGATTCATATACATACATCGAGCTACAAATGTCCTTTAATATCTAATTCGCTCTACCTCGAATTAATATATTTTCATATATATGTTAACCGAAGGAGAATTTTCCAGTCGATAAGAAATTTGTCGGCCCACGGGCGCGAACCATCAAACCAACAAATTCAGGGCGCACACTGAAGCATTCTAGATCACACCTCTCGCGGTAGCTATTTGGTCTAGATTGATTCAATGTGCGTCCTGAATTTGTTGGTTCGATAGTTCGCGCCCATGAGCCGACACATTTCTTATCGACTTAAAAATTCCTCTTCGGTTAACATATATATGAAAATATATTAATTCCGAGGTAGAGCGAGTTAGACATTAAAGGACATTTGTGGGTAGATGTGTGTGTGTGTGTATATATATATATATATATATATATATATATATATATATATATATATATATATATATATATATCAATTCAAGCTACAAATGTCCTTTAATATCTAAATTCACTTTACCTTCGGTACATATATGAAAATATATTATTTGGGAGGTAAAGTGAATTTAGATATTAAAGGACATTTGTAGCTTGAATTGATATATAAATGGATCACGGTTCGATGTGATAATTATTCATATATATATATATATATATATATATATATATATATATATATATATATATATATATATATATATATATATATATATATATATATATATATATATATATATATATATATATATATATATATATATATATATATTATATATATATATATATATATATATATATATATATATATATATATATATATATATATATATATATATATATATATATATATATAAATATATATATATATAGTATATATATCTTTTTGGTAATGCAGACATTGATTTTATTTCTTATTCTCGAGTGTAGTGCAAGAGGAACGCTAAATTCACCAAAGGACTAGCAGTGCCTTGCAGCAAAAATTCCAACAGGCGACTTATTACTGTGCTGATTTTGCAGGATATACCTATAAATACTTAATTATGAACAGTTTGTTTTAGAACACCATTTACATTGAAGACAACTGCATTTAACTAAATGTAGTAAATTTGTCTTGCGTTTCTTGTTATAATTTCCTTACGTATCAATTCTGCACAGCGTTGGCGAGAGGTGAAATCAGTCATTTCACGAATATAGAATTTTGCAGTGTGACGCAAAACAAAACAAAAAATATACTATAAAAACTTACATTGTTTTGTTCGCATAAATATCATCATTTGAAACTATTGTTTCTCAGTACACAGTTGGAGACTTAGCAGTGCTGTTACTTATAGTGTGAGTACTGGGGAGAGGTTGTAATTGCTAGTCAGTTGTCTCAGTAAGAAATATGAACTGTTGGGGATTCTCCATTTTGCATTCATACTTCATAATTAATAACATTATTATTTCATTATTACTTCCATATAGCTGTCTGCTATATATGAAAGAATGCCAATGTGAAAGAAAAAATTTAATCGTAAGTTGCTGACTCTGAATGAATAAATAAATAAACACTCAAATGAATAAACAAGTAAGTGAATAAATATAAAAGATAAGCAAAAAAAAAAAAAAAAAAAAAAACTGTCACGACTAGCAACATCACAACAATGGCAGAAGGTCAGCTCTATCTCACAGTCAAGACAACGGAACACCTAACGTTCTGAGTAGAGTGACACAGTAGAAGAAATCAGCACTGAGATGTGTAAAGCAGGTGGCGTGTACAGGTTACCATATGGAAATGAGAAACTCCTTTGGTAAAATAAAGCTTAGGCAAGCTTGATGAATAAAATAAATGCCAATGCTGATTGAAAAGAAGCCACAGATTCGGGCAGATTTGGGAGATGGAACAGAACGTGATAGTATGGTACTGATATCCACATGCAACATTCTGGCAGCGGAGAAAGCATTAGCCATGGGTAACATTATCATGCTATTTGGCAGTATTAAAAAGCCTTGTAAATCGTGCAGAAACTAAGCGTGAAATCTAATTAGACACCAATAATTACCAAACATCTCAAACCTGTTGTTAATATTGTAGTAACAAAGACCCTACATTGTAACCTGCACTTGAATATTTCCTATATATCTTGACGTTATCAGGGATTCCCCATAACTCCAAAACTAATCAAACCTGTACTTGACACCTAATATTCAATGTTTGAGATTTATTTAGAGATATATTATGGCATCCATGTGAAGTTGTAACCAGGCAGAAAGCAATGCTATTAACGTAGCTGTTATGTACAGAAGCCTGTTCAGCTGAGGTGTTAATTTAATGGCAACAATCATTTCATCATACTTGAAATGTAGTGTTTTATATTAGGCAATGTTTACTTTTCTAAGCAATGTTTTAGCTGCATGATATCCACTTCACTAAAATAGCTTTACAAGCACTCTGGCTAAGGCGGTGTTCAAAAACAGCGACAGGCGTCGATACTGACCTCATACGGAAGGTTATCCTTCCAGGACATGTGGATGGTTAGGGAAAGGACGATCATCGGAGTCATGCAGACGAAGAAGAGCGTCGAAGTTCCACCCAACAGGAACATAAGGCGAGATTCCTCGGCGTACTGGCGTTTCTGTTCTCCGCTCACCTGGGGAAATAGAAAATGGGAAAAAATCAGTTTCTGTTGTCCGCTCAACTGGGGCTAATAGAAAATGGGAAACAATCAGTTTCTGTTCTCTGCTCACCTGGGGGAAATAGAAAATGGGAAACAATCCGTTTCCGTTCTCTGTTCACCTGGGGAAATATAAAATGGGAAACAATCCGTTTCTGTTCTCCGCTCACCTGGGGGAAATAGAAAATGGGAAAAAATCCGTTTCCGTTCTCCACTCACCTGGGGGAAATAGAAAATGGGAAAAAAATCGTTTCTGTTCTCTGCTCACCTGGGGGAAATACAAAATGGGAAAAAATCCGTTTCCATCTCTGCTGACCTGGGGGAAATAGAAAATGGGAAAAAATCACTTTCCATTCTCCGTTCACCTGGGGGAAATACAAAAATGGGAAAAAAATAATTTTCCGTTCTCCGCTCACCTGGGGGAAATAGAAAATGGGAAAAAATCAGTTTCCATTTTCCACTCACCTGGGGAAATAGAAAATGGGAAAAAATCAGTTTCTGTTCTCCGCTCACCTGGGGGAAATAAAAAATGGGATAAAATCAGAAGTTTAATCAGCAATGGGTACTAATTAAACTTCTGATAAAGTGGGATATGTGTGTAGTGAGTTTAATTATCTTTATTCTCATGCAAAGTAATGATTCAAGTAATTTTTTTTACAGATTCAAGATGCATTTTATATACATACTTCCTAGGTAAATCAATACACAGCAACTTTTGGTGTACAACTTGACCCCTTTGTTCTCATGCAGTCATTATTTTATTTTTGTCGTGTATCCAAGATGCGTTTATATATATATATATATATATATATATATATATATATATATATATATATGTGTGTGTGTGTGTGTGTGTGTGTGTATACACACATATATATATGTATGTGTATATATATATATGATATATATATATATATATATATATATATATATATATATATATATATATATATATATATATATATAAGTATGTGTAACTGTACTTTTGTCTTTTTAAGGGATTTTTTCTATTTTAAATTATCTATGGAACACAATGTACAGCAACTTTTTGTAGAAACCCCGCCCAACTAATTCACGAAATGGCCTCATATTTGCAAAGTTATGTCTGACAAGATTTACCGACCGTGGTGACTGAATATGAGATTATCGAGTAAGTTGTTGGTTCCATTTGCAAACAGTATTATAAAGTTGTTTGGTTTGGCTGAATACGAAATGACAGCATACATTTGCGTTTTTATTTCATTTACCACAGAAAATATATATGATAACATTTTGAAGTGAAGAGCTAACACTAAGGGTAGTTTAATCAGAGAAATGTTGTGTGACTATGTGATTATAGCAATCCACTCCTGTAAAATGCGGTCTCAAGACTCGAGAATAATAAACACAAAAGAAATTCACTCGCATAATTTTGCGAGTTTACATGGCTGTGCTGTTTACAGTCTTGGAATTCAGATTTGGGAATAATAAAATGAAAATGGAGATTATTGCGTTTCAAGTAACTGGCAGTTGCTAGAAATGGGAGGCAAAACAATGGGAATCCCTACATTACTTGGATCACCCTGAAGCCTTCAAGTGTTCTGATTTTCAAATTTTCTCCAGTCACTTCTCATGATTTAGAACGGCGGTAATTTGTGAAAATTTCATTGCTCATCATGCCTACTACTGTCAAGAAGTAGCAACTTCTTTCGTGATTTAAAAGCAGCATGCAAATTTGCTCCTATAAATACTTATCAATGATAAACTGTTTCTCTTTTAATACTCGTATATATGTGGGATTTGTTTACAATTGCGCATCATGAGAGGTACGCTGTTGGATATAATTTTTTTAGTCTTGTAACAGATTTTTGAAATTTCAGTAAAAAATTTTGTTAATATGATTACAAATTCTTAATACTGAGAACGCTCGATTTAATGACTGATTTCCATTTTTTTTAATAATTCCAACTGATCAATGTCCTTTGTTACCAGAACCCATTCAGAAAAATTAAAGCTTTTAAATTTCTCAAAGTTTACTTGTAATTGGTTTATTGGATATTCCTATCCGGAATTGTCCTTTCTCCACTATCAGAAAATAATCATGCCAATACCTACGCTACGGAAATAAAATCGGTGCTCTTGACGTTAAAGAAATTAGTGACATTGTATTTGTTTTACAGAAGTGATATCCCAGATTTTAAACGGTGCATCTTCCCTGTGGACTGGGGCCGTCAAGTTCGCATTTTAGCCGAATGCTATCTGTCTTCATCTTCCCCTAGAGAAGAACTAATTACAAAATACAGTGATGTTGAACATTTGAAATAAGCTTTATACTCATCAATACTTTTCTTGAAATTTTATATGTCAAATATGTGTGTGTGTGTGTGTGTGTGTGTGTGTGTGTGTGTGTGTGTGTGTGTAGGGTTAAGATAAGAGTTACTGGCACTTTAAGTGCATCCTGCAATTAGCGAATCTGGAATGAGCTAAATGCACAGAATTCCTATCAGCCTCCGTTCACATCCTTATGAAAACCCTATTTTTTACTCCTAATATTTGCGCTCTCACCATTATCTTCACTTAATCTAAACACTACAATAATACTGAAGCGATGAAGTCTTTGCCAACTAGCAAAAATTCTTCACTTAACTGGCAACTTTTAATCCCAAAGAAGTTTTGTTAAATTGTCACATTTTGTTACGGTAAGTAACAGTTTTTACCGTTATAACTCAATAATTTACACCATATGGCCTTGAAATATAACTTACACTTAAACCTTACAGTAATCTCCTGTTCATGAAATTTTAAATCGTTAATAAGTATGGTTGTGGGAAATAAATTGAAGGGAATAGGTAAATTTCATCAATTTTTCACTTTCTGTTCATTACTTCATACTACAAGAACTTTGTATTTCATACATACTACTCATGCTGTTATTTTTTAATTCGTTAAGTATAGAATACAATTAGCAGTACAAAATCAGATCAATGGACATTACTGAGTAGATAGTTTGGAAACGTCGATTGTTCTACTGATAAATATGTGACTGAAATTAGGATTGAATTCTGCAGCGTTGTTAAAACACCTTTTAATAACTTATTTCATTTTCATATTTTTCTTATCTAAAAGAAACAAGGGTTCATACCTAAATATTCCAGTACAGTACGTACTCAAATGCAAAACAAAC
>NC_061099.1:16646585-16719085 GCF_015104395.2 Macrobrachium nipponense | reverse complement strand
ATATATATATATATATATATATATATATATATATATATATATATATATAATATCTTTCCATTTTGCTCCATGGCATCACCTTTGTATATATATATATATATATATATATATTAATATATATATATATATATATATATCTATATATATATATTAATATATATATATATATATAATATATATATTATAAGAAACAATATTGTAGCAGGTCTTTTAAGTAGACCTAACGGACATATAATCCCTCAGCTGAAGCAAAAAAGGAACAATCTCCACTCATAGTTCATTTATCAGATACCTATTCCTGTTGCTTTTCTGTTAAAATGCTTGCCAAGTGATTTGATACTCGTCCGATAAATTGGCCGTTTACTGACATACATTCACGAACGGACATTCATGCTGTTTACTGTTGCTAACATTTCATATTGTTTCGATATTTGCTTTGGTTTGAATGACGATTGCGGGTGGGGGTGTGGGTGGGGCAGTGGCTTCTATTGGGGATAACTTTTCACGGACATTATTAGATACAAGATGGCTAATTGTTAGGTCGTGCCTGAGCTTGGTTTCTATTTCAATTATTCTCTCTCTCTCTCTCTCTCTCTCTCTCTCTCTCAAACCTATTGGAGTTTTTGCATAACATAGACGGTATTTACGACAGTAGTAAAGCAATAGATATAATCTGTGATTTCCAAAAGAGCCTTGACAAAGTCCCACACAAGAAACTCATGACAAAAATTAGAGCTTTAGGAATTGTCGGAGAAACATCGGACTGGATCGAAAACTGACTAACTAATAGAAAACAGAGTGAAAAATCAGAATAGGCAGATGTGACAAGCGGAGTTCCCCAGGGTTCTGTCCATGGCAGATGGTGAAAAATCAGAATGGGAAGATGTGACAAGCGGAGTTCCTCAGGGTTTTGTTCTTGGCCCGCTCTTGTTTTTTTTTATTTTAACGACATTGATGTGGGCTTGACTAACGCATAGCCAAATTTGCAAATGACACCAAATTAGGTGTAAATGCAGCAGACCCACATACAGTGGAAAGTTTAAGAAATTATCTAAGAAAAATGGGAAAGTGATAAAAAAGATGGCAAATGCCTTTCAACATGGATAAATGTAAAGTGTTACAAATAGGAACAAACAACCCTCATGCCAACTACATGCTGCTTGGGAATGACATAAATAGAGTAGAACAAGAAGAGGACCTTGGAACCAATATTACCATGAACGTAAAATCCACAAAGCAATGCATAAAATCTGAACAGAAGTCACAGAAACTAGTGGGATACATAAAGAGGCAATTCAAATACAGAAACAAGGAAATTGTGTTGTAGCTCTACACATATGCAGTAGAGTTTTGGTCATTATTACCAAGGACATAAATAGACTAGAGAGTCGGAACATGTATGACTTAGAAACAAGAATCATTCAAAATATTGAAAGGAATAACAAAAGTAGGCAGTAACCTTTTCACATTATACGAAAACCAGACAAGAAATAACGGATGGAAACTAGAACTGAAGAGATACACCACATCTCATTGTGGGAACTTCTTTACCTACAAGGTATGCGACATATGGAATAAACTGCCACCAGAAGTTGTAAACAGCAAGTGTGGAAGAATCTAAAAGAAAGCTAGACAAAATCATTAGGAGATTGTAAATGAACAGTAAAACCTGATCCTAGAGATGAGTGAGCACACGATGTCTCCTTAGATGGACTAACAAGTCTGAGACATCCTAATCCTTGTAACTCCTTGGAACTCTCTCTCTCTCTCTCTCTCTCTCTCTCTCTCTCACACAAGCGCGCGCACACACACACATACTCAAAACTTACCTCTGTCGTTGAAGCATATGGCGACATTATAGAGGAACAAGTAAGGACAATACAAGATGAAAGTGGTTATAGGAATGACGAACACCGTGATGAAGGCTCTGGTTCTGCCGCAGTAATTTCGAGCCTGTGCTGGGTAACAGACGCTGATGAATCTCTCGATCGTCAGAGCCAGCAGCATCACGACCCCGGTTCCTGTTGAGGAAGAAATTAGGGAAGGTAAGTTACTCTGTTGTGCAAATCATACGGAATTTCCTTTCGTTGCCTAATGACTCTGCTAAGAAAAAGCTTTCGACAAAGCAGCCTTTTACATCTTTATTATGGGAATATATGGAGTTATGTACATGGCTTCATTTTGTTTATTTGTTACCGTACTGAAGAAGAAAATAAGATATATTATAGTGTTGTGAGAATAATAAGAAATTGTATTCCTATGCCCAATGAATTTTTGACGGACCAGCCTTCTTAATCTTTACAAGATGTCAATATATACAAGGCTTCATTTTGGTTCTTTGTCATCGCATTAATGAAGAAAAAAAAAGGCATGTTACCATGTTCTCAAACTAAAATTATATTCTAGAAAAAAATAGACAAAACAACTATTCTCATATGGCAATGCACACTTGGCTCAGTTTGTTTATTTGTCACCGTATTGATGAAGATAATAAGGAAGCTGTCACGTCTTGTTGAAGATAATAAGGAAGATGTCACGTATTGATGAAGATAATAAGGGAGTTGTCAGATATTGATGAAGATAATAAGGAAAAATATGATATCGTCTTATCAGTACAATAGGAAGTTTCATTTCTTTACTTAATGACAACAACATTTTTTTTTTTACAAAGCACCCTTTTTCATTTTTACAAGATGTCACAATAACCGTGTGTCTTCATTTTCTTCATTTGTTATTGGCAGAAAATATAGGACAAACATGTCATCACGTTATCAAATCACAAGAAATTCCATTTCGTTATCTAATAACTCCACTAGAAACATTTTTTCAATGTCGCAATACACGTGATTTCGTTTTGTTTATTTGTCACAGCATTGAAAGAGAAAATTAAATATGTCATCACACGTTATCAAAAATTTCATTTCGTTACCTACTGACTCCACCAGAAATTTTTTGACAAAACAGCCATTTTCATATATATATATATATATATATAATATATATATATATATATATATATATATATATATATATATATATATATATAGATACGCACGTGGGTTCATTTTGTTTATTTATCACAGAATTTAAAAAGGGAACAGAGAAGGTATGTTATCACGATGTTATAGAATAATAGGAATTCCCATTTCGTTACCTAATGACTTTACTAGTAAATAGTTTTGTCGAAGCAGCCCTCTTCACCTTGACTATATGCCAATACTCGCGTGTCATAGTTTGTTTGTTTGTCGCCTTTGTCACCATATATAATAAAGGGAAGAGGAAACTGTCCAAAAGCTGGATTAGACACGTTCGTTACCGTGATATGTTTCACCCATCGAAATGATTTGAATGAGACTGGAAGGGGAGAGGCTGAGAATATGCATCTTGATGAGAAAAATGAGAGGTGTGTAATGTCACACAGAGACCGGGTATCTGATATGTCAGGGTATTTCGGTCAAAGTTTAGTTTAGTTGTAATGGAGTTAAAGCGCATATATATATATATATATATATATATATATATATATATATATATATATATATATATATATATATATATATATATATATAGAGGTATATATGTGTGTGTGTGTGCGAGTGTGTTTGTTCGTTGGTTAGTGTATGTATAAGTATTTTAACCCTGGGAGACGTACGTGAAATCACGTATCGCTTGAGAGCGGTATAAATTAATTCTGTCACCTATAAAAGAAAAAAAGTACAAATTGTTATAACTGAGACTCCATGACTTTTGCAAACATAAAAGGAAGAATGACTAAAAGGCAAACTTCCTTTTAGTATAAATAATTTTGTAACTTCACCATTTTTGTTAGCGGTGTTATTTTATCATTATTTGTTTTGTTCGCCATCCATCGCATCTTTTGGGTATTGTCTGGAAATTCCTGGAAATTCCGTTCTAATTTCATAGTAATTTTGGCTCATAAATCACCTGTAGCCTCTCTGCCTGACTCTTGTCAAGAGTTTTAAAATAAGGAATAAAAAATTAAGCATCTTACATTTATATTAAAGTTAAATGTCCACGTGATTCTAAGCCTCTTACGAATGAGTTCAAATCAGATGAATCTCATATATTCGTTTTCTATTTAATTGTCAGTTACATTGACATATATAATACGCATCACAAACATTGATAATATCAAATCTGTGACGTGTTTGCCTCTCTCTCTCTCTCTCTCTCTCTCTCTCTCTCTCTCTTCTCTCTCTCTCTCTCTCTCATACCTTAGCTAATGTGGTGTTATACTGAATATTTCTCTCTCTCTCTCTCTCTCTCTCTCTCTCTCTCTCTCTCTATGGGTGTGTTATACTGAATATTGTTTATTCATCTCTCTCTCTCTCTCTCTCTCTCTCTCTCTCTCTCTCTCTCTCTCTCTCTCTCTCCGATAAATAAATATTATGCGTAATGCATTTGAAGGCAAGTAAATATATCGGATGAAGCATTCATCTGAATATTTTCATTCACGCTGGCTACAGAAACAAGACACTTTACAGGAGATTCCAAATCATTATAGTGTAATCACAACACATTTTTCTTTTTCTTTTAAATAAAATCAATTCATTAACAAATGGTCTAATCCGTAATTTTCCATTTTTTGCTATATATGTCTATTAATTTCCTTATACAGCACTTAATTCCGGAGAAACTGCCTTTTTATTAACCTTAATGTTTTTCATCTGAAAATTCACGTCCTGGTTTTGTTTTGTTTTGTAAGATCATTGCATTTTACCTCATTAGTGATATTGCTGATACTGACAATTTCTGTTTAATTACAGCGTTTGTTCCGCAAATCAAATATATATATATATATATATATATATATATATATATATATATATATATATATATATAAATCATTTGAAATATCTAACAAAACTAAGACAGTTCTCAAAGGAAAATAAAGAACAACCACAATAAATGGAAGCTTCTTTAGCCTCAAAGAAATGACGAAACATAAAGGAAATTCCCACACAGAGTGCCAGAGTGACGATAACCTTTCGTTCTATGGGTCTGACCTTTACCTGATAAAGTTGACAGGTGTGTGTGGGAGTGTCCTGACAGGTGGGTGTTCTTTTAGGCTTTTATTTTCAACCTTTCGTCTCTTTACTATTTAATGGTTTCCAACATTATAAAAAAAGAAAACTTATTGAGAAGGAAAATTAATTTGAAAATGCAAAGAGTAAGTTAGGAGTAGTTTTGTACATTAAACTTGCGTTCATGCCAGCGAGAAGCATTACCCAGTGGATGCTAAGAATCTTATTTTGAATATTTTACTTCATTATTATCTATTGGTTTCTTAAGTATTAAAAAGAAAGCTAATTAAAGATAAAACGTAATTTGAACGTACAGAGTGAATAGCGAGTACTTTTCACCCATGTTACTAGCGTTGGTTGGTTATGTGGTTTAATCATATCGGTCTTCTGCCAGCAAGGACCATTGCCCCAATGGATGCTCAGGATTTCATATTCAATCTTTTGACATTTTTTTATTATTTACTGGTTTCTAAAATGATTAAAAAGAAAACATATAAAAAAGCTTAATTTGAACCTGCAATGAGGATGTTACGAGTGCTTTTTGTACATATTGCATCTGACGGATAGTTTGATGTTTCGTTAAGTCGGCCTCTTGCCAGCTAAGACCGCTGTCCAATAGATGCCAAGGTGTAGAAGGGACGAAGAAGCCTGATGTGGACCTCAGATCTCTGCCCTTAGAACAGGGACGATTTGCTACATTAACTTGAACTGTTTATCACTTAATTATATATAGACAATTAAATTTATAAATGACGTCGGATCCGACGTCATTTATAAATTTAATTGTCCGGGTTGTCCTGGTATTTACGTCGGATCGACCAAACGGTTACTAAAAGTGAGATATTCCAGTCACTTAGGTGTTAGCTACAGAACAGGACAAAGGATAACAAACCCAGAATTATCCAATATCCGCAACCACGCCAAAATATGTAAAATTAATATTGATAAAACACATTTCTCAATCATTGACAGCACTCCCAACAATTACTTAACGACACTTGAGTCATTATACATCAAACGACTGGTTCCTTCTCTATGCACGTGTGTCAGTTTTTATCCTTATACATTAAATAAATAACATACATTTTTACAAATACACATATACATACACACACACACACACACACATATATTATATATATATTATTATATATATATATATATATATATATATATATATATATATATATAGTAGTACTGGTAATCTTCTTAGGCACGATTATATAGTAATTCAGTTGTATTCCACATAGGAAAATTAAAATGGTATGTCTCAGAAAATGCCCAACAATTTCGTCCTCTTTACTTAATACACGCTCCAAGAAGAGGTCCATTGGAGGACGAAACTGTTGGGCATTTTCTGAGACATACCACTTTCACTTTCCTATGTGGAATACAACTGATATATATATATATATATATATATATATATATATGTATATATATATATATATATATATCAGTCGATACAAGGTGAAGGACAATCCTTTATTCCCATTATATGTACTTTTATTGTCGCGACGTTTCAAGACATAAAAGTCCCATTATCAAGCTAAAAGAGAGATAAAACAAAAGTTAAAATCACAAACTCGGAATATATACATATTAAAAGCTTAAAAAGTTAACAAATATAAAAAGCAAGTACAAGAGTAGGGAGGAGTCAATACCATAAGGTGCTGAAAGCACAGACCGAGTGACAATTCAGGCCGGGTCAGTTTCGACTTGAACTCACGAGAGATACAGAGGTGTTGAGGAAGACTGGGTGTTTAACTGCGGAACGAGTTGTTTAATGAAAAGTGATTTCTAAAATAGCTAAATGCTGTTCGTTAGGGGATTGGGCTATAATTTTAAAATCTTTGTAATTCATGTCATGTTTACATTTCTTTGTGTGTTCGCGTATACATGAAAACTCAGGATTAGTTAATTTGACACCTGTTCTATAACTAACGCCGCGATGAGAGTCTAATCTCACTTTGAGTAACCTCCGTGTGGAGCCGACGTACTTCCCTAGATTACATCTAGGGCAATTTAAATAGAATAAGACGACTCCTGAGGTCATCAGTGGACTGAGTTTCTCCTTGTGTTTAAACAGAGATCTGATATTCATTGGGTTGCAAGGTATTAGTTTTAATTCGATTGCAGGAAAAAAACTTTCTATTAATAGTTCCAATTCATGGTAGAAATTTTTGTTATGAATAAATGGGACACTTGCAAACAATCGTAATTTTGCACTGTTGGTATTTTAATTTTAGGATGGAAGATATTGTTAAAAAATTTGTACAGGTGTTTATAAAAAAGTTTCGATGGAAAACAATTGTCAGTGAAAAATTGGTGGAGATAGGTTATTTCATTGTGAAAATGATTCCAGTTAGACGTTATGTTGAAAGCCCTGTGAAAGAGGGTAGACATGGAGTTTAGTTTAAAATTATAAAAACAGTTGCTCAATAAAAATTTGATCCCAGGCCGGTAAACGTTTCCTTTCTAAAAACCGTGGTGTTAAAATTATCATCATATCTAAAAACGGTTACGTCTAAAAATGACAGTTTATTTTCCTTTTCATATTCAATTGTGAAATTAATGTTAGGATGTATTTCATTTGCATAATGAAGAAATTTGTCAGCCTGATCTTTATCTCTGAACAATAAGAAGGTATCATCCACATACCTATTATAAAATAATGGGTGGTAGGCCAAAGGACAGTTGTCCAGTATGCGTTCCTCCAGGGA
This sequence comes from Macrobrachium nipponense, assembly GCF_015104395.2. Taxonomy (NCBI): domain Eukaryota; kingdom Metazoa; phylum Arthropoda; class Malacostraca; order Decapoda; family Palaemonidae; genus Macrobrachium; species Macrobrachium nipponense. The sequence goes on along the minus strand of NC_061099.1, from coordinate 16,711,317 downwards.
GCACATAAAAATGTTTGCAAAGGTGGGACCCAAAGGGGATCCCATCGCCATACCATCAACCTGAATGTAGGCTTTGCCGTTAAAAACAAAGGCTGTGTCCTGCACAGCGAGCTCGAGCATTTTCTAAAATCCGTAAGGTTAAAATTATTAAAAGTGGCATCTGGGTCAGTAAAAATACGGCTAACAATAATATCAATGGTTTCTTCTACCGGTACATTAGTAAAAAGAGACTCCACATCCATGCTAACCATAAATAAGTCTGAATCCTGGGGTAAGATTTTTTCTTTAAAATGTTCTGAATTCTTACAACTATAGATATTGGTAGTTAAAGGCGCTAGGAGAGGCACAAGAAATTTGGCAATTTTGTAATTAGAAGTGGTATAGGAGGTGAGAATAGGCCTCATTGGTATACCTTCTTTATGGATTTTAGGTAACCCATACATCACCCCATAAGAGGCACCTGTGCTATATAATAAAGTATAAGTATTTTCACTAATGATTTTCGAGTCTTTAAGGTATTTCAAAAAACGGTTGATTCGATCTTCTATCTTAAAGATAGCAGAATATTGTGGTTCTCCTGTCTTTTTGAATTTAGATTCATCATTTAAGATATTTTCCATCTTTTGTATGTATTCGTATTTATTCAGTATTACAGTACCTTTTCCTTTGTCAGGTTTTGTTATTGTTAGGTCTTTTCGTTTCCCAAGTTCTTTAAGAATATTCAGGTCGTTCTTAGAAAAGAATGGAGTCCAACGAGCAGTTAAACTGTTAAAAGTTTTCTGAGCTATACCTTGTAGTTGTGATCGAATTTTAGGTACATCTACATCGAGGCGGAGGTTAAGAAGTCTAGCAAATAATGATTCCATAGATCCAAAGAATTGGTTATATGATGGTTTAAAACAAGGTAGGCAAAATTCCAGTCCCAAAGAAAGCAGAAACTCTTCTCTTTTAGATAATTTGTAATTTGACATATTAAATACAGTTTTATTATTGTTCGAAAAAGAAGGAATAAATACACCCAGTTTTCTCAGTTTTCTCTCGTGAGTACATCGGACCATTAATACATAATCAGCAATACATTTATTAAACAGATATTTAAAAACAATGCGATCAATGATGGATAAATTACCTGTTATGTTTAAAAATAAAAAAAACCGTTAGACAAACAGGTAATTTATCCATCATTGACTCCTCCCTACTCTTGTACTTGCTTTTTATATTTGTTAACTTTTTAAGCTTTTAATATGTATATATTCCGAGTTTGTGATTTTAACTTTGTTTTTATCTCTCTTTTAGCTTGATAATGGGACTTTTATGTCTTGAAACGTCGCGACAATAAAAGTACATATAATAAGATAAAGGATTGTCCTTCACCTTGTATCGATGATGTCTACTGGTTGATAGAACCGCCTTCAATTTTCACTATATATATATATATATATATATATATATATATATATATATATATATATATATATATATATGTGTGTGTGTGTGTGTGTGTTACATAAAAGAGGGCTATGATATGTTTTAAATATAAATTCTTATTTAATTGACCGATGACATGACTGATATACTGAACACCATAAACATCGTTCCCCTACGCCTTCAGCAACACGTCCATCAACTACTGTAGAGATGTATGCTTCTGATGTTCCCACATGCGAGAGTTTCCATGAGTCTACGGAGTTTTACTGCGCTTTTGGACTACGGAAATCGTCAGTTGTCTTCCACGGGGAGACGTTTTGCCTTTCTACAGCGTGTTTCATGTGTCTGTGCAGCTGCAGACCAATCACATACACGGGAGCGTGAGAAATTTCAAGATGAAGAAATGTTTTTCTACAATCAGTTGTTATTATAGTCCATATGCAAGCTGTTGAGATAATAATGTGTGATAGACTTTTTACTGCTAAAGACGTGCAGTTATCATAGTGTTTTATGAGTCGGCAAATGTGTTTTTTTATATATGAGCTGTTTTGTGTGTGCTATGGCTAGGCAGGTGCTAGCAATTCCAGGTGGCCGAGCTGCTGTTACATAAAAGAGGGCTATGATATGTTTTAAATATCATTGTAATATGAGATGCTGTGACATTTCTTAGAATGTGGAGAATCATCATCTAACTTCCTTAGAGACAGTGTCCGAGTGACAAGCCTTGGGAATGCTGACATGTCTTTTTGGGGTGGCTGTTATCAAAGTTGCTGTCTTAGCAGTTCAGTGCGATGTCCTGTCGCTATGCACGGGCGAGTCACAGAAGTGCCTTTGAAACTGGATACAGGCAGTTCTTGGGTGTGGACAGTATTGTGAGTTCGTGCATACGTGCGAGCCTTTTTCCTACACAATGAGATGTAGTATTACTATGAGGGATAGATCTGTGCAAAAGAGGCGAGAAGCTAAGATGGCTCCTGCAAAAGTGTTTTTAGAGAAGTGATAGTGCATACTGTGTTGAATGGGCGATTCTGGAGGACGGGGGATTGACCTGGAGAAAGGGGAACTGACTTAAATAATGTGTCATGGTGTTACTGTAGAGACTGTTGTGACTTTTCCAGTTTCATGACTAAAACGATTTTGGTTATTTTGGAGTAGAAATATGAAGTGGGGTTATCTGAGTTCAATCTTTTATCTAATCTTTTTGTTAAGAACCTGGGTTTATTTAGCTAATGCTTTGTTCTTAAATAAATGTTATTTTTGTAAGTTCCGTGTCTGATTTGATGGCCTAAGGGGGAGGTGTGCCGAGAGAGAGAGAGAGAGAGAGAGAGAGAGAGAGAGAGGAGGGGATGTTATCAGTTGCCTACCGCTTTGGTCCATCGCTACCTTTTAAAATATGAGAACGAGATTTTATAATCTTGTTATTATATCTATGCACACACACACACACACACGCACACACACACATATGTATACATACATATATATATATATATATATATATATATATATATATATATATATATATATATATATATACGTGTGCATCTATGCATGGCCGTTAATAAAATATGAACAAACTAAAAGTTTTTTATATTACAAATTAATAGATTTTTAATCTCGTCATAATGACTAATTAATTAGACAAATCTGCTTAATACCATTGCCAAACGTTTATCAATCATGATAATTCAAATAATCAGAATCTAATAGCTACAAATATTTGAAAACAGTTTATCTCAGTGAAAATAAACTATTTTAAAGGTTTATTCGTAGGAAGCTTACATTAATCCAAGATTTATTTCTCCTATTCAAATTCGCATCACGAAGAAATTTATTTTCCATTGAATTATAACTCCCTCCTCTACAGCTTCTCATTTGGAATATTTTTTTCCTTTTATTTTTTTTTTTCAACACCACGTTCCCTTTAACTCAATAATTACCATACGGCAGTCAGCTTCTTTGCAATTTTATAGCCTGACCGCATATTCCCGAACTGTAACCGAGTACCGGTCCTTACCCGAAAAAGCGGGACGCCATATCTTAAATGATTCTTCTTTCTTGACCCTACCCACCCTAACGAGAACTTGCGTCTGACCTGGATCTACTTCTGAAGGTTATCAACATTGTCAGCCCAAAAATTATGGAAATTTATCTATAACTTTCTTTTAGAAATATTCAGCAATAGACAGACAAACCTACGGTAATTAAGATTAAAAAAAACACAGACACACACATAAGCACGGATTTTTTGCTTTGTTTACGGCAATCTCCTTTATAATTCAATGTTCGGACTTGTATCTACTTCAGAAGTTTAGCAACGCTTCCAAGCCCCACAGACCATCGCCCAAAACGCTTATTGAAATTCCTCAGTAATTCATTGAGGAATTCGGCAAAAGACGGACAGATAAGACTACAATAACAATAAAAAAGAAAAATTAAATGCACGACAGAATACATGACCTCCAATTCTTTTTTCTGTGTTGGCTTGATTTTAAATATAGCTAAAGAATATCAAAAACTTTGTGGAGACTAATACTTACATATTACAATGCTTTTAAAAAATACGAGAGAACAACACACCGGTTTCACGTTGCTGGTTAAGTAACATGCACACGAAGAAAAAAACAAGAAACATACACAAGAATGAATACGAGAGTTAACACGTGAAATTGTTCTAACTTCTTCTTAGGGAAGTAATCAAGACAGGTTTCCGCTATTTGTAACTTGTGTGGAAAGAAACCTTTTTCGCTCTTTGACAGCCCTTGTTTGTTGTCTCACAAAATGATGAACAGCAGTATATATAATTACAGATAATGGAAAATAGACAGATAAGCAATAAACATTTTCATTTGAATTTTCCCTAACAGCACCTCTTATAATACTGCATCGCAACGACGGAAAAAGCCAAATTCTCACTTTCAATAAAAACAATTACTTGACAGGAAATTATATTCCATATTACTTTTGTATCACATATATTCAAATCCATTTTTCCCCCAGTACTTTTCTCTTCATACAATGGCAGTTATTGCCTCATTAGTTAGTGGTTTCATTCATGTGTATCCGAGTAGGGTGTCAAGCAAACGTGAATGCATTACTACCATAATGCAATTCTTGTATTTTAATACTTTACTTATTTTTATTTATAATTTTATTCTATATTTCGCTTTTCACTTACTGAGGGAGTAAGCTTACAAACTACTTTGTTGTTGTTGCTGCTGTTCTTGCTGGGGGAAGGGGGTTTAGAATAGGTCTATGGAAGAGTCTGAAAAGGTCTGAAAAAGATGTTTCGCGTTGAGTTAAAGATACAGGAATTTTAGGATAGGATATTTATTATATATTTATTAGAATTAATAATGCAAAAAATTAATAATGTGCATGTGAAACAGTACAGAAAATTATTTTTCTTATAAAATATAGCGTTGATGAAACAAGGCTCTATTTGACCGTAGTTTTGAGCCCGTTTTAATTTACGTTAAAAGCTGGAAAATGTATTGGTTATCACTTGTGCGTGAGGGGGAAATCTTGCACGCGTCCCGAGTAAGCTGGAGGTCGGATCATACCTTGCTTTGTCTATATTTTTCATTACCTTCTGTTACTTCTTCCTAATGAACACCATGTTATTTGGAAGCTTGGATTTCAAGTCAGTGACCCCTGCGGGCTTGTTCCATATGAATAGGGTTCATCTTTTGAATAATAATAATAATAATAATAATAATAATAATAATAATAATAATAAGTAATAATAATAATAAAATAATAATAATAATAATAATAATAATAATAATAATAATAATAATATAATAATATAATAATAATAATAATAATAATAATGTATTTTTTAAACACAGTGTATTTTTTTGGAAGCTGGCATTTTAAGTCGGTGGCATCTGCAGTTTTTGTTCCATATGAATAGGGTTCATCTGAATAAAAAAATAAATAATAAATAATAATAATAATAATAATAATAATAATAATAATAATAATAATATAATAATAATAATAATATACATTTAACTAAAAGCACATTCAGTACACATGGAGAGACAGACGCGGCAATAATAATAATAATAATAATAATAATAATAATAATAATAATAATAATAATAATAATAATAATAATAATAATAATAGTAATAATAATAATAATAATAAAGTACATTTAACTACTACTGCTTGCCCTTCTTCACGAACATACAGTATACATACACAGACACATAAAAAACCGACTTAACCCACTCGGACACTCGCAAGGAGAAACGTCTGTTGGTGAGGCTTCCGGCCCAGACGAGGAGATAGTGTTATCGTAATTTATATCCCTTTTATATCAGGCTAAAAGAAATTTATATCGACTCGGGAGTCCCTTTGGAACATGCAATGAGCTCCTGAAATTCGTGAATTTTCCAGCGTGCCGTATTTTGCTTCTTTGATAGTTCTTGAAAGCGAAAGTATGTATGTATGTATATATATATATATAGTATATATATATATATATATATATATATATATATATATATATATACATGTGCGTGTGTGTTTTTGATAGAGGAGTTAATATGAAAGTTGCCTCTTCACTAATAACTAGATTTTTCTTATTTTTATTCCTTTTGTAAATCTTTCCAAAAGATGTCTGGAACTATTATAAATTGATTCTTACTGTATTGCTAGGCAAGTGAGCTATGGGTCAGATTATATTTCAGTAAAAGTTTATTTGAACCAAGAACAAGATACGGATGAAATTCTTAATTTATATACTGTAGGAAATAGAAAGTTTCGGATTTTTGCTTATTGCAACAAAGCCTATGCAAAATCTGTTGAAAAAAAAATGGGACTAAAACTATATACGGTCTTTGAAAATCTCTGAAATAAAGAAATTCAAAAGATCTTAATTTATCCCTCATAATCTTACTTCATTGTTCCTTGCCTCAAGTAACAGCTTTTGACATATTGAGTTAGGCGTTATTAACAAATAGATTATGTACTGGTAATGAAGTTTTTGTGTATTCAATCAGCGCTTTCACGAGAGCTAGTAATAAATTGATATATTAACAGTAAATCGATGAAAAATCATGCATTTATTTTAGAGCAATCACTCAAAAACCATTAAGCACTCTTTATTAAAGCATCTCTTCGAACCAATATAAAAGATGAATGGAAGCGTTGCAGCAAACATTGTGTATCCCATGAAAATTAAATGCTCCAGTTCAGAAGGGGCATTAATTATTCAGTCACCCGGAAGAAATATTGATTGAGCAAAGGGTTTACATCATGGGACGCACAAACACAGAATGTTTATAGATTTTAATTAAATGCCTTGGTTAAGGCACATAATTTCAGGATGAACTTTAACAGAGGTGACTGAAAAGTAATATTACAATACGACACAATTTCTTTTCGTCTTTCTTTTTTCCTCTTTTATGTCTCTAGGCTAGATCTTTTTTCCCATTTTTAGTATACTTATAGCATATATGAATTTGTAATTGGTTAAATCTTATTTCCGGTTATCCAATGCATTTTTATATATTACATTTCTTAAAGCCAATAGTCCGATTTTCATATATCCATATCATATCCTTTGAGAAATAAACAAATTGATTAATATTTATGGTTACTACAACTAGCGACACATTATAAACAAATTGATATTATTTATTCTGTAGCAGCGAACGCGCGCCACATGATAGACATATTGATATTATTTATTCTATAGCAGCAAACGCACCTCCCAATATCTTTAATACCGAATCCCTGAACAAAACGTAAATGAAAAACTCAACACAAGTTAACACCAACAGCGTATTGTGACTTTTAATAAAAAACCTTAAGAAAAACTAAATACTAAGTAACACCCATACCTACTTACCAACAATAGTTTATTGGGACTTTGAATAAAAACCTGAAGAAAATCTAAATACTAGGTAACATCAATATCCCAGTGTGACTTTACTTAAAAGTCTTAGTGAAAACTCAACTCAAGGTATTATACCACCAACAGCTTATTGTGCCTTTTAATAAAAGCCTTAAAATGTTGACCTGAAAACTGTTTGAATACCGGGAAGATTATTCCTGCTCTCAGATGACAGATGATGCAGAACTATTTTTAATAAGTACCTGAAGTAAAATGTGAGAGAGAGAGAGAGAGAGAGAGAGAGAGAGAGAGAGAGAGAGAGAGAGAGAGAGAGAGCTGCTGAACGGAAAATAGGGTGATAAGTCAGGTAAACAGAAGGAAAATTATATTTTGCTTCCTCATAAATGCGAACTGTGTTAGTTGTAAACTTGACGGTTTTATGGGACAATAGGAAATGTTGAAACAAGGAGAGAAAAGACCCAAATCAGTTATCGAGGAATCGATTACATAGTTGTCGATATAGACGGAGAGAGAGAGAGAGAGAGAGAGAGAGAGAGAGAGAGAGAGAGCTGAATAAACAATATTCTGTGTGACCTCCGATAGTAAGAATTATTGAGAGAAAGACAGAGAGAAGGTAAACAGAAAATATTCTATAGATAACTAGATAAGAGAGAGAGAGAGAGAGAGAGAGAGAGAGAGAGAGAGAGAGAGAAGCGGCACTGTAGATAGCAAGAAATCTCTTGACCAAAGAAAGACTCACGCGCCACCCTCTGTCTGGATACTGTATCATTCCAAGCCCATGGAAACAGCGTAAGTGGAAACCCACAACAGAGAGAGAGAGAGAGAGAGAGAGAGAGAGAGAGAGAGAGAGAGAGAGAATATGGAAAAAAGTCGCAGGGTTAAACGTCAGGGGGAAGAGGTATTTACGGAAGAAGAAAAAGGAAAGAGGAAACAGTTAACAGAGTACGATGGTTTAACTTAAGGAAAAGGACAGGCAAAATTTTTCTTGTCTTCTTTTAGTCCATTTTATTCAATTTTAAATAAATTCGTTGATAACTATGAGAATGACATTTTACAAAGTTATCCCTTATATTAAACTGAAAAAGTAAATAAATAATATTAAACGATGCGTGCCTTTCATGAGTAGAATAAAACTTGATGAAGATATTCTTCGGAAGATATTTCCCATATTAAATAGAAGAAACCATTAAAAGTAATAAATATGAAACGATACTTCCATGATTAGTAGAATGAAATTCTATGAAGCTATTTCACTTATAAAATCGAAGAAATCTTTAAAAAGGAAAAATGAATCGTTGCTTTTATGATTAATGAAAACGCATGAATAGATGATTCTAAGAATGATTGACGAGCTTGTCAGGACGAGGAAAGAACAGATAATAAAAAAAGAGGCTACGTTGTTGACAGTTTTTTTCCTAACTACAGAAAAAGTGATATGGCAGAAAAGAAAATTTTTTTCTCTCTATCAACAGCTCTTGTAAAAAGTTTTAATGATGTACTTCTAAAATAGTTCTAAATAAAATATTTCACAAAAGTTGTAGTTAATTAAATGGTAGAAATAGCTAACTATTCAGTTACCCAACAAAATCAGTTCTTAATTAAACTAAAATGAATACCTTACAGTATGTTCTTAAAGACTCCACCCAGCGCCCCGCCACAAAAAAAAAAAAAAGTAAAAGACGAATAAAAAGAGACACCAAACAAAAAACACTGTAATAAATCCCTTTTACATATAGCAAATCAGAGTATTCTCCTATAAGCCAATGAATACTTTTAAATATAGCAGATCGAATTATCCTTCCTTAAGCGACAATAAAGCAACTGTGTATATATGAAAACAGCAATTGAATATGACTTACCAATACAGGAATTCCCGAAGTACAGGACGACGTGGGCGTGGAAGAAGGCGTTGCTGTAGGTATACCAGAGTCCTGTGTCGTGCACCAGGATTCTGTAGGTGAAGGGAATGGCACACAGAAGGGCGAAGAGAGAGGGCCGCTTGCATAACCTCGTGTGGAAAAACAAAAAGGAAAGTATTAGGAAATCCATATTAGAGAGAAAGATATATATATATATATACTATATAAATATATATATAGATATATATATATATATATTTTATTTATATATACACACATATATATATATATATATATATATTACACACATACAAATACATATATATATATATATATACGTATATATATATATATATATATATATATATATATATATATATATATATATATATAGATGTATATACACAAACATGTCTATGTATATGTATATGTAGATATGTATATATATATGTACATATATATATGTATATATATGTATATATGCATATATATATATATATATATATATATATATGTATATATATATATATATATATATATAGTATGTATATATATATATATATATGCATATATATTATATATATTATATATATTATATATATAGAGATATATGTATATATATATATATATATATATATATATATATATATATATATATATATTACAGATAGATACACCCAATGTAGCACGAAGGAACACGTGCTTGGGAATATCCTTAAATCCACGGTAGAAAGATGAATGAAAAACTGGGAACTTGGAACAAGTACTTTCTTAGTATATTCTACATTTTCAAGTTCACACTGAATATAATAGATGTTGTTTGAGATTAAGCTGGCCTTATGCCAGCACAGGTTCTTGCTCACAGACCTTTATATACAAAAACAGAAAGGGGGGAGGGGTTACAGATTGTTAGCCTGGGCGGAGTGCAGATTATCGAGGAATTATCCCAGTTAATAGCATGGCCTGCCTTAAGCAAATGATCAGCAATCCATTATTCGTTAAGCCTCTTGATATGGCATATAGAATATGAAGAAAATAACTGTATACCATTTTTGGATGTCATAATTATTATTTTTGTTTTAAATTATACAGGACACCCACGAATAATTTGCCATATATCCATTTTTACTCTTACCATGCTAAACAAATTAAGGTGTCAACATTTTCCAGTACTTATCTTAGATTTAGAATTTGTAATCCTGAAATTTTGGAAGATGAGCTTGAAATTATTGATAAAATGGGAAATTCAATGTTACCCTCCTTATTTTTTGGGACTTTGTAATAATAAAGCAAAAATGACATTAAAATACGACCAATGTTAACAAAGAACTTAATAATATTCAGTGTACCACTGTATCCTAATTTCATTCCTGCTGTACCCATTTTAAAAACTATTGATATTAACTTAGTATTTCAATATAATAATAATTTGAGAAATAAATTAATTAAGAATAGCCTGTCAAATTCAAACAATATTGTATACAGTATTCCTTGTAAAGAAAGTAATAAAATTTATGTAGGGCAAACATCCAAAGGTCTAAAAGGGAGAAGCTCTCAGCACAAATAAGCCTTATCGAGAGGCTTTGACGAATAATGGCATTGCGGATTATCGGCTTAAGACCGGCCATGCTATTAACTGCAATAATTCCTCCAAAATCTGCAGGGTCAAAGATCACCGCAAAAGAAATTGAAGCCAAGTAAAAAAAAGAATTTAAATCTCCATCCTGGATTGCCCCTTGATCCTCTCTCCTTGTCTCTTCTGCTTAAAGAACACACCACCCAGATTAACAAACTGCTATCCCGCCCCCTCTTTCTGTCTTTGTATATAAAGGTCTGTCAACCTCTATCATATTCAGTGTGACCTTGAAAATGTAGAATATACTACGAAAGTATTTGTTCTAAGTTTTCACTCACCTTTCTACCGTGGAATTAAGGACATATATATATATATATATATATATATATATATATATATATATATATATATATATATATATATATATATATATATATGTACACACATGAACACGCACACACACACACACACACACACACACATATATATATATATATAATATACATACACTTGGACAACAGAAAGACCACGCATCTCAATTTTACTCCTACCATCCCGAGTGTATGTATAACAAAATTGGCATTTATTACGCAAAGTCTGTTTCAAGCAAGACAAGAATGAGAATAGCTTATGCGGGAAGGCTGTAGGATTACCTGTCATTTTCTTCTCTCTGTGATGGAATTTTTAAAAACACATTTGTATCTTATGGGAAAGTAATCAAGGGATTAATAAAAGGTATCTAATTTGTATTTCTGTCAATGAAAAAAAAATTATTGTTTTCCCTGATTAAGCTAATGACATTCATTGTACAAAATGAAGGATATGTTTTAAAATATCATTTAAAATGAGACGATTAAAAGGACTTTATTGTTGGGAATTAATGTAATATTATATTCAAAATACTTGATTATTTCCTAAGACCCTCATCGAAGACATCTTTCACATTATAAATGGACATATTTGTGTGATATTTTAGACCCATTTTTGTTCATTGGAATTTTCTTAGTTTTTTCCCATTGATTGTTTCATTTCCCATTAATTGTTAATCATTCATTGTACATTTCGTCTATTTTATGGAAATTACAGGAATTTATTCTAACTTGTCATTATCCATCTTCCATCACGCGCTCTCTACTTGAACTGATTTTCATTTAGCTAAATTTGATCGAGGACAAAGATCTTAGAATCTTATTAGCTCCGTTGAAAAAGTGTTAATTTTTGCTTCTTGTTTAAAACATAGGGTATCCCAAAGCGTCCCAGTATTTATAAAACGAACTATACCTGAAAAACTGAACACATCTAAAAAGTTTAAAGAAGCAATGCTTTTGTTAACAGCGTAACTTTTCAGCTGTGTGCCTATTTTGGAAAGGTTTTCGGAGGACGAGGAAAAAGAGGTTTATGTTGTTTTTGTAAGGCTTTCATTTACATTAGTTCACGAGGTCCATATTAACGTCATAACACCTCTCATTCTTCCTTCTTTGGTGCTTCAGGAGGAACTAACAGATTTAAACACATCCTTTCTTGATAAGAACTCGGGCAGCCACTTTGAGTAAATGACGCAGAGCACTACATTTCTTTCATACGAGAAATTGTTTATTCTCTTGTTTTTGGCGACGACCCGAAAAGGTCAGGATCAGTTGGGATTTGCTCCGGAAAGCTTTGGCTAATAAATAAAGTTCATAGTCTAAAAATAAAAATGTCGAACGTTGTTGATATCAGAAGAAATTATTTCGTACAGCGGCGATTCAGCTGACTTAAATTACGTAACCAAAACTTGATGTGGTAATCAAGCGGGATTAAGTTTGTGACTTGCACAACACTGATAATGTTATCCTACTTGTTGGTTGTGATGCTGAAAATGGGCCCAGTGTCTTAACCGAAACTATCAAGTTCACGGTGAGAGACATTCCAACTCTACATGAAAAAAAGGGCAATCAATGCACATTCTAGCAACACGAACAACCAGGGAGAAGGAAGCCTGAATATCCCATTAAAAGCCATCAAACCCGGTAATACTGACTTCATTGCCACTCCAAAAATTATATTTTGAGCATAATTCCTCGTCAGAGTTATTCTTCTACTGATTCTCTTCATTCAGCTGCAAGATAACTGGTACTACACTTCGCTGAGAACCAGATATTCGTTGGCTCCCATGGAGATATAATCATGGAAAACTTGAGTAGAGATCTCGCAGATATTTTTTAGCATAATTAACGATGGCAAAGCAGAGAGAAACATAAAATCCAAGATAACATCGAATATCTTGCTAAGGAGGTAAGATGTGAAAATATGGATAGAGATATAGGTCATAAGAATAGTTGCTTTATGGAATATAGCACTGCTAAATAGCTCGTACAGGTCGTAAACCAAACGAACTCACATTTTGAAATTTACATTAGTGCCTGAATATTTGCATATTCCTCTCTCTCTCTCTCTCTCTCTCTCTCTCTCTCTCTCTCTCTCTGTATATATATATATAGGTGATATATATATATATATATATATATATATATATATATATATATATATATAATATATATATATTATATATATATATATATATATCTTCAACAATTTAAAATGGAGACAATGACACCATTTTCTTTAATAAGTATTGTCTTATCTTTACTCTGAACATCTCCATTTATTTTTTTCCTTCAGATATATATCTCAGGAGCGATTAAAGGATATGAGATTTTTTCCCCCATTTAATATTTACAGCCGACAGCAGTTTCTCCTCCCTGCGGCAATTCACTTTCCTTTAAATATTTTGAATATTAAGGAAAGTAAAAATGAAATACGACGTCACATGATGTATCGCTATTGGTCGCTCTCTTCTCACTCTGGATTCGGTCGTCCGTCAGGAAAGGTGGTCGTCGGCGAGCTCTTAATGAGTCTTCTGGAGTGTCGTTTGCATCTACCTGTGGAGGAGGGGCGTTGGGATGAAGGCATGGGCGTGGTTCCCACTCCTTGGGACTAGTCTCAGGAGCCATTTGTTTTTGGGTGGTGATCATATGGTCTCCATTGAAAAAGAAATAAAGTCTTTTACGATGAACACTGACCGCTTGCCATTCTGCTTTTTGAAGATTGTAGCAGTGTGATTCCCTCTGGATTTTAGTGTCGTAAATTAGCGATGGAATGTTATGTAATGAGGGCGACACCATCACTTAGTCAATTTCATCCTTTGTAGACCAGTAGATGGTAGACGGTAGAAGTATGATTCCCTCTGGATTATTTCAGTGGTCTCTGTCAGCGGTGGAATTTAATTATATAATGAGGACGACGCCATCAGCTATACACCACCATCGCCAGACGTCTAAATGTAACAGTAGATGATAAAACCGAGATAATCCTCGAAAGAACCTCCCATAAGGACGCACTCCTTTATACATCCCAGAGGACACCCTTCGACGACACCCTGCTCAAATATTTACAAAGAAGGACCAATTTATGTCGCATAATCGAGACCTCTTTCAGCAGGTACATGGAATCGTGATGAGCTCTCCCCTTGGAGTCATATTCGCCAACATGTATATGCTAGAAGTTGAGGTAGGGGCGGGGGATTCACCGCCCATCCTAGGCCTAGTATAAATTCCAGAGGTATACTGAGGGCATCTTCACCGCGACAATATGCCCTTCATGAGAACTGTGGCCTTAGATTCCCCGGGGATTATAAGAGGGTCCAGGGACCCTTCCCGATCCTGGATGTAATCGCAGACAAAAATGAACAATACAGCAATACAGCATAACAAAATCAACAAACGTAGGCCGCTGCCTGAATGCCTAGGGAGAGAGACCCGAACCCTACAAGCCGTCTACGTGAGAAGAGATATCACGAACGGTCAGTATAGGGAAGGCCATGCTAGGAGAATGAGACCCGGTCAGACAGCTTATCATTAATAACAGATAAAGCAGCCATCTGGTGGGAAGCTGTACCCGTAGGCTACTTCATAAAAATATTTATACATTTACATAAATATATGTAAATACACGTAGGTACACACACACACACGCACAAATATATATATATATATATATATATATATATATATATATATATATATATAGATAATTACATAAAAAAGGGAAATGTAATACATTCCTTATAATAAAAGCACAGCTCTGATCCAGGTCACAGGTCGATCGGGAAAAAGCTCCCAAAATTAGAGTTCTCGAACTGTGCGCGAATGCTAGATAATCATAACAACAAACACACGAACGAACATCCTCCTTGAGCTAGGAACTAGGTTCGGCTTCCACGAGAACTAAATAAGATTGTTGAATCAGCAGGACCTAAAAGAGGAGTGCGTGTGTTTGTAACCTAACTCTGTTATCTCTTTGAATGTACATCCTAAACCATTGCATCACTTCCTCCTCTGACTCTCTTACAATAACGTACTTCCTTGAACGTCTATCCCAAGATGTAAAACTACTTCAGAGAATATCGTATTTTTTCTAAACCCAAGAGTTTCCCGACATCCTTCTATATTACTGATATGTGAACGAAGAATGACGAAGTCTCTGCTTTACTTGCCTGCCGAAAGAGAGAGAGAGAGAGAGAGACTGCTAAGTCTCAGACACACCGCTATTCGCTCTTTTACGAATCTTATTAAGAGGGCATTGGGGCTATTGCAATTACACTCACACACACACACTCACACACACACACACATACACACACATACTATATATATATATATAGATATATATATATATATATATATATATATATATATATATATATATATATATAAACCGGAGGGGATACATAGCGGTAAGGGTTTAAATGGAGACATCTGTTTCATATGGGCGTTTATTCAAAGCAACGTTTCAGGGACCAGCCCCATTTTCAAGCTGAAAATTACAATTATAAAGTAAAATTAAAATTATTACTCATCTAAAAAACATACAATTACAATACATAAAGATTATTAAAAGAACACCAACGAAACTCAAGTACCATTTCCAGTAGAGGAAGGAAGACGAGTGACTAAAAAACGAAAACAGAAACAAAACACGAAGGCATCTCTGGTGTTTTCTCCAAGTACAGAGGGGTGGAGGTGGTTTGGTTGTTCAGTTTCGGAACAATCGTCTTTATAAAGAGCGATTCGAAGACCGCTAGCTGCTGCGGAGAAGACGCTTTTGAAAGGGTCTTAAAGTTTTTATAATCAATATTCACTTTGCATTTCTTTGTGTGGTCACGGATGCTGGAAAATTCAGGAGATGATGTTTTGACTCCAGGACGGAAACTCACCCAACTATGGCAATCTATTCGGACCTTAAGAAGTCTTCTTGAGGCTCCGATATATTTTCCTAGATCACATCTAGGACAAGTATACAAACAGACAATATTAGATGTCATCAAAGGGTTTAACTTGTCTTTACATTTAAAAATAGATCCAATTGTCAATGAGTTTGTTGGGATCAGCTGACATTTTATGGCCAAACAGTAAGTTCTAATAATCTGTTGCATTTTCGAAATTCTATGCCAAAATGCAACAGATTATTAGAACTTACTGTCCGGCCATAAAATGTCAGCTGATCCCAACAAACCCATTGACAATTGGATCTATTTTCAAATGGAAAGACAAGTTAAACCCTCTGATGACATCTAATATTGCCTATTTGTATACTTGTCCTAGATGTGATCTAGGAAAAATTATCGGAGCCTCAAGAAGACTTCTAAAGGTCTGAATAGATTGCCATAGGGGGGTTAGTTTCCGTACTGGAGTCAATTATCATCTCCTGAATTTTCCAGCATCCGTTACCACACAAAGAAATGCAGAGTCAATATTGAATATAAAAACTTTAAGATCCTTTCCTAGGCGTCTTCTCCGCAGCAGCTAGCGGTCTTCGAATCGCTCTTTATAAAAACGATTGTTCCGAAACTGAACAACCAAACTGCCTCCACCCCTCTGTACCTGGCGTAAACAACAGAGATGCCTTCGTGTTTTGTTTTTGTTTTTTAGTCACTCGTCTTCCTTCCTCTACTGGAAATGGTACTTGAGTTTCGTTGGTGTTCTTTTAATTTGCTGTAATTGTATGTTTTTTTTAGTTGAGTAATTATTTCTATTTTATTTTATTATTGTAATTTTCAGCTTGAAAATGGGGCTGGTCCCTGAAACGTTGCTTTGAATAAACGCCCATATGAAACAGATGTTTCCATTCAAACCCTTACCCCTATATATATATATATATATATATATATATATATATATATATATATATATATATATATATATATATAATATATATATATATATATATATATATATATATATATATATATATATATATATATAAGTCCTTTCCACTAACGGAGGACAGCTTCAGAGAGATATAGCAGCGCAATGGCCAACGCCACATTTACACTTCATCTACTGAATCGTGGATGCATCCCTATGCATTAATACTCCAGGACATCAACCGTTTCATACGTCGACACAAAAGGCTTATCAGCGGGGTGCTTGAACCCTCTCCCAACCCCCCAACCCCCAGCTCCCTCCTCACACACTGGGCAATTCCCTCTCTATTGTGCACGCAGGCTGTCCGGCTTCCTGGATATTAATGTCCTTCATTTGCAAAACGTCTTCCAGTCCATTTGGCTATCTATTTCTTGGTTGTCTCCAATTCCTGCCTCCTGATATTTGGCAGATTTAACATGTATAGTCTCCTAAAAGAGCTACTTCTAAACAATGTAATCCATCTTTCAGGCACATTAATATTTATTCTACGTCTGCATATCACCAAATTTATCTTGCCCTCCCACCCCCCCCCCCCCCCACTCTCTACTGATGAGGTTTCTGCTTAAAAGTAAGAAGCTACTAATGCTTTGGATGTTTTCTCCAGAGTGACTTCATTAAGGATCCCACTGTCATATTATGAATATAAAAGGGATCATTACGGTAACGTCTTCATGAATGATAATATATGTATGTATGTATGTATGTATGTATGTATATATATATATATATATATATATATATATATATATATATATATATATATATATATACATATGTAAATATGTGCTTGTTCTCCTATCATTGCATTTAACCTGAATGACTTACTGTGAAATTACGGCAGCAGAATCATCGACTCACTTTGGTTTTTATTTTCAGCAAGTGTTCATTATCATTATCAAAATACCTAACATCCCCTTAAGGAGTTCTCGGAAAATTAACTAATTTTTGCTCCTCTTCAGGAGAGAGAGAGAGAGAGAGAGGACTCAACAGCCCCTTTCATCATAACCTTATCCAATTAAGGAAATGTTTTGTAATCCAGCGTAGACATGGTTCATTATCTTGGAGATTTGTTTTTGTTCATAATGAAAATTTTATCCCATATGTTTGTGTTCATCACTAGGATTTTTTGTCTTAATGAGAGGGAAAGGGATTTTAAGGCTAGAGAGAGAGAGAGAGAGAGAGAGAGAGAGAGGGGGGGGGTTGTTGGTTGGTTGGTTTAAGCCAAATTTGACCTAGACGAATATTAACAGTAGGTTACCCTGAAGGGGATTAATTAATGTGTATGTTAGAGAGAGAGAGAGAGAGAGAGAGAGAGAGAGAGAGAGAGAGAATTTACCTGTTACGAAGGTTGGGCGTAATAGTGTTTAAACAGTCCATTCAATGACGTAATCATCTCCCGTTTTCTGTTTTATAGCGAAACCGTACCTGTCAAAATGGTCACTGGCTTCTTAGTGCAACTGTGGGAGTTTCTCCCAGTTCCACTCCTAGGACCCTTGTACTTCATGTCCTTTATTTTCTTGACCTCTTTATCTTATTGTCCAACCTCTCCAACCCATCTTTTCACCGTCTTAAGCGCTAAATTGCCAAAAATGCCCAAGTGTTCGGCTTAGCCTTAAGTTTCAGAAGATTATAATAATGTGATGAAAATACATAAGTTACTCTGCTGCTACTGGCAGAAGTTACTCAATATGAAGTGGTCTTATTTTTCGTTATTCTTACTTTCTCAACTACCTCTCTCTCAATTTTCGGCCTGGAAACAGCTAGACAAATATTAACCCGACGTCACTGTTATATCCTTCTAGAGTCAATATTTGTGTTCTAAAATTAACAATTATCTTTTAGAGGATTCCATGAATACCCATTATAGAAAGTCTCGCAGTTTCAGAAACGGTGGGAATAATTAAAATTTTTATATTTCGTCATTTTTTTCAGCTCTTAACAGTTTAGTTTGAATACAGTGTACTTAGTATACGATAAGACGCTAACACTGGCAGAACTTGGAGCAAGTTGCTCGTTAATCTTCCCACACCCACAGTCTCTTAAATAACAGCGCAGTTTGTTTGCATACACTGTTTGCTAACCGTTTGCGAACAATGTTAGCTAACTTAGCCTGCTGATGTTAGCTCGGCTCAACACTTTGTGTGTTCTGCGTAGCGTGATTACTTTAGAGTGTATAACTTCATCTAAGCCCCATTCCTGAAGCGTGTACACTTTCCCTGAAATTAAACAAGATCATAACCCACATTGTCTGGATAAGGGTATCTTAGACATCCGGTAATAAGAGCAAATTCTTCGTGCCTGTCTTGAATGGTTAAAAAATACACAATAGAAGCATAAACATACCTTTTAGGTCAACAAATATAAAATCATGTGTTTTGGTGTTTTCGACCTTCACTATGCTCCTCTTCAACTGAAAAGTAACTGCGAAGTGTAAAAAAAAAGTAAAAAAAAAACAGAAAAAAAAAAAAACAATTAAAATGAAAACTGTCAGTCTGGGATTCTACCTTGAGTATCATTAGTATTGTTTTGAAGGTGTCGCCTTGTAGTCAAAGGAGCCATTTCCTCTTAACCAGCTCTTTGACAACTAATGTTTGGAATTATTTCCTGTATATTCTAGATATTTATTTCCAGATACCCTACAGCTATCAATCCTTCCCTGGATTTTTTTCCGTGGTAAAGGGTTTAGAATTTCTAGTCATGTTTATAGCTCTGTGTAATGCTGAAGGATTAGTAGGAAAATCCACTGGAAAAAAATATATCGTGATTTCCTGTCTCATTCTGGGAACCCTCCTTTCCTGGGAATTTTTCCGTGGTAATGGGCTTATATCTATAGCCATGCTTATAGCTCTATGCAGTGCTAAAGGATTAGAAAGAAAATCCACTGGAGAAAAAAAAATGTAACCGGATTTCCAGTCTTATTCCAAGAATACGTTTCCATTCAAGACAGATTTTATACAGAGTTCGATCAGGATTATTACAAGCTAGTGGGTATAATAGTCTTGCTCCATTCAGTTAAGGATATAGATTTTCCCTTCCTTATTACACGTTTCGAGACGATTCGCGGAATTGGAAATGAACCGCAGTTAAGACCATCATTGGTTTTAACGGAGATACTTAGGGGCAATGCAAGTTGCCAGATTTTATCCCTTTTTCACTGAGTGAACCAATTCATACACCTCCTTCGGGTGTAAAATCCACCTTGCAACGAATTTCGACCTGATATTTGCTGACATGATCGAGAGAGAGAGAGAGAGAGAGAGAGAGAGAGAGAGAGAGAGAGTCTAGTCGAAATACAAACATTTAGAAGCTGTCATGGAATGTGTCACAACAAATGTTTGTATTCCAGGTTTCACGTTGATATAACATTTATAATGTTATTGTCATCATCATTATCACTATGTTCAAGCCACGAACGTAGAATTCTATAGCTGCACTTGGTATCAACACTCCAGACTGTGTGAAATGATATCTACTATATTATTCATGTTCTTCTCACTTTGACCTTGAATAACTTCTATTACATCGAAGACAAAGCACCAAAGTTTCAGTGACAATGTGTTCACAATACGGGAACGTAAATACTAAAACGACTTCGGCGTCAATGAACGTCCCATTTACAAACACGCTCTCCTATCCATCAAAAACCAATTTACTAATACTTCAAATTTTTTTTCTATGAACGTATACTGTTTTTTTTTCTTTAACAGTATAAAGCTTGTCAGGTAAGCTATGATTGTCTGAAAGCAGACCATACCAGCACTTGGTTATATGACAAATCTTTACCATGCATATTTTGTCACTCGGGTATATATGGTAGTTATTTTGTTAATTAACGAATGTACGTAACATGAACTGAACTGATGTGCTGGCATGTCATCAACAAAGTAAGCTTGACTCCAATTTTAAGATGTCACATAATTCCGCTAAACATAGAAACCAATAATAATATTTTCTTAAAGGCCAGAATCTAGTCGAAAAAGAAAATAAGGACTATATCTATTGTGAGACATTACGGGGAATCAAACGACCAGCAATAACCGCCAAAAGAATGAAACTACAATTATTTTCGTAATTAGTCATTCACTTCACCTTATCTCTCTCTGTCAATGATTTCATCCTGACTGCTTTTATCTGATCCGGAAGAAATAATAATCTGACCCAGGAAATGTTCGTGAGCAGTGTCTCTGTTAAGGTGGTCAGATTAATTTTCCTTTTCCTGTTTCATGGCTTTCAGCCAATGTTGTGTGGTTACATCATTAACTGTTTTTGGGGTTATTTTTCCACCTTACTCGAGCTATGATTACCATTAGGATTTCTTCGTTCAATTTCAGTCTTTAACTGGACCCAGATATGTCCAGTTACATTAATTTTCAAAGGATTCATTCCTATTGGTACATTTCGTTTATTTGATATAATTTGTAAAGAGTGCAGATCTAAATATTTCAAGTATTGTGAGAAAAGGATCATAACCAGCTTTGTTTGACGCTTACTACTAAATAAAGTGACATTTTGCATCTTATTCTTGGAAATTTATTTATTAGCTTAGGATGATATGAAGCATTAAACATAAAATCTAATGGCTGATTTTTTTTTTCTATGTTGGAAAGTAGGTCATTACACCCTGGGTCTCGTTGCTTCTTTTTTTTTATTAACTGATTTATCACCAACATCAGTTGGAAGTTTTTTCTTACCAAGTGTCAATGGCATTTTCTCTTTTTTCACTCCCCACTATTCTTGGAATTTGGTCTTCATAAATGTTCATTACTAAACAATATCTATGTTAGGAAATCTTCCTTTGAATTACCAGTCACACTTACTGGCTCGCGAATCACAATGTTCCTTGAAAACATTCCCGTTTTATTCCTGTACTTTACAGCACCTCTCTTGTGCCAAACGTGTATCGAGTAAGACCGAAACGCACTTGTTTTATTCCTTAATGAGATCAGACGGGCGTTTGCACTCTCCCTGGCGACGTTAATCTCAGTTCTGCTTCAACGACCTATATTTTCCGCCGAGTGACTTCTAATAAAACCGCCGATTCTCTCAACTGTGCTGGCGTATTCTAGGAAAATATTCACTGATGACGCAAGTACTATCGGTGGTTAGTTTTACGAGAAAGGTCAACGAATATTGCGTATGCTTTCTTAAAAACACAAAGGTTTGTTTTCCTCATCTAAGTTAACATGGAAGCTGTTAACATATTAATTTTATTAAAAGCTCTATTACTATGATTTTAACTGACATTTTCAAGTCTTCTTCAGGCTAAAACCAATAATTACAATATGTAATGTTACGTTAAAGATTGTAGGCTACATGACGACATAGGTCACTTACAGTGGGGTTGACTGGTAAGCGGGAGATAGGTTTAGTATAGATAGATAGATATATATATATATATATATATATATATATATATATATATATATATATATATATATATATATATATATATCACATATATATGTGTGTGTACATATATATATATATATATATATATATATATATATATATATATATATATATATATATATATATATATATAAAACAAGGCAGTAATTGTCAGAGCCACAGTCATCCTTTATAAGCTAGCTGAAGGGTAAACCAATAAAGCAGAAAGCTGTATGGTAATGTGCTTTCCGTCTTTAAAAAATCAGGGAGGTTAAATTATTCAGGAAACAGGGAGGAGATTCGAGGATTCTACACGCTTAATATTAATGGTACCAATTAATGACCTACCCGGCTGACACTTGGCTTTACATTATTCACCTAATATTTTAGCGATTCCGGAGGAGCTTGACATATATTGCGAAGCAGAAAAGGTCTTGGCAACATAAGGTCACGAAGTTATGAAGAAGACCATTGCCTGGAGTGTTATCTACAGAACAAGACAGCTTTACGACAGGTTTGAAGGTTTGACGCTGGAAGTTACATAAGTTTATAAGTTTATATCATCTGTTGAATTTTCAGGCAGACAAGAGAAGAATTCCAGACACTATTGTGAATTCAGAACGTGTGAAATAATCAGCCTTGGCAACTCTGGAGCAACCCAAGCTGCACTTGTCCAATTTAGATATATTTTCTATATCCATTTAAAAGAATTTCTTTAGATTAAATAACGAAATAAATTACTGGCCGTGAGAGAAGAAATAGCATAATTCGTTGAGATAGGAGGATTCCTTTAGAAAATAATGAGCAGAAACTCATATGACTTGACAGAAAATATTTATGAAAACAAATTAAAGCGTATAATGATTTGTCTGATACTCGAAATCAGACCTTGAAACCGACATACCACTATCGTCAAAATTCTTTCCCAATGATTTGCTGTAAAGTGGGATTCCAAAACAGATTATTTGTGCCAACGGCTTAACAGATCTCAGTCTGGTGATCAGTTAAGAAAAGTCTAACGGTATAATTTCAACTACATAACCGTGAATTTGTACAACTTATCATTCCCTCTTAACCATCTCTTAGACAACTAATGTTTGGAACTGTTTTCTGTATATTCTCAACAGACACATTCATCGTCTTGGTTTTGAGAAAACTAATTTTGTACTAATCTTGTAAACTGTCTCAATATTCTTATTTTTAAATGAGATAAAATTTATCTTTCAACTTCTTGAGTAAAACGCTCAAGGGTACCCTTTGAATTCTAGAGGGAATTTAATAATTTTTACTCTTGCTAAACAAAGGACAAGTTAATTCATATTTTATTTATCACTTTAATTCTAGACCTACTTCTTCCCTGCCGCTTCCACCATATTTACTGGGAATCTTTTATTGTTATTATTGTGTTTTTGTTACTAACAATTGTACCGTTGTGAACCGCCTCCTTTCCAACTTCATTAACAACATAGATAGCATTTCATTTCCACAGGTTCAAAAGTATTATGTATAAAATTATCGTGAAACGTAAGTGTTAATATATCTTCCATTTTACTTTAACTAATGGAGCATCACCAGAGTACGTGTTCCATTCTTATTTAAGTTTTTACGCCTTTCTTTTAATTACCAGGTGGATGTGCAACGTCTTTTTATGAGAATTTATTAATTGATTCCAGGTTCTGAAACGTAATATTAGAGAGAGATTCTTCAAAAGAAAAAGAATATCTGAAACTTTTTTATTTGTGATTCGATAATTTATTTATTTATTTACTTATTTATTATATTTATTCGTGCTATTACAAGTATGTTCGCTCCATTATTTTGCTTGTAAGGCATTTAAGCAGCACTAATAAATTTATCTCCCAACTCTCTCTCTCTCTCTCTCTCTCTCTCATGATAACGGTCTTTGCTGTCACTGACTGATTTATTTTTCTGATATTCCAGTGTATCATTCCAGGGACTAACAAAAAAATATTCCAGCGCTTGCATAAAAACTTTCGAACATTTAATAAATGAGTAGGAGACATCGAAGTAAAAAAAAATTAATTAAAATGTCTAGCGCTGACAATTGACATGAAATGATAAGAGAAAACAAAAACATAACGAAGCGACTGACATGCACGGAACAGAAGACAAGAAGGCATGGAGATTGCATTCATATATGAGACTCGATCTACTTGCCGTCAAGGTTACCGGAAATGAAAGAGACTGAATTGACTTCTTGCAGGTCTATGATCAATTAAGAGAAAAATGGATACACACACATACAAAGCTAAGCAAACTCTAAAAGGCTTTTTGTTTACCTTCCCTTCTTCCAGATTAAGAAATTATTACATATCAAGCTGTATACTTTATACTACATGACCATTAATCATGACTAGGATCAACAAATGAAGTCTTTACCATAACGGACACATGGTGCCATTCTATGTGCTACGATAGTGTTCACGCCCATATTAATCGACCTATAGAATCTATACAATAAAGATTATGAAAGCTTTCTATGAAAGTGCCACATATAATTGTTGACGAATGTAGCAAAGAAAAACTTTAATGTATAATGAAGCTATGCTCACAAAAAGAAAAATAATATTTTGTCGTTCGGTAAAAATGTTTGCAAAATCACCTGAAAACATGACAAAAAAAGATGAAATACAATAACAGAAAATTATAGTTATCAAAGGATACTAAATCTAAATTATTATCATGATTATTATTCATAAACTCTGATAATTAATATTTCATGGGATGTCATTTAACAATGAAAAAGCTTTTATACATAGTTGTATAATTTCATGTAATATAGTTCAAAACAATTCTGACTTTGTGAAACCTTGCATTTGTTTTGTGATAGAAAACAAAGGGAAATCATTTTGCACATGGTTAATAATATTCAGATTTTCATCACCAAGGATCAGAAGGTGCAACATGCACCAGAAAAAGATATAAATAAAATGTCGAGAATTTAATGTTCATTGAGTGTCGATAACGACACTACGGGGGACTCTATTAAATCTATAAAGGTTTTGACAATTATATTCGTGAATTGTCGAAGTAATCTCCAGATTCATTAGCATCAGAAGAAAGGGTCCCAGTTATCTCATGGGAGACAGCAAACCTCCTCAAAACTTTCTCAAAGAAAAGTTAAATCTTTCTATGAATCTGCAGATGAAACTTTGAGATGTCCTTGGCAGTGACTGAAGAGGAGGAGGAGGAGGAGGAGGAGGAGGAGGAGGAGGAGGAGAGAGAGAGAGAGAGAGGGGGGGGGAGAAGTTACAAAGATTATGTCTCAAAGACTTATTAGTCCATCCGAGGCGACATCGTGTGCTCACCTATCTCTTGGAGCAGGTTTTACTGTTCATTCACAGTGTCCAAATGATTTTGTCTAGCTTTCTTTTAAACTTATCCACACTGTTATTATTAACAACTTCTGATGGCAGTTTATTCCATGTGTCCCTTTTCTTGTATGTAAAGAAGTTCCCCACAATAGGATGTGTTGTATTTCTTAAGTTCTACTTTCCATCCATTATTATTTTTTTTTTTTTGGTTTTCGTTTAACGTAAACAGGGTATTGTTTACTTTTGTTATGCCTTTCAGTATTCTGAATGTTTCTATTAGTTGTCCTCGCAATCGTCGTGTCTTTGGTAACCTATTTGCCTGATGGATGGAATTAACTTTGTAGCTCTTGCTTGTACGCCTTCTAATCTATTTATATCCTTCCTTAGTGTTGATGACCAAAACTGTACTCCATATTCAAGATGACGTCTAACTACTGCTGTGTAAAGCTGCAGCGCCGTTTCCTGGTTTCTGTATTTGAACTGCCTCTTTATGTATCCCACTAGTTTATGTGCCTTCTTTTCAGTTTTTATGCACTGTTTTGTGGACTTTAAGTCCTTGGTAATAATAACTCCAAGGTCCTCTACTTGTTCTACGCTATTTATGTCATTCCCAAGTAGCATGTAGTTGGCATGAGGGTTCTTTGTACCTATTTGTAACAATTTACACTTATCCAAGTTAAAAGGCATTAACCAACTTTTTGACCACTCTCCTATTTTCTTTAGATCATTTCTTAAACTTTCCACTGTATCTGGGTCTACTGCACTTCCACCTAATTTGGTGTCATCTGCAAATCTGGCTATCCTGCTAGTTGAGCCTACATCAATGTCATTAATGTTAATCAAAAACAAGAGAGGGCCAAACGCAGAACCGTGAGGAACTCCGCTTGTCATATCTGCCCTTTCTAATTCTTCACCATTTTTCACGACTCTCTGTTTTCTATAAGTTAGCCAGTCTTCGATCCAGTCTGCTATTTCTCCTACAATTCCTAAAGCTCTAATTTTTGTCATTACTTTCTTGTGTGGAACTTTGTCAAAGACCTTTTGGAAATCTAAGTGGAGTATATCTATTGCTCTACTACTGTCGTGAATACCAAGCATGTAACGAAAAAACCGCGTTGGTTGTTTAACAACAAGTTGTTTCTATCAATGGAATCCAAAATTTGATCTGCAATTATGGACTCTAAAAATCTTATAAACTACCGACGTTAGACAGATTGGTCTATAATTTGCCGGCTCTTCTCTTGGACCTTTTTTGTAGCCTGGTGGCACATGACCTAGTTTCCATCGTTTTGATGCTCTTCGTTGTTCATCACATTTTCTGTAGAGTTTATATATGTGAGGAACTATCTCGTCTGTTAGTTCTTTAATTTCTCTTGGATGACTCCCATCCGGACCCGGAGATCTGAACTTGTTGAGTTTGTCTATTTTGTTTTTAATATCCTCTTCTGTAAATATTATTTTGTCCAACAGTTCTGCCCCTTCATATTTAATAGCAGGTTCCGGTGTTGAGGTAATGTCTGCAATTGTGGAAACACCAGTAAAAACTTATTCAATACCTCTCTTTTTTCCAAGTCTGAGTTCATTAGATTTCCTCCATTGTCCCGTAGGGGACCTATGCTATTTTATATTGGTTTCCTACTATTAACATGCGCAAAGATTTCTTTTGGGTTTTCCTTATTAACTGATGCTACTCTCTTATCCTCATTTCTCTTTCCGTTTCTTACTAATTTGTCCACCATTCTACAGAGTTCTTTATGCCTACTTGCTACTTCTGGTGTTGAATGTGGGTTCATTGATTTTTGCAATCTGTCTCTCTCTTTTTTTTATTGTTAATTTCTCTGTTGAACCACTTAGGCTGAGGGTGCTAGTATTTGCTTTAATGGTATACATCCAGAGCGTCTTTTGTATTCCTCTAGAAAGGTTTCCCAGTACTTATCAATGTCTGTGTTCTCGTCGTACTCTAGATTTTCAGCATACTCCTTTAGCTTTTTTAGGTCGTGTCGACGGTAGTCTAATCTCATTAATATATTTTTCTCTTTTTTTATGTTGAATATTAATTTGAAATGTAATAATTTTATGGTCGCTTTTGCCTAGATTTGGACCTACTGAAAGGCCAGACACTAGGTTATCTTCTGTTGATAGAACGATGTCTAGTATGTTGTTTCCTCTTGTAGGTTTGTCAACCCATTGGTGGGGGAATCCATTTTTTACAAATCTAAAAGTCTTTTTCCTTCTACGTTTGATGTGGAGGTCATCGTCTCCCAGTGTACTGCTACATTGAAATTTCCCATTATTGTGCAGAGTTTGTTGTTTATTTCTTGTCCTGGTAGTGCATACTGCTCCTCATCGGACATTTGTGGTTGATACACTAGGATTAGAGTTATTTTCTTTCCTAGACTGTTTATATTGATGCCAATCACTTCTTGCATGGTTGTAATTTTACAATATATTGGACTGAGGTGGTCCCTGACATATAACATAACGCCTCCACCTTTTTAATCGAGTATCTTTTTTGAATAATTTATATCCAGATATCTGGTACTCTCCTACATGGATACAAGAGGCAACAAGTTGACTCTTGTATCCATGTTCCTGTGATAACTATTATGCTAATTCTTCACTTGCTGCCAATTCTTTCAAAAGATCTACTTTGTTTGGAATAGATTGTGCACTAAACTGCGCCACTCTGAGCGACTATTTTACCTTCTCTTTTGTCCTCAGTGGTTTCATTAGTTTCCGTTACTGTCACTGTTTCCTGGAGAGAGAGAGAGAGAGAGAGAGAGAGAGAGAGAGAGAGAGAGAGAGAGTTGAAGCTCTCCACCAGAGTCCACAGATTAACGAGTGGTATTGATTGAAGCATTCTCTGCATGAGGAGGTTTTAATCATCTTATTTACTTTAACAGATGGCTATGGTTTTAAAATGGCATTCATATGAAAATGCTTATCAAAAACACATTTCATTATACTTTAATTGTTGTATTAATGATTCGTTCTTCCAGTCATCCTGACCTACACATGTTTTAGCTAGCAACAGAAGTAACATGAACGATGAGACATAACCCATAGCATCAGCATTTCAGTTTCCATCTGCTTATACAAAAACCGACAATATAAACCCCGCCCACTTTATTATATCATTGCCATCAATTTCACTCTGCTCGAAACCATCTTCACCTCATCATACCCAACTTTTCTCTTATTCCTTCCGTCCCTTTCCGGACCATTACCAGCCACCAACATAATTCCCCTTAAACCTGCCATACATCCATCTCTTATTCATACCTCGGGGCATTCCGCCCCCTTGCCGTGAGACGCGATCTTCCACTTTGCCTAAATGTGGCCCTCCAATATGCGGCCGTGTAACCAGTAAAAGGGGGATAAAATCGTAAAGGAGGGATAAAGGTTATTTAATTTGTCACACATAGACTAAAGGTGTAATATTATAAAACTGATTAAATTCTAGGAAGAGATAAACGAACTGAAACATTCTTAAGGTGAGGGATTAATTTTACAATAATTTCTGCGGGCTGTGGTAGCAGAAAGGTCCCTTTTAGATGGGCGGATGGCAACATTTATTCTATAGTTTATAGGACTATTTAGGTTTGTTTATTTATAACCATATATTTGGGGGGAAAAGTATAACATTTTTTTCCTCTTATGGTGATTTACTGCCCTAGATAAAACCTCAGCTTGCAATAATTATGTATAAGTGACTGCCCTGAAAACTGTACTAAGTAAAACATGCTCAAAAGTTTACCAACTTTCTTTGTTGTCACTGAATTTTTAATTATCCCTGACGCTGATGTGGAAGTATAACGCACAGTGGGTTTACAATGAAGATACTGCGATATAGTTAATGTTTAATGAGGTTTACTGATTTTCTTCTTATAAACTTTGGGAGGGCTTCATGAGATTAACAATGCAGAAGTGGATTGATTATGTGTTGCTGTTTGGTGAATATTTGCAAATTTAATAATGAATAAATAGAAATCGAGAAAAGAAACTTAAAAATCTGAGACGTGTCCTCCATGGTGTACTATTTCTCTCACTTGCTAATGAATTAAGTTTGAAGACTGTTAAAAGAATCTTTTGAAGAGTTCTTTTGATAAGAAGATTAACTGGTAATTAAAGGAGATGGTTGAATTATTATTTAACTTTAATTTTAATTTTAAAACTACTGAATTCTATCACGTTTTGAAATAAAAGAGTTCTGAGTAAATAGTGAACTTAGTATCTTTGTTCTATGTCCAACAATTAACTCGCTTTTATAAACCTGGATAAAGAGGGGTATATAACATAAGCCTTGAAAGGTAATTTTTTAAGCTATGTTATACACACACATACACATTCTCTCTCTCTCTCTCTCTCTCTCTCTCTCTCTCTCTCTCTCTCTCGTTGTCAGAACCTTCAGATATAATAGATTCCATATTTTGGTCCTGAATAAAGAGATGACCCTCTCTGACAAAGAACTAATATTTCGTCGTGTTCCGCATTCCCTCAATACCCTTTTTGCTTTAGCTAATATCCCAATTTTTTCCCGTTATCTATTGACCCGATCCTCACCTGGGTCTTCCTTTTATGTTTCCGGTATCTGACACGGCATATATATATATATATATATATATATATATATATATATATATATATATATATATATATATATATATATGTATATATATATATATATATATATATATATATATATATATATATATATATATGTATATATATATACGTATATATGTGTGTGTGTTATTCATGAAAATATAATAGTATATTACGTTGTTAGAGAAAATGTCAACATAATCAAAAGAAGACAGAAAACCGCTATAGTATGGATTGTAAATCTATGTTTTCTAACAACAATAGTGTAATCAATAATTATTCAAGGATTTTATTAAAGCAATTTGTCAACGGATATAAAGTCCATTAGTTAACAGTTTAACCCTTGGGTGTAGGAAAATGTTAATTATCTTTGAATTATGACTTGTATATATATCTTATATGCCTGGTACATCTACGACCTTTGGAATGGATTGAAAAGTAATTACGGTCATAGGATCATATATATATATATATATATATATATATATATATATATATATATATATATATATATATATATATATATATATATATATATATATATATATATATATATATAATATATATATATATGGATATATATATATATATATTATATATATATATATATATATATATATATATATATATATATATATATATATATATATTATATATATATATATATATATATATATATATATATATATATATATATATACGTATATATGTGTGTGTGTTATTCATGAAAATATAATAGTATATTACGTTATTAGGGAAAATGCCAACATAATCAAAAGACAGAAAACCGCTATAGTATGGATTGTAAATCTATGTTTTCTAACAACAATAGTGTAATGAATAATTATTCAAGGATTTTATTAAAGCAATTTGTCACCGGATATAGAGTCCATTAGTTAACAGTTAATCCTTGAGTGTAGGAAATGTTGATTA
Organism: Macrobrachium nipponense; assembly: GCF_015104395.2. Taxonomy (NCBI): domain Eukaryota; kingdom Metazoa; phylum Arthropoda; class Malacostraca; order Decapoda; family Palaemonidae; genus Macrobrachium; species Macrobrachium nipponense. Next base: position 16,680,079 of record NC_061099.1, on the reverse strand, counting down.
TCTTTGAATTATGACTTGTATTTATATCTTATATGCCTGGTACATCTACGACCTTAGGAATGGATTGAAAAGTAATTACGGTCATAGGATCATAACTGAATAAAACAAGTGAATTACACAGCCATAACGACGGAAATGAAAAGTGTATGATGCAAGAAAGTGGATACAAAACTAGTTCAGGGAATAAAAAAATAAAATCATACACACATACTTTTAACAGTACGTCATTTGTAAAACACTAACAAATCTTTGTTCTCGCTGAAAAACCTTATTTTTTTTACATACAAATTGGTGAATGAAAATAAAGTCATTCACAATATTAAAGAAAAAGTCTGGATGTGGAGTCTTTCTTTACTTATAATAGAGGGTTTGGAATTTTTGTCAGTAAACTTGGGTGGCACCCCATGAAGGCCATTTCTCACTTCGTCTGAAAAATATGGTACAACTCTCTCTCTCTCTCTCTCTCTCTCTCTCTCTCTCTATAATATAATATATATATATATATATATATATAATATATATATATATATATATATATATTGCGTGTGTGTGTGTGTGATGTATACAAACACATCAATATAAAATATATACATATATATATATATATATATATATATATATATATATATATATATATATATATATATATATATATACTTATATATAGATATATAGCAAAAATCAGCAGGCGGCCACTCGGCAAAGTCACAATAAGTAGATGAAAGCAAGCAGGAATTTGACGTTATGACAGATTTATTCCGACGTTTCGCAATACAGCTGTTCAACTTTTTTTTTATCTTGACTTTGTTGTTGTTCTCAACGCCTGTTATTGTTTACTTTTAGTTTCTGCTTTTAGTATTACTCTAGACTTTGCTCTGGCAGATTAGCTCCTCTCTTCCTTTAGTTATTTATTTATTGTTATTTTTTTAAAATAAAACCTTGTCAATAAACCTTGCTTACGTGTAGATAAATGTTCCATTTTATTATGTTTTTTAATGTAACTTGTGTTTTGAAATAACTTATTGTGTGTTTTAAGAGTGGTTTCCTGTTAAGTTGACCCATAGATGACTATTACTTCTAATTTTATACTACTTTTACAGTTTTAAAAACTTTATATCTATTGTAGAACTCTTTGAGGATGCAATAGCGTATTGCGAGACGTCGGAATAAATCTGTCATAATGTAAAATCCCAGCCTGCCTTCATCTATATATATATATATATATATATATATATATATATATATATATATATATATATATATATATATATACACACACACACAGACACATATATATATATACACATACACACACATATATAATATATATATATATATATATATATATATATATATATATATACATATATAAAATGTCAAAAGCCCTTGCAGTTACCGCCGTTTCTCCTTCATTCGCGGAATTTGTCTTTATATATATATATATATATATATATATATATCTATATATATATATATATATATATATATATATATGATAGATGAAGGCAGGCAGGGATTTTACATTATGACAGATTTATTCCGACGTCTCGCAATACATTATTGCATTCTCAAAGAGTTCTACAATAGATATAAAGTTTTTAAAACTGTAAAAGAAGTATAAAATTAGAAGTAATAGTTATCTATGGGTCAACTTAACAGGAAACCATTCTTAAAACACAAAATAAGTTATTTTAAAACACAAGTTACATTAAAAAAACATAATGAAACGGAACATTTATCTACAAGTAAGCAAGGTTTATTGACAAGGTTTTATTTAAAAAAAATAACAAATAAATAACTAAAGGAAGAGAGGAGCTAACCCTCCAGAGCAAAGTCTAGAGTAATGCCATATATATATATATATATATATATATTATATATATATATATATATATATATATATATATATATAGCTTGATGATAAATAACAGTGCCAAGACCAGGAAGAACATTCTTTATTAAACGAGCTTTCGAGGTTTAAGACCTCATCTTCAGGCTGAAAAAATGACAAGGATGAGAAATCACTAAAAAATTACATAAAATGAATTGTCTTATTAAAAGCTTCAGTAAGATCATAAAATGAAACGAACATCACATACAAACTAAAAATTAAAAATTACGAAAAAACTAAAACAAAACGCAAAACATACAAAAACAGAAATACAAATAAAAATAATATGAAAGGTAAACAAACTACACTCAAAAATAAAATGGCTAACGACCCACTTTGTGTACCTACTATGAAACTATATGATAGCTAGTTGAATACCGGACGAGTTGTTGTTCAATTCCGGTTTCATTTTCTTAATAAACAGCGACTCTGAAATTAAAAGGTCCAGTCTATTTGAGCAAAAAGACAGTACTCTAAAATCTAGGTGAGTGAAAGGATGGTCTTGTGCTAAACTGTGTTCCCTTATGGCAGAAAAAGGTGGTTTAGAAAGGGGAAACCTAGTTCTAACGGAAAGACCTCTGTGTTCCAAAATTCTGTGTCTAAGCCAGCGGGAACTGGATCCCACGTATCTCAGACCACACTGCGAACCGGTAAACAAGTAAACGACACTCGAATTAAGGTCTACAGGAAGAGCAGGCTTCTCCCTCAGAAGTGATCCTACAGTAAAAGGGTTAGTAAAAACAAATCTGAAACTAACTTGAGGAAAACTATGCTTAAGTATTTCTTGTAACTTTTTTCGTACCAAGTAGCTACTATGACCAAGGAAAGGCAATTTAATATACTTTACATCTTTACTAGCAGTACTGTACACCGGTCTGGGACAAAATTTCTCATCTGTGGACCTTAATTCGAGTGTCGTTTACTTGTTTACCTGTTCGCAGTGTGGTCTGCGATACGTGGGATCCAGTTCCCGCTGGCTTAGACACAGAATTTTGGAACACAGAGGTCTTTCCGTTAGAACTAGGTTTCCCCTTTCTAAACCACCTTTTTCTGCCATAAGGGAACACAGTTTAGCACAAGACCATCCTTTCACTCACCTAGATTTTAGAGTACTGTCTTTTTGCTCAAATAGACTGGACCTTTTAATTTCAGAGTCGCTGTTTATTAAGAAAATGAAACCGGAATTGAACAACAACTCGTCCGGTATTCAACTAGCTATCATATAGTTTCATAGTAGGTAAACAAAGTGGGTCGTTAATTTCAATTTTTATGAAAGTGTAGTTTGTTTACCTTTCAGATTTATTTTATTTGTATTTCTGTTTTTGTATGTTTTGCGTTTTGTTTTAGTTTTTTCGTAATTCTTAATTTTTAGTTTGTATGTGATGTTCGTTTCATTTTATGATCTTACTGAAGCTTTTAATAAGGCAATTCATTTTATGTAATTTTTTTAGTGATTTCTCATCCTTGTCATTTTTTCAGCCTGAAGATGAGGTCTTAAACCTCGAAAACTCGTTTAATAAAGAATGTTCTTCCTGGTCTTGGCGCTGTTATTTATCATCAAGCTAAGATTTCCATGTAGCCGCCCAATTACTGAGACTATATATATATATATATATATATATATATATATATATATATATATATATATATATATATATATATATATATATATATATATATGGCATAACAATTTCAATTTTTATGAAAGTGAAGATACAGTTTACCTTTATGATTTACTTCGTGGGATTTAAGTACCATTTGTTTTCATTAATTAAAATGAATGAATTGCACCATGTATCAAACTAGACATAGAACGGGGAAGGGTGACAGAATTTCTTCTCTAGACGAAAATTTTAGCACTTAGGGAAATCAATGAATGTTGAGATCAGACTATACTGAAAAAGCAAATTTTCTAGATGTTAAATTGTTATCTTATTTAATTTCCATGATATCCCAGTAAAAAAAAAAAATTAAACAACCAACTTATGTATCCAAACACGTTAGGGTTTTTTTCACACAAGGATACCGAATTTAAAATAACTCCTTTGCAACTATATATTTAATAAAGTCCTTTGATCACAATTTTAAAATTCCTTCCCATAAGCTAATCAATTTTGTTTCTTCCCATCATTAAGAAGTTAAAAGAAGCCTAAGACATTATGGTCTAAAAGCAACGCCTTCATGAAACTGATAAGAATGCCCAAATTTTGGCAAGGACAATACTTTGGATTTTAGCCATCATAAAAGCATAAACTCTGGTGCGCCATAATCTTTTTTTTTTTTTAAGACATGCCATTTTCAGGGTTAGTTCTTTAAGATTCCTTGATTATGAATGCTGATATTATGAAATTATTCCAAGGATCATGTAACCTAGATTGAATTGACTGTATTTTTAGATCCTATTTTGATTAGGGTTTTTTTTTTTATCCATGTAGCTAGGATGTAATATGAAGGACTTGGTAACCTTAAATGTCAAATTCCTCTAAATTCCTTCTTCTATCATGTTTATGAAATTCACTAGTCAGAACATTGTTTGACAAGGAATGGCTATACTATCCAAAATATGATATTCTATTTTCTTTTGTTTGAGCATTTTGCACATTTCGACGTGACACACAAACACACACATAATAAATACGTTCTTTCAGAAAACTACTCGACGACCAAAAAATATCATCGCTACATACAGTATATAATATGGAAGCTCTCTTTGCTCACCAAAAAAAATCCTGAATTTTACCTATGAATTAAAACTACAACTAGAACAAAGAAAACCAGAAAGACGTACATAAAGACTATTTCCCTTTGCATTCGAGAACTATGAAATTTCATGCAGAGAGAAATTTATGAATAATGACAAGAGACAAGAAAAACATTCAGAGCTGCTTGCTCAGAATTTTCATTCCGGTGACAAAAACGAATGAGAGCAAAGGCGTTTGTGCTCGCTCATATTTCGTGTATTTTTCTGGCAAGGCGGCACTTCAGTGGATATGTCTAAAGTTTAGATGTGAGTGGAGAATTTGGCTAAATGTTCTTCTACCTTATATGTATGCATATATATATATATGTATATATATATATATATATATATATATATATATATAGTATATATATATATATATATATATATATATATATATATATATATATATATATCAAACGATCAATCCATTAATATGGGTGGTGGTACAACAGAAATGCCAAAACAATGTTCATTATCGCATTCATACTTCAGCAACTGAGTTCTGGATGAACCTCCGGGAAGAAAAACTTCTACATCATAATTGCATCATTCACCTCTTTGTAACAAGCACTCTTTCTCTCTTCCTGTAGCTCCTTCATTCCATTTTCATCGCTTTGTACGTCCGTCCCTCCTCCTTCCTCCTAAAGCCTGCGAATCAAGCTCACTTTTCACGAACCCATAATCGTACATTTCAAAGAACTCGTTCAATCATTTCACTTTTGCTACCTTTCCACTACTACATCTGTCACTAATACTCACTCTTTTAATTGTTCTTATGCAACATACACGACGGAAACAGTTCATCTCAACACCGTCGATCATTGGCATTCACATCCACTCTCTCTCTCTCTCTCTCTCTCTCTCTCTCGGGTTTAATTGATGCCAGAAGTGGAAGAGGAAAGGTTATGAAAAGTTACAACTGGCAGCTTGAAATCAGTCTGGAGAGAGAATCTCTGAGCCTGGTCTTAGAAACAAGGATACCTGTTTCCAGGGCAACAAAACTTGTCTCAATTCCCAAAACGTTTTGGCCTGAGATATATTGAAAATTGTTATCTGATTCCAAGTTTGCAAAAATTAGACAACAGTTCAGCTGGCTTTCGGAAATTTGCTTGCAGTTTTTAGGTAATGTTCAAAACACATTTGTATGCAAATTTGGTAGCTGGAATACCTTTGCAGAATTACTCTACCTGTCTTTAAGTTAATTCAAAGAGGGGAGCGTTTGGAAATATTTTATCAATGGTATTTTAAAGCCATTAATATCTGTCCATCGTTTTAACTGCATCTCAACAGAGTGAACAGTAAGGATATATTGTAAAATAAAGTTATGAATATTTCCACGACTATCTCTCCTTCACTCAAGTCTCTTCAGAAAGCTCCTATCTCAAGATGTACTTCGACTCGTAAATAGTTAAGAAGAATATATGTAAGTTTGACACTTCAACGTGTTTTCACGCTAACCCTTCAACATGGACTGAGGTGAGCAATCATCCTAAGTCCCATCCTAGCCGGCCAACGGAGAGAGAGAGAGAGAGAGAGAGACGAGATGAGGAGAAAGAGAGAGACGAGAGGAGAGAGAGAGAGAGAGAGAGAGAGAGAGAGAGAGGCTGAAAATGCGCCACAACAACAAACTGCTGTTCACAATAGTGAATCATAAAGAACTCTGTGACCGACCACTTCCTATGTTCTTAGAAGTTGGCCCAGGTCACTATAATTGGTTTTCGAAAACATGTAAAATCAAAAACAAAGATAACATTTTAGAAACATTTACAGAAAAGTGATTTATCCAAGTTAGAGGCTCAAAAACTCTTAATCTTTAACTGAATTTTACTGGAAAAGTAGAACTTTTAACAACCAAATCAGAAGAACAGAGATAATTTGAGTGAATCTCCTACATCAGTGAGTTCCGGTTGAACTTTAATGCGTTGGTTCGTTTCCTATTATGGGAGGTAAATCTTGTTCGTTTATCGTACCCTTCGATTTAGGCTATTGATGATGAAAGAATCCAAAAAGTGCAAGGGAGTAGTGAAGCCAAGAGTATATGGCTGTAAATTCACAGACACAGACAGACAGACACATAAACATTCACACACACACACACACACATAAAAAAAAAAAAAACTTTCTAAATTCAGCTAAAGCTAAAAATGCTATATAAGTCAAATGTGGCTTATACCATTTCCTAATATAACATCAGCAACCCAGAGAGAGAGAGAGAGAGAGAGAGAGAGAGAGAGAGAGAGAGAGAGAGAGAGAGAGAGAGAGAGAGAGGTTTATATATAGAACGAAAGGGTGAAAAGTGTTTTACGGAAGATGTATAGACTGCCACTAATTCTGGATGGAGACAAACACGCAGTGTCACTTATCGCCTGAAAAATGTTTCTTCACCTCCCAGTTTTGATGGACAAAATATGGCGCTCACCATTTCTGGCCTTATTAATCTCTGCTGTGAAACTGAACTATTACTCCCGGCGTTTATTCTCTTCTCAATCAAATAAAAGATGAAAAAGGCACGAAAAAGACCACGTAAGGATAACGTGAAATCACTCAACGGTGATTTATGAATCCATTCTCTTAATGTCAAGGTTAAAATCGTATTTCATTTTCCGAAAGGGAAGAAGACCTTTGATCAAAGCAGATTGAATTAGGGAAAGTAGGGTACGGGTTGGCCTTAGCCGGTTGATTCGTATTCTTGTTGAATTTTCCCTTTTAGTCCATCTTTTTCTTTTATTTTTCTTGTTTTCATCTTACAACTGGGACAGCAAATCATTAAGTTCACTTCCTTTTAGGGAAACCTGAATTTTAATTAAAATTTTTAAAATCTGCTTTTTTTTATATGACCAAATTATCAATTAATATCACGACTTCTTGCATCTTCTGTCAGTTTTCTATAGCAATTTATTCATGTTTGTATTTTTCTTTACAACAATTGAAATAAAAAAAACTCTAAATACAGATAAAAAAGTGTTTCTTTATCAACCACAGGCCTGTACCGAGGGGGTGGAGGTAGGGTGGGTTGCGGTGGGGGTCGAACGACCCTGCCCCCCAAAAATTTCTGGAAGTCCATATTTTCTGTTAGCCAAAGTCAGTACTTTGAATAACATCTTGTCGGGTAGAAGTGTAGAAACCACATACCCAATTTTACTTCTTAATATAACTAGAATAATATTTTCAAGTATTTCATCTTGTATATACCTACGTATATATATGCAATGACATGGATAGAAGGAAAAATCTAGTTTTGGGAAAAAACGACCCCCCCCTAAAAAAAAACTTTGGGTAGGGCCTGAAACAGATACTGTGACAGATAGATAACTATAAAATCTCTGCCATACCTCCCTTGTTCCTTGTCATATTATTTACTGCATTTACGAATCGTTAACTTCACATCTCTAGGGCAGAAATGCTTGCAATGCAATGCAGAAAACAATTCACGATTGTGTTTAGCAGCGAGGAAAATATATAAGTAAAAAATGCGCCGAAGCTTCTTCGGGGCTACGCTATCGAGTTTTCTGTACTGCGTAATAAACTCTCAGCCACGACCTATGAAACTCTCATCCGAGGCTAGATGACTGCAATTTGGTATGTTTGATGATTGGAAGGCGGACAGAAAAAGTTTCCTTTTACACAAAACTAGAATCGAGAAAGGGATGCAATAATTTACTGCTTCGCAGGAACCAGGAGGCTTCTCAAAACACTTTATGGAAAAGCTGGACTTCCAGAAAAGCGTGAGCAGCTTTTCCACGAGAGCGAGGTCTCTCCCTCAATGTCGCCCGACTGGGAAGCTGGTTGCCAAGGCGTCGGTTCTGATTTAAAGAATCTTTTGAGCTGAAGGAACAATTAGAACAATGATTTTTATTTGCTCGCCTCTTTCTCCAGAGAATGGATTTTCAGTTCGCCTTTTCTTCATTGTTTATCGCTCAATATGAATGAGGCGAAGAAAGAAGCCAAAGAGGGAGGGAGAGAAATGCTAGTGGTCTGCAATATCAGTTTACTACTTGTCTATTCTCATAAATTATTTTTCAAGTCAAGTATCAAACTACAGGTTATAGAATAGTCTGCATTTTTTATTTTCAAGTTAATCAGTCATGAATAATTTTAGTCATAACATTGAACAAATACTCAAGTGGTAGCTTGTTTTTGTTGTTTCCAAGTTAAGCATTGATGAGTAATTTTAACAAGAATGTAGATTACATTCTTTCGAATTTTTATAGACAGATGTTGCAACATGTTGAATATTTGGCTTTCAAAGTCGAATCAATACATCAGTAAAAAAGAAAAAAAAAAGATATGCAGAAGTATTGAATGGACCAAAGTCGGTTCCGTAAATTTATCTAAGAGGCTGAGAGAATGGAAATGTTTTCAGGGTGGATACATAGTATACTTCTGATAAGAAAAAATTCCTGCGCATATAATAGCACTGACGCGATATGAGATACCTCGAAGAAGAGCCTCAAAGTCTGAAATTCTTACGAAAAAAATTTGAGCAAAACTGCCTCAGTTAAAAAAAAAAAAAAAAAAGTGCAACGTGGAATGTATAAAGCCAAAGATAATACTAATATAAACAATTATCATTGATAGTTGTCTTAGACAAAAGATAAATCAATGTTTAAGTTTTGTGAATATTACTGATGCAGTAAACTATTTCTGGATTAATAAAGAATATGTGGCCTTAGAAAATTATTGTAATGGAAAATATACAATAATGCAATCCCATTTTGTCAAAAGATTTATTATTATTATTTGTATTTCAAATTCAGGGTGCGCTCAATTATTTCTATTAAAACAATGAAATCCTATGGCGAATGATGAAATATGAGACTTTTGCAGATTATTCTGTAGGAGCATAAAGTGTAATCCACAAAAGAATTATGCCTTTTATGAGCAAGCTTGTACGTAAAAACACTCATATATACATTATATATATATATATATATATATATATATATATATATATATATATATATATATATATATATATAACACACTCTATATATATATATATATATATGTGTGTGTGTGTGGTGTGTGTGTGTGTGTGTGTTTATATATAACAAGAATATCTCCATATTGTCGATGAAGGTATAGAATTTTGACTTACATTGTTTTCTCACTTCCAATTCGAATCTATTTGACGTGCAAACTTCGGGCGCTTCGATGAAAGATGCAAATAGTTGGCTATGTTTACATATACATAAATCGAAGTGGAGATGCACAACTGGGCAATATTCTGCTTTTCACTCGAGTAAACAAGATGTAGGTAAACAATTATGTTGCTATGAGCGTCGTGTCAGGCCGCGTTGACATTCACCATATAGACTCAGGACTAGGGCACCGCTTATAGTGTCACCTGCAAATGGTTCCCAAACTGGGGTCTGCGGACCCACAGGAAAAGGCCGTAGGGGGTCGGCGACACAATGTAATAATAAAAATTTTTCCAGCTCCAGAAAATATTTGTGGCTGTTTTCATCAATTTTAATTTGTATTGAATTTATACCGGGATGGTATTGCAAACTTATGATCGGCTGGGATCCTCGGCTGGGACTCATCATATCTGGGAGTCCTTGGTATCGTCAACTTTGAGAACCGCTGAGTAGACTCTCTGAAAGGTTTTTTGCCCCCAGGTGGGTTGATGTTTGTTTTTGTTATAGATTCACTTACAAATGGGTGATCATGAAAGAATAATGTGTTTCTAATCTTCTTGAATATATATATTATATATCTATATATCTATATATATATATATATACGGATATATATATATATATATAGTATATATATACACACACATATTATATGTATACACACCACACACACACATATATATATATATATATATATATATATATATATATATATATATATATATATATATATATATATAGATACATATATATATCTGTGTGTGTGTGTGTGTGTGTGTGTAATAGAAATAGTATGGGCAGCAGAAACTTCAGCATTCCCATCTTCTGCGGGCCATACTGTTCCTATTAAATATCAAACTTTCTAAAAGCTACAATGACATTCATTACACAAACACACACACACATACATATATAGTATATATATATATATATATATATATATATATATATATACATGTATATGTATACACACACACATACACACACACACACACATATATATATATATATATATATATATATATATATATATATATATATATATATATATATATATATAAATCTGTGACGGTACTTACTTTCTTTGCACAGATCTAAGGTAACGTGTGCCGTGGAGGCTGTACTTTGGGGAATTAGGTAAAGGGGTTCTGTTAGGATGAGAAATTAATTGATATGTTTCTTTGCATTAAGTTTATTCTTCGTTAGGGGTTCTTACACATGTTTTCCACCTTCTGAGTTACTGGGCTCTTGGACTGATAAAACTTAATTGGCACTTGTTGCAATTACGAGTCTATAGGCACGAGGGAAATTTACTGAGTATTGATTGTCACTTTCACTGTCTTTGATTGCTTCGCACACCACACTTTTGCACCTGTTCTTCTTCTGGGGATTCTTCTGTCCTTCTATCTTTTTTCACGGCCATGCCACTGCAGATTCTCCCCTCAGGCTCCCCTGTTGTTCTCTCTCTTGGCTTCTCTGTTCCCCTTTTTTCTCTGCTCTCTCTCTCTCTGTCTGACCTTTTTGTTGGGTTGAAATCTCCTTAGCCCCGCCTTTGGATTTTGGGATTTTGACTGGGTGTGGCATTTTCTGAAAGACTTTTTGTGTGTTAGTGGCTACAGACATTATACAAGACCGCCTTCCTGTCATGTCTTTTACAATGATTCGTAGGCTCTGAATTTGTATACGCCTCCTTCTTCATGTCCTGGCTTCTTAGGGGCGTATCCCTTGGTAACCTCATAGGTCATTCGTTGATACCCCTTTTGGGCTGTCTTATGACCAACACTCATGGCTTTTGATTCGTCGATACTAGAAGGCCTACCTTTGGGAGGGTGGAGCTTTTAAGAATTTGGTACTTCCCTCTTTCTAACAACGGGTCATAGAATTCCTTTTTAACGTATGCCAGATGGCTCTCTCTGACCTGTTCACGAAGGGAACGGCGATTAGTCATAGGCGCTAATGAGAGTAGTTTCCAATTTCTCGAATATGCCTGGGCGATATCCCTCATCGACCATAATCTCTTGTTGGTCACTAATCGCTGGTACGGACAGAGGCTTTTTGGGGGAGATGAAAACCAGATGTCTAATGGCTAAAAGCCTAATGTTTGGGGAGTAACAAAATCCCTTCGCTAAGAAAGAAAAATCATTATCGTATTCCCTTTCCCTTTCTTCCTTATTATCCGTTTCGTGCCCTTCTTAAGTATTATTAAGTTATTGTCTTTTGGAATAACGACACTGTGCCACACTATTACAGTCTCGGCCCGCTACCTCGCTGACTCCGACAGCGTTAACTAAGCTGAAGCAAATATTATACCTACAAGAGGACTCCTAACTTATGCTTCTTGGAAATCATATTGAAACTTTAACTCAAAAACATCAAAGTGAATGTAAACATGAGCAAATCCTTGATTAAGTAACATTAAGGGCAACAATCAAAAAAAAAATTTTTTTTTTGGGGAATGTTAAACATGAATAAATTCTTGAGCAAAGTAACATTCAGAGAAACATAAAAAACTGAATATGAATAGAACAAGTACTTGATTAAGTAATATTAAAGCATCATCAAACTGAATTCAAATATGAGTAAATCACATTAAGAAACATGAACTGAATGCAAACATAAATAAATCACCAAAACCAAGAAAAACTGAAAGTTAAACATACATAAGCCCTTAAGTCACATAAGTTATATAAATGCATGGTAGAAGCAAAAAATAATGGTAACTATCCAAGTTTACAGTACATAATTGGTTCAGTCCTCAGTCCTATTCTATCTAGGTGGATATCGTCTTTCTTTTATGGAAAATAAATTTCGCTCTTCGTTGACGACACTTAATGGCTTCTTGTTTGCTGCGACCTGCTGCTTTGGAGACAAGTCCTGGAGAAAATATCCTTGTGTATTTGTATGCAATAACAAGTGTGTCCTTGACTTCCTACTGAGATCGTGTATTGTGTTTATGCAAAATTTCATTGAACATTCTTACTGTAATTTCTGAGTAACCTTGTACTTAAACAATATAACTTCCCATGCTTGATACTACAACAAAATTGGCAACTCGGTTAAAGGAACCGGTTAGTGGTTAATACTTGTAGGTTTCTTCTACTGTGACAACAATTAGTAAGTTTTCACCAATCAATATCTTGTTAGTAAGTTTTCAACAACTACTATCTTGTTAATGAGTCTTCATCAATTAACTTCTTGTTAGTGAGTCTTCATCGATTAATATCTTATTAGTAAATTTTTCATCAATCAACATCTAATGGATTTGAACAAAGTAAGTGTGTTAATTACCCCTTCAAAATCTTAATCTTTTCTGAAACGAATTCTCTTATCTTAAAATCACTTAATGTCTATCTTAACCCGTCTTATTTATTTCTTTTACTTCTAAGAATGTTCTTATGGAACGATTAAACTTAATATACGTCTTGAAATTCTTATACTGCGCTTTGAATCGTTTCTTACATACCCAAATATTTCCCTTCAAGTCAAAATGAATTTGAAGTTAGTGCACATAACTCAAAATTTTGCTACAAACCGACTAATTAAAGTAAGAATTGCAACAATAAAAGATTATTCCTAAGTCGACCGATGAAGGTAAACTTAGCAATAACGAAATCAAATAAATACATGGGAATAACTGGATGAATTAATGGGTTTGTTCTTCTGTTTCACTGAAAAGTGACTCTTCTATTTCTTAGGTTATATCTAGTTCCTTCTTCTGGAATTTCTTCTGACGTCTCTGTCATTTCGAATTCTTCGACTTCTTTGGTTCTCTTGACCTTGTCCTTGTTTATCCAAAATTCTTCTTCTTCTAATGATTCAGCATATGTGGAAGGCATTTGGTTATTCATTTTCTTAACCTTTATCTTAGTTTCTTGTACGTCTACGACCTTGTATGGTCCTGTGAATTTTGTGGCTAACTTATAATTAATACCACTTCTTACTTCCTTCTTAATATAGACTTCATCTCCTTTCTTGTAGTCTACAGGCCTTAATCCTTCTTGATGCTTCTCTATCATATTCTACTGGGCTTCTTCTAGATTCTTGTGTAATTGCTTGTGGATTACTTTAAGTTTCCGATTCTTATCTTCATGATATCTTCAGAGTAATTAGGCTGTATTGGCTGATTCCAGCCATGCATAAGGTAATAATCTGGGTTCATATCCCATCAAAGCTTTTATGGGAGTTGCTCGAGTACTCGTATGATGTCTTGCATTTAATGATAATTGGACTAAAGGTAAATTGACGTCCCAGTCAGGATCCTGTCCTACTGTGTGACCGCAATACGTCTAAAACCTTCCTGTTATTCCTTTCTACCAAGCCATTGCTAGCTGGGTGATACGGCTGTATCGCTACCTTTTCTACCTTAAAGTCGTTACAAATTTCTTGAACTAATGAGTTGTTGAACTCGGTTCCATTATCAGAAATAATGAGCTGTGGGGCAGAATATCTGCAAAATATCTTATCGAAGAGTGCGGTTGCACAATCCTTGGCACTTTTACTAGTTAGTGGTACCAACTCTGTATATCTCGTGAGCGCGTCGATACATACTAGTATATTCTTATTCCCTTTACTCGTGGTATGAAGATTTGTGATAAGATCAATAGATACTCTTTCGAAAGGAGTCTGTGGGATAGGATATTTCCCTAGTGGTACTTCCTTGTCTGTTCTTCCCTTGTAGCTGTTGCATATATTGCAGCTCTTTACATAATTACTAACATCTTTGTGAATTCCCTTCCAATGGAAAGTTCCTTGGATTAATCTAATTGTCTCATCCCTTCCTGGGTGAGCTCTCATGTCATCGTCGTGCATTAGCTCAATGACCTTGTTTCTTAGACTCTTAGGTACTAACCTTTTGTGCAGTACACCTAGAAATTGACCAAATGGGTCATATTCGTGACACATCAAATTAATACGCCATCTATGTCCGTTAGTGCATCTGTGGGACATCCAACCTTCCTACCTAGTTCGGTTAATTCTTGTTGGCTGTGTTTTCTTTCGTTTCTAACGTATTTGAACAGTTCCCTTATATCTTCATCTCGTTCTTGTTCCTTTATGAAATTTTGCCGGGAAAGCTCCTCTGTATAGTGCATGGTGAGTACATTTACGTCATTGCACATTGTTTCATTCTTTTCTTCTTCTTGACTTATCATATTTTATACTATCACCTTGTGACACATATCTTGATAATGCATCTGCTACCTTATTCGTCTTCCCAGGGACATATTTCACCTCTATATCATAATCTTGGGCTGTCATGAACCAACGGGCTCTTCGTCCAGAAAAATTAGGGTTCTTTAGCATTTCTACTGCGGCTGAATGATCCGTGAACACGGTTATCTTGTAACCAAAAATGATGTATCTGAAATGCTTTAAAGCGTCTATAATAGCTAGAGACTCGAGGTCTGTTACTGAGTAGTTCACTTCTGAGGGCTTTAATTTCCTACTGTAATAAGCTATGGCATTATACTTATTATCTTGGTCTTTGCATTAAAACATGCTCCTTACCAATGTGGCTTGCGTCCGTGGCTAAAAAGAATTCTTTGCCAAAGTCTGGGAAAGCTAAGTACTGGGGGATGTGTTAATCTTTCTTTCAATTCATCAAATGCTCTTGCTGCTTGTTCTGTCCATACAAATTGGATATGTTCCTTTAAAAGTTCAGTTAGTGGAGCTGATATGACTGCAAAGTTCCCTATGAATTTGCGGTAAAAACCTGCTAAACCTAAGAATGACTTTACGTCCTTCTTGCACTGAGGTGTAGGATATTCCTTGATTGACTTTATCTTTAAGTCGTTTACTTTCTCGCCCTTTTCACTTAGTGTATGACCAAGGTAGTCTATTTTCCTTTTAAGGAAGTTACATTTCTTCAGTTTAAGCTTCAGGTTGGCTTTTCTTAATCTCTTTGAGGACTTCTCTGACTAAGTCTATGTGTTCCTCTATGGTATCTGTTGCTAGTTACCAAATCATCTATGTAACAGTGTACGCTTTGCCTAGTAAATCGCCCAAAATTTTATCCATTAATCTTACAAAAGTTACAGGGCTTGACTTTAGACCAAATGGCATTCTTACATACTGGTATCTGCCGTTACTAGTGGAAAAAGCAGTCAAAGGTTTACTTTCTTCGTCTAGAGGGATTTGCAAGAATCCCTGCAATAAATCTATAGTGGTGAAGTACTTCTTGGACCCTATAGTGGCGATAAGATCTCGCATTGACGGCATTGGATAAGGATCATTTCAGTAATTTGGTTCAATTTTCTGAAATCCACAACTATTCTATAAGTTTTGTCCTTTTAGAACTAGCAAAAGTGGAAAGGACCATGGGGATTTAGATGGTTCTATTATTCCTTGCCTATTCATTCTTTGTACTTCTCTTTCAATGATCTCCTTCTGGGAATGTGCTACTCTGTAGGCTGGTATGTAAATTGGCTTTGTGTTTGATGGAATGTCTATCTTGTGCGTTATTTCGCGTGTATTTCCCAAGGTGTCGCCGTCAAGAGCGACTATATCATTATATTCGCACAGTAAGTCTATGAATCTTCTCTAACATGGTTTTCCTTAATGTCCCTTTAAATGAAATCCTATCTTAGCTCTTCTCAGTTCTATGTCCTGAGCAATAATTTTCATTTCCTTTTACTGATCGCTGCTACCGTTTCCCTTTCTACAACTCGGATAGGTATGGAGTATACTTCTGCTAAGCCTATCTCTGTACCTGGTGTTAATTTAACCTTTCCTCCTCTGTTATTCGTAATCTGTAACGCTATTTTGCCCAGTCTGACTTCATGTAAACTAGAAGAATAATGTATTCCATTTACTTGCGACTTTTCAGTAAGCGTGAGAACAATTTCCTTTCCTTCAAAAATTGGGATTTACTATACATTCTACCCACGTACTTTCTCCGGTTTAAGTCTTAATTCCCTCTCTAACTTTAAATAAGTGCATTGATTGATTCTAAGAGGTTAATGATCTGTTGTGAACTCGTGATGCATTCTGGATATCTTCCCTCTGTCTTATCCTTCTTTAAGATACCTTTCAGTGTGGGATTCTCTGTAGTCTGGGTTCTTTTAATTAACGTTGCATATTGTATTCTAGAAATCTCACGACCGTGTTAATCACTAGTTGTTCTCTAGGGGCATCAATGCTTATCCCTTGTCTAGCCCATAGTTGGATAACCTATCAACAAATGAGCAAAAGCTAATTGTATATCTCTGGCTACCAGAACATTTTCTCTTAGAGCAATTCTTCCTAGCCTAAATGGAAAATCTAACTGTCCAATTACGTGGATATCATTACCCTGGACGTCTGTGATTCTACAGTCTACTGCTGGATTCAAACTTAAGTGAGAAAAATACAATCGATACACCTTTTCTGACATTATATTCTTAGGACTACCTGTATCAAAGAATGTAACAATAGGTTTCTCTAGACCGACATAGGCTGGAAATAATGGTCTATAATTATATTCATTCCCTACATCAACTTTGCTAACCTGTGTAGCTGGACTTAGCCTTGACATTCCGGACGTTCTCTCTGTTATAGAGGAAGATTCATTGTACCAGTAAGCAGAAAATTTCCCATTGCGTCGTCTGACATTGACTGAACTGGTTGATACCCTATACTTGCTGTTTGATTAGCATATCTATTTGGGACGGAATCCCTATTTCCTCTAACTGGGGGAGATTGACTATTGTTTCTACTTCTGCCTCTCGACTGACGTCTACCTGTAGGAGCTGAAACAAATTTATTTCTGCATTCTCGAGCACTATGTCCTGTTCTCTTATGGAAAGGACCAGAAGGCTATCCCTCGCCAGTCACTGGCATAATGTCCCTCTTCTGACAGTTATAACACGTGACTGTCGAAAATCCTCCTTGAGAAGATTTACCTGGCATCTTATTCTGATTTCTAGATGGTGTCCTAGATCTATTTGGACCTCTTTCCTTTTGTCCTATAGCGACTAAAGGTCTGTATATAGGATTCCCTTCAGGTCTTCTGCCTATGATTTTTGTTTCCTCCTCTTCAATCTCCGCTACATCATCGGATGTCTCCCACTTACGAGTCATCCTTGCAATAACTTCTGTTGGCAGGCTTCCAATCATTTATTGCAGTCTAAGTCAAAATTTTTTTAACATGACTCATTAGCATTTTTTGCTTGCCTCCTTCTACCTCTATCCAACCTGTGGATTCCATGAAGTTACCCCATTCATTCATATTGTTATACAACTGAGAGCTAAACTCTTGATAACGTCTTTCGTCTAACTTAAATTGACGCACTCATCCTTGCCAAGCTAGTAACTGGATCTCTTTTCACCAACTGTGGAATAAACCTTCCTAAAATACCGTTTCAGTTCTTCCCAATTCTTAAGATCTCGGTTAAAGTCTCGGAGTGGACGTAGCGTTCTAAGTCTCCTCCGGCTCCAAATCAAGATAACTCTTGGCTTCATAAGCTTTTCTCTATCTGTCCCCGTTATGCTATCTAGGCGTGTCTCCACTTGCTCTATCCAGTTCTCTAAGTTACAAGCTAACTGACCGTTCTTTCTTCCGCAAGATTTAGCTATGTGATTAATCACATGTCCATATGTGTTCCCATTACTGCTGCGCTCGAATTCGCGGACTGTGTACCTTCCGGCATGGTTAATTTCCTGTTTTGACTCTCGTGATAAGGAGTCGGTCTCCTTTGACCATCGACTCCGTTAATGGAAATTTTCTTAAGTACGGAGTATCATTATAAGTATCAAAGTTATGACAGTAATATCCCGGAGAGAAAATGATAATAACAATAAACTGTTTTTACTTAAGTATTCGATTACCCCAAAAAAATAAAAGAATTTTCCCCAGAAATATTCTCAAAGTCTTACGTTACCGATAAGCGATTCTTAAACAACAACAAAAACCCTCTTAACAGTACTGGTAAAACGATACTGACTGACATAAAGTGTACGCTAACGAGAGACCTCCCGTGAATTACCCTTGTTATCCTAAACAAACAAAATAAAAACAAGTAAACATTCATTCGACGTAACGAGTAAAAAGCAAACACTAAAAGAACAAAAAAAAACAAAGTACAAGAATCACAAAACAACCAAAATCACAAAAAATAACATAAAATGACACAATCAAAATTCAAATTAAAATTTAGAGTTATTGGTTAGTAAATACAAATGTTCGGGAAAAGGTCTTAGTAGCTGATTAGTTATAATTAGTAAATGAAATATCGTAGAGTTTTTTCGTTTGCCAAAAAAAAGGTTCAGTGTGAAAATCTTTTAATCTTGAAACACCAGGAATTGTCTAACTGAAATGTTAATCGCGTAATTTACTTTTAATAAAGTTTTAATGTTATGTAAGTGTGCGGACATTTATTTTGGACTTATCTTCTTTCGTCGTCTTCGACACCCGGGTTTACGTCTGACAGCTTGCGTTCGCCTACCAGCGCGTTGAATGATGTGTTGGTTCCCCCCTCTCTCTCTCTCTTCTTCTCTTCGGGAAAGGGGACCTCTCTCTCTCTCTTCTTTCCTCTCAGAGCAGGATTGCGTTGACGGATGCGTTTTCGGGATCGTTTTCTTTCCTCTTGATATTTTTCTTCATGCTTTCGACATCTTGTTCTTCTAGTGGAACGACTGTTCTTGTTCTTCGGAGTGGAGTTTTTCTTTCGCAAAGTGTGGGTGGCTTTTTTTTTTTGGAGCGCTTTTATTGTTACGACTCGATAACTGTCTTTGAATTTGGGGAAGCACTGGTAACTGTCTTTGGGGAGAACTTCTATTTTGAGTGGCGTGAATGGATTGAAATCTTTTATGCCGACACTAAACTTTTGATTCCGTTTCGCGGCCGTTGTCTTTAACTGTCATTCGTGTCTTCGTATCACGTCGCTAATCACCATTTCTTTGCTGTGTCTTTATCTTCCTATCCTTACCACTCGACATCAATTAATCTTGTCACTATATCAATCTTTATCTCATCGTATCCCATCGCTCTGCCACCAATAAATCTGTGACGGTACTTACTTTCTTTGCACAGATCTAAGGTAACGTGTGCCGTGGAGGCTGTACTTTGGGGAATTAGGTAAAGGGGTTCTGTTAGGATGAGAAATTAATTGATATGTTTCTTTGCATTAAGTTTATTCTTCGTTAGGGGTTCTTACACATGTTTTCCACCTTCTGAGTTACTGGGCTCTTGGACTGATAAAACTTAATTGGCACTTGTTGCAATTACGAGTCTATAGGCACGAGGGAAATTTACTGAGTATTGATTGTCACTTTCACTGTCTTTGATTGCTTCGCACACCACACTTTTGCACCTGTTCTTCTTCTGGGGATTCTTCTGTCCTTCTCTGTTTCACGGCCATGCCACTGCAGTTCTCCCCTCAGGCTCCCCGGTTGTTCTCTCTCTTGGCTTCTCTGTTCCCCTTTTTTCTCTGCTCTCTCTCTCTCTGTCTGACCTTTTTGTTGGGTTGAAATCTCCTTAGCCCCGCCTTTGGATTTTGGGATTTTGACTGGGTGTGGCATTTTCTGAAAGACTTTTTGTGTGTTAGTGGCTACAGACATTATACAAGACCGCCTTCCTGTCATGTCTTTTACAATGATTCGTAGGCTCTGAATTTGTATACGCCTCCTTCTTCATGTCCTGGCTTCTTAGGGGCGTATCCCTTGGTAACCTCATAGGTCATTCGTTGATACCCCTTTTGGGCTGTCTTATGACCAACACTCATGGCTTTTGATTCGTCGATACTAGAGGCCTACCTTTGGGAGGGTGGAGCTTTTAAGAATTTGGTACTTCCCTCTTTCTAACAACGGGTCATAGAATTCCTTTTTAACGTATGCCAGATGGCTCTCTCTGACCTGTTCACGAAGGGAACGGCGATTAGTCATAGGCGCTAATGAGAGTAGTTTCCAATTTCTCGAATATGCCTGGGCGATATCCCTCATCGACCATAATCTCTTGTTGGTCACTAATCGCTGGTACGGACGAGGAGGCTTTTTGGGGGAGATGAAACCAGATGTCTAATGGCTAAAAGCCTAATGTTTGGAGTAACAAATCCCTTCGCTAAGAAAAATCATTATCGTATTCCCTTTCCCTTTCTTCCTTATTATCCGTTTCGTGCCCTTTTCTTAAGTATTATTAAGTTATTGTCTTTTGGAATAACGACACTGTGCCACACTATTACATATATATATAAACATATACATACATATAATATAGACACCGACAGACAGGCAGATAGATAGATAGACAGACAGACAGACAGATAAACGGCGAGCAGAAAGTATGTTGTTCTCACTTATTCCTGTATTTTCTCAAAAAAATTTCAATACATTTTACACATGACGTCTCTCCCTTTACATCCAGTCACATATCCTGAAGTGCCCATAAAGGAAAGTGCTCTCTAAACCCATTTTCATGGAATATAAACGGTAATTCTGGAAAGCCGCGATTAATCTCAGTCTGAAGTGGAAAGGATGTAACAGCATAACGGGATTACGTGTAAATCCGTTATGGTTCATTCAAATAGAAATTGTTCATATTTTTATGCTTGCAGATATTATCAAGCCAGAACCAAACTATGGATATCGAATTCAAATGGTGGAACTCATATCTCTTGACGGCTTAGGGAATGAAGTCATTGGTAATTTAATTAAACCACATATAGGGTTGGGTTTCGAATGCTTTAAGTACGGGATTACCAAATTACATGGGTTATATTTAGCTTAGTACTAATTTCTCAATAAAAAAAAATAATTTAAAAACCAATACTCGATGTCGGTGCAATGCTGTTAAACAAATATATATCTAATATATATATATATATATATATATATATATATATATATATATATATATATATATATACATATATAGATGTGTGAGTGTTTATACATACATACATGAACAGCCCTTTTCGAATGACTGAATCGTGAGCCTAGGTTAATGTAATTCTTGGCTATTCAGTAATGTAACACTGAAACAGCATTCCTTATTCCTCAATTTTGCGCAAATGCTTAATTCCAATATGCATTAAAATCAATTTCAATATGATGTATTTTTTCTCCCTATTACTTTAACAATAACTTTTTTTGTTTATTGACCCGTATTGCTTGTGGCCTTGTTTTCTTAATCCGCAATGTAATTATTATCTTTTAATTTATCTATATCAGAGAAACCTCACACTGCCCTAAAACAGATACAGTAAATCATGTTTCATGCTCATGATTTCATAAGAATAGTTTACTTTCTCAAATGCATTACTTACTTCTTTTTTTTAATGGCGTGGGAGTGTAAGTCGGGATAAGGGATGGGGGAAGGGAATCCTCTTCAACCTCCCCCCAAAACGTGTGTTAAAGTTTCCTCCTTCTAACTATTCTCCATCTCTCTTTGCATTCCCAACTTTGTCCTTTATGGTACACATGTAGGGTTAATCGTGGTGAAGTAAAGTGTTTGGACTAAGTTCCTAAACTTTGGTCTTCATTGCAAGCACCATATACTTTTCATCTTGGACAAGGATGCAGAGGACGAGAAAGTTTAAACAGAGAGAGAGAGAGAGAGAGAGAGAGAGAGAGAGAGAGAGAGAGAATTTCGTCATGCTATATAATCCATAAGGGCATGTTTGTAAAGCTTCCTTAGAAGGGGGAGAAATCGCAAGAACTGAGAGAGATTTCGCAATATGAATCCAAATTTCACTAGGTTAGAGCGCACGAAGACAGAAATAAATGTGATAATTCATTAAGTACGGTTAATAAATGATATAATTATTTGTAAATGAGTGTTTGTATAAAAGTTTGAATTAATAGTAAATGAAATCGTGTGATTTCGCCATGATCAATAACAGATATACAGGATACGAATAAAAATAATTTTAGATCCTAGCCATTTCTTCCAAGAGTATTATTGCTTTAATTTATCTTTTTATTTATCATTCATTTCTTATTTTTTATTTGTAAGTATTATCTGCCTCTCCGTCCATCAAGGGAACATGATTTGTTATTTTTTTTGTGACCAACGCTTCACACAATATTCGTGCTTTAGTTAATCTCCCTTTGCCGTAGTTACTTAGTATTATTCAGGAAAACTAATCCTTTAAAATCCTTGATAACTTATTAAACAATGAATGTCTTATGCTCAATTATATCTCAATGAGATCCATAATCGTGCATGTCAGTTGGTGACAAACTTTAAACGCCTTTGTATCAAGTCCAAAATATAAAAATCCCCCTGGAATGTGACTCTTTCATTTGCGTATAACGAAACAGTAAGAATGTCGGAAGTTTCATAAGGAGAATACATAATGATCTACACGAGCCTTCTTAGATTCAGCTTATTATGATAGAAACTTCCCACTTAAACTCTACAGCATTTCCTCTGTGTTCCCCATCTCTTTCTGTGAAGGAATACGACTCTGGTTTATTCTCTAATAATGAAGACGAGAATTAGTTTGTCGAGGTAGTTTCTCCATTTGTCTTTTCATCCTCTTCTTATCATCGCTGTAAAGATTATCTGTCACTTGGTGAGCAGAATGTGTCACACCCAATACAAGGGACTTCATTAATAATTCCTATTCTATTCATTTGCAAATAGGGAGGAAACATTACGACCAAATGTATCATGAGATCTCTCTGTGATGTACCTTATAAATTCTCAATTACAAAGATTTTTTATATATTACTCATATCTAGTACTTTTAGATTATCTGTTAGGGAACTGATTACTAATCTATTTTTCATTTTTACGTCGTCTAATCTCTCTCTCTCTCTCTCTCTCTCTCTCTCTCTCTCTCTCCACATCCTAACATCCTAATACAGCTGGCTGACCACCATGCACGCAGTTCATTCCAAAATCAACAGAGTCCAATTTGGTTATAAAAAAAATAGGCCCAAATCGTCCTTCTTTAACCTGGAACCTTTCACTGGAAAACGTTAGAGAACTTAATATTATGAGAAGTAATCCTTTAGAGTCGCATTGCCTGCAAACATTCCCACTCAATTCATGTTGTGACATGTCTGCTTGTTGGGGGAGCGGTAAGAGCGTTAACACTCCCAAGGCAAGTCGCCTTTCAAGAATAAATGTAATGTTTCCCAATAAACAGACTTCATACCCTTCAGTTTATTAAGTTTGCTTCCCACGACACACTGACGGTCGGTCGTGAACAAATGCCCCTTCGATCTCATTCTGTGATTCCTTTGCTGCCTTCAATCCACTCTTGAGCTCCGTGACTGCGATAAACCTCTTATTCCCGGTACTGACCTGAACTCTAGAGAAGATGCCTGGAAACCTGAATGACCCAAGGCACTGAGTAAGATGTCCGCGCCCCCAGTATGACTTGAGGCACAGATTAACCACCCAGCCTTCGCCAAAAGAGAAAGCGAGACGCACTATAGTAGTACCAATCTATGGTGAGGGTTTTGTTGGGTCGAAAGTCATTTACATGCGTTGCCAAACATCCATTCTAAGGAAAATTTTATGGAATATAGGTCGTTGTTATATGCCAAACCTGAAGGGAATTACTATGAAATATTTGCTAAAACATGGTTTTACGTATACAGTTATTAATGATCAACATTCTTAAGTTTTTCAATATCATATTTGAGAAACGTGGCAGACATGTTGCCACATCTACAATCCTGATTCTCAGGTCAAATATCGAAATCTGTATCTATCAGTCAAGAACAATATACCCTTCGTTAATCTCTTAAGAATGGTCAAATCTTATAAGCTGGGGTCCTTTATGGTGAAGGTAAGGATTAGCGGATGTAAATATAGTTGGCGCTCAAACACGTGTGTGTTTGTGTGTGATTAAATGCTTAAAAGATGTTTGTTATCTGAACTTTTCTATAAATTGAGAAATTTGGGGACAAGTGAAAAGTTTCATAGCGAAACGAAACGATTTTAAGATGGCAAACCTATCGGAACTTCCTAAAGAAGCTCTGGATACTGTGACACCTGAAAATTGGGAAAAGGCCGTAATACATGCCGAGCAATTGCAAGTGGAAGATGCAGCAAAAGATATCTTGATTGATAAATATATTGATTCATTTATTGTAAGTCTTGATCTTCTGATGAGGAATCTTCTGATGAGAAGTCCTCTTAAAGCATCCCTCTCTCTCTCGTCTTTTACGCTGTTCTGTACTGTTCTCTTTGAAAACCATTGTCAATGCATGCATCACGAGGTTAAATAAAGTGTATCATTC
Source organism: Macrobrachium nipponense (assembly GCF_015104395.2). NCBI lineage: Eukaryota > Metazoa > Arthropoda > Malacostraca > Decapoda > Palaemonidae > Macrobrachium > Macrobrachium nipponense. The sequence continues at coordinate 16,655,136 of NC_061099.1, read as the reverse complement.
TTTCTTATTTATTATATATACTGTATTTATTACTTGAATGTTTCTAAAATAAAGAAATGATTAATGTATGAAATTTATCATATCCATGATTTCCCTTTAGTTTTCTCTCATGTAGGTTGTTAATAAATAAGTTAATTGAAGAATAAAAAGAACTGTTTCATATCTGAAGTTTTAATGCCAATACACTATCTGAATAAAGGAAAAATAAACTTATACCAGCGAACCCTTCTAAGCAATAGAGTGGGCATTCACCCCTTTCACCAGACTCTGAAAGAGGATAATCTGTACAGGACAGAGGTTAAGACCTAAGGGTAATGTTTCCCTTGGGTGATTAGTAAGAAATACAGAGCTTTGACTTTGGCCGCCTCTACAAAGAACTTGAAGATATGGCAAGCGCGTGTTTTCGCTTTCAGACACGCCCAAACCCTCACCTTAGATTGGTACTACTATAATCACCCAGCATTTGCCGAAACAGAAAGTTGAACCCAGAATGCATCTGGATGCCTTCCGGGCTCAAAAGCCGGCAAACATAGATGATAAATAGCTCCCCATCGCAGGACATCGAGAGAGAGAGACCAGAACACCGTCAAGTAAGTCACATCACTGACTGCCCTCTCCTTCAGAGCCAACATCCATCTGTGGCTGAATGACTCAGTCCTAGTATCTTAAATGTCCTGCCATCGGCACAACTACAGGAGCCATTTCTTCAGAATTAAGGTACAGTCAGGAATTGAGGTTGTCCAGTCGCTTAGTTTTTCTTCTAAACGTTTCAGTTTCGAAGTGCTACTTTTGCATAGACCTATTAACGTGAATTTATCAAGTGATCGTATCCCTTTCTCCATTGGAGAAAGAAGTAGCCTGCCTTATTCCTCCTTGTCTTTTGATTTTGTATTGCATGTAAATACATGTAATATAGTCATCCTCAGAGTTTCTCTCCAGAATCCCTCTAAAGTAAGGCCCTGAGCCCTTGTTCCGTCTCATTGTATTTTATCCTTGTCAGTGAACATTCAGATCAGCAACATCCTTGCGGTATATTCAATAGAGCCCAACCTTCAAGCATAAAAATCTATTTGTAATTTTTAGGTATATCATCATTCAGAATGTGTATGAATTCATATAGCATCACTCCAAACGCAATCTAAAATGGTAAAGGAAATTACCACTGAAAAAAAAATGAAGAGCAAGAAAACAGTGCGCCATCAGAAAAACAACTGATTTTAGACTTCATCGACTATGCCAAATGAGTCCTATTGAACGAAGCCTATTAACCCACTTTCTGAGAATCAGCCGATGAAAATCGTGAGGAAAAGACTCATTTATTCTTGTATATTTGGGGGGGATATAAAAGCCTCTCATTTCAATGTCTTGCCTAATTATCTGGGAATAATTTATGCTGCTATTTGTGGGTCCTGTCAGGTGCCAGCATACAATCAATAATATATAACCTTGAAGTGTAACATAGGATTCCCTCGATGAGTTATACTGTATAACATTTCCATTGATTGTTATACTTATTTATTCCATTCAATTTTCAATGATCAGATGTATAAGATTACTTCAACTCTTCGTATATACTTTTCTTTCCCCTTTGCTTTCTTTTGGTTTAGGAATGTTGATTGAATTTGTTCCATAATAATAATAATAAATAATATAAAATAATAATAATAAAATAATAATAATAATAATAATAAAATAATAAATAATAATATAATAAAATAATATAATATAATAATAATAATATTATTATTATTATTATTATTATTATTATTATTATTATTATCATTATTATTATTTATATATTATTATTATTATTATTATTATTATTATTATTATTATTATTATTATCCATTGGAATAGAAGACACCACTTCGCCTGAGATTATTCTGATTGTCCTATTTGTTATTATATGCCATTCGCTACATCATCGCTACTACTTCTATCGGCAAAATAAAAAACATTGCCATTATGGGTATACACCATTTAAGTAAGTGAAATACCATTAAAGAGTAATAAAAAACTCATTTTTCTTCTCAGGGATTTCGCAGAAAGATTGTAAAAAAATAACTAATAATCTCTTTTACCTAACTGTATCTTTATAAGTCACCTTCAGTATTTAAGGGAGGGTTATGTCCCTCGTAGCAACTACCAGTATTTCAGACTCCATAAGATAATCACTTGTTGGTTCAACGTCCTGGTCAAATTTGCTGAATCACCTACTGCCTCTTTCGGTAAATGTTGAAACTCAGTAATCCTCGCATCTTGCTCAACGTTCCCTTTATCTATCTCACAGCTCAATAGCATCCCTCATAACAATTGCAGCTTAGTTCATCTCTGTATTCAATCGCAAATGAATATGAATGCATTCTAATAGAACAGTAAGACAAGGCCACTCGATATTATTTCTTGATGTTATCGTCACCGATGCCACCTTGAAATATACATCATTTACAATACTTATCATATTCGGATCGTACTCAACCTTACCTTTTTCTCTGTCAGATCAACAAATGTATCAAATCAATGTTACCGTTCTGCACGTCATAATGCAGCTTCATTTTTTTCCATGTTCCAGACATGCCGTTTCAGAAAAGTGCAAGTGCTCTCAGCAAGCATGTCTGATCTCTACCCCGATAACACTACAGTTCAACTGCAATGATTTCAAATTATAAAAGATAACCCCAGATTTTGAAAGCAAACCCAATAGAAGTCGGCCCTAGTCATTTAATTTCTAAGGTATCTAAGGCATAAGCCACTCTACAGTTTCGTGGGAATTTCAAAGATCCGTTTCAGAGCATTTTCTGATATTCTTTCCAGCTCAGCCAAAGTCTTTACGTCGTTGACCAATACAAAGAAGGCAACTCCTGATTTCAAAGTTTTTTCCAAGAACCCATGGGAGCAGAATTCAAACAAATTACTTCATCCACCATTTTGGAGGTTTCCGACGGTTTTGACGTGATTAGATATTCATACGCAAATGAATTGTTAGAATTCTTTTTTAATGCATCATATGTAGACTTCTTCATCCGCTCCTGATGATTTTTGTCATTCTGGTCATATCGTGACAATTTGATGAAAAATACGTCGGAGTTAAAATAATAATAATATTAATAATATAGCGTCTCGTCATATCATTATTATTCATGTGGAAAGGATTAAAAAGCCGCCACACTATGCTGGTCAAAATGTATTAAAGCTTAATTCACAGTTTTGCAGAACCTGCTTAGCTCTGATAAGGAGGGCTGAGCAGGCTCCTGTCAAAAGAAAAACCATAATTTTATTTTAAAAAAACCGTCGAATAATAATAATAATAATAATAATAATAATAATAATAATAATAATAATAATAATAATAATAATAATAATAATAATAATAATAATAATATCATAAGAAAAGTAATTTATCATATGATTTATTGGCGTCCAAGAGAGGAAGAAAGAACATCGCCTTTCGTATTCAAATGTTATCAAGACAGGGAAGACTACATCTTACCTTGTATGAAAGAACGCCAAATACGAACACCAGCTTTACTCGGATCGTATGATAAAAGACACGAAGTTACATCCACAGGGAATCTGCAGCTGAGATTCGGATTTTCCACATAAATAGAAGATGGAAAATGCATAAGGAAAGAAAAGATTTCGTACAAGATATTGATGCAATGCATTTTGACGAAATAACCGACTGAATAGTAGGGAAGACTTCGTGTGACCTAACACGGAGAGAACGTTTAATTATGAATTTTACTACATGCATCGTAAAATATACTTTTTTCTCTCTTACTGAAAGTAAGGTTTATATTCTCATTCTACTTATAAATTTCTTCTTAAACATTCTTTTATATAAGAGCTACATAAATTAATCTCAAGAGAAATTCTAGATAAAATAGAATTTCTCCGTAAAGAATCTTAATTAGTTCGCTTGGATTTCGTGGTTAACTTTTTTAAGTTATACTAAAATTTTCACGTAAAAATTTTTATCGTGGTTTAACATCCATATCTGATTTATACACACACAAACAATATTAATATATATATATATATATATATATATATATATATATATATATATATATATATATATATATATATAAAAGTATACATATGATATATATGTATGTATTTGTGTGCTCGCGCGCGCACGGATGCGTACCTGTATCTCTCGTGTGTCTATACATGGGCGAGTGCGTGTGCGTACGTGTATTAAGCAAAAGGCCGATATTAGATAGTGGAGCGTTAATCGAGTACATATACCGTAAGCCTTTCATTATTGTATTCACTTGCTGGTGTTATAAACGTACCCTTATATAAGCGTGAAAAGAGCAGCTGAGTATGCATAATGCAAGGTCTTATAGCGCACATAATTCATGGAATGAGGCAAGTGCAAGCGTGTCATTTCTTGGAAATTAATCCCACACTTGAACAGAGCACTGTTGATTCCTGTTTCCCTATTAAGCAGTACTTATGCTTGCCACGGAAGACGGAGCAGATAATTAAGCTACGACACACACACATATGCGCGCGTGCGCACGCACATATACATACAAACATAGAACATAATGTTTGTGCATGTGGGGTTAGTGTCTGTGATTCCATCCCTTTAGCCTTATCTTTTTTAAAAAATGGATACTTTACTGTACGAGAAATTAGTAGACATGCATCGCTTACTGCAGTGGTACACACAATTCCAATTTATTTAAAAAAAAATAACAACTCAAGTTGCATTAGTTGACAGCCCCAAAGTTATTTCTATCGTTTATCCCAAGAAGTGAGAGGCCATTAGCCCAATTGCCTTTTAAGTGATTGGGGAAAAGAGGCTGGAAATGACACCCAATAGAGTGAAGGGAGAGAAAATAACTCTCCGGGTGACGGCAATTGGAAGTAGGTCGACAGAGAAATTTGAGAGAGATTGGAGGAGGGGGGCGGGTTGTCCATTGTCGTGCGGTTGACTTTTTGGTAGAAGAGGAACCGCGAAACAGGGTAATATTGGAATTCCTGCATTCTTTCTTTAAATATTCAGCTGAAAACCCTTATGGGCAGAGTCAGCAGACTATCAACCCAAGAGGGCTATACATAGGAAAATACGCTTGCAGAGAGAGACAAGTTACAGGAAGAGGAACCACGAAAAGATTAATATTGGAGTGAAATCCTTTATGAACAGAGTCGGCTGACCATAAACCCAAAAGGGTTCAAAAGAGAAATCAAATCAACTAGGAGAGAGACATGTTATAGGAAAAGGTGATAGATAAAAAATCATGAGGGGGTAGAAAGTAAAATCGATATAGCTGTTACTCTTTGGGTACGATGTTCTCTGGGCATTAAAAGACGATCTTTATATTAATTGCTTCTTTCAAATACTGTTGGATGTTATGATTCATAAGCAATTTTTATATGAAGTACATTGTCATACTGTCACTGATTTACGATGAAAGACTCAACCATTTGATGATGTACTATGTCTCATTAACTTTATCACGCATAAATTTGCATTTTCTCAAGATAATCACGTAAGATTAATAAAATCGCGTGACTATTTTGTGTGAATGTAGCGAAAACTACCTTGCCTAGAAAAGAATCAGTCTTCTTTTACAGTTCAATGAACCCTTGTCTCTTTATTCCATCGTAAAAGATTTAAATAAACACACTTCAGTAGGAAAGAGTCAAGAGGTTTAAAATATTGACGAATGAACGTATGCATTTATCTTACGCATAAAATTGTCAAAGGGACCCTTTTCAATAGGGTATTTAATTTTTCACTTATTTTCCAGCTAATGCGCTCAGACACGCTAGCGCCGAATATATTTCGAAACCCGATCTAATACATTTCCTACATCTATCGCCTTATAAAATTAATAGCTTAAGCAAGATATAGTTTTGACATGATATTTATGGAACAGAAATCTCATTAGTGACATTTGCAAGCTTCCAGGAGGAAGTGCCTTTGGAAGAAAGGACTATATGTATGTTATAAAATGTCAAATTAAATGTACTTATACACTTGTTTTACAGCTTTCTTCTATATTTTCTCAAGAGGGAAAATAACGTCGTCTACTCAGCTCTATTTAAAGACCAGTTGTAATTTAATGAGTTTTTAGGAGCTGTTCATTTGAGGCGTCCAGCGCTAAAACCCACACTCACCAAATTTTAAAAAAACAGAAAAAAGGCCTTTAAATTTGTAAATTTAAAAAGGCCATAACTCTTTCATTTTTCAAGATATTTTCTTCAGGTTTGAATTTTTGGAATGTTTAGGACCCCAAAAATATGAAAAAAGTAGACTGTGCACAATTTGATTGGCTGATTGATTGTAATATTGATGAGCAAAATTAATACTGAAGTTTACAAAAGTACAGATTATATAATGCAAAATTGAACCATATTCTCATCATCAAAATATACACTCACTTACACCATTCGAAAGAGGAAACGAAGGGGATTCCAGATGTACGATAAAATCCCTCTCTCAAATTTGTGGACGCCTCATTTTAAAGTTGTTGTAAAGAACAAGACCGTTTGCAGTATAAAGAAATATGGGATAGACTCACTACAGCACTTTGCCAGAAACTGTAAATGAGCAACTGCGCTTACAAAATACCAAGCAGTGTAGTTCAGTCAAGTAATCAGAGTCAAGCTGTGGCATGGAATTGGTTTTCCCTAAAGATAAAAATATTTTAAAAAATGAAAAAACTCTGTGAATATATACAATTTGAATCAAATCGTATTTAGTTCGGATGCTATTCATTTATTTTTCTTTCTTCCCTTGTTTCAGAAAATGGATATTACGAATGTGAAATAGAGGCGGACGAAGGAAGTATTGCATTTGCTCGTTTCTTTTATATTAGTTACTTGATGCGTGGTGTTACCATGGCGTGTTCGCTCGATTATGAAGGTTCATCGGAGCGAGAATCACTAAGCTTGTCTCGTGTTCATTTCTACTTAATTTTTAGTTTAGCTTTCTAGCCCATCCTTTTCCTATGCTTTATCTCACATTTTGATAATCAGTTCAGTTTCTCTCTCTCTCTCTCTCTCTCTCTCTCTCTCTCTCTCTCTCTCTCTCTCCAGCTTCTTATTTAAGCTAACCAACTATTCCTTGATGAAACAATACAATCTGTCCAGGTTTCTCTTTGCATTAAAATAACAAGTGCCTTTTTTGTCCCACTGGACAGGCTATTATAGTCCCACAGTGAACATTCGACAAAAATACTAATTTAAATGCAACTGTCTCCCTTTTTACGTTTCCTTCATTTGTCAAAATTAAGGAAAGATAATGGAAGACCAATTCTGAAATATCTAAAACACGGATGAAAAATTCTTAGATCACTGACCATAGTGGATCTGAAACAACTGATCATATTTTTTATTTTTTCCTTTTCTTTGTGCCAAGATCGATTCCCCATTGTTCCAGCCAGATGTATGAGCTGCAGCCATTGACAAACCTGAGGTCATTTAGCGCCATTAACCTTGAAAAATGAGAGACTATGAGTCCAATGGGTTCCGAGAGATTGGACAAAGACGGTGGAAATGACGCCGATGGAGACGAAGAGGGAAAAACAATTCCTCGGATTAAAAGTGAAATCGACGGGGAAATTGACAATATATGGGAAGCCGTTCCATAGAATGAAGTATGGTCTCGAGATTAGTTTACGGGTGGAAAATATTAAATGGGAAGAAACTGGACTACTAACTGAATGAATGAATTTTTTTGCTTGTCTATGCTATAAAAAAGGAAGTATCTACAACTGGTTATTGTTGACATAGTTAAAGAATATTGAAAAGAACTGATATTGACATTACAGTTAATCATAAATATTAGCTCCAGGTAAGAGGTATCTGCATACATCCCATCCAATAACAGTGGAATCACGCAAAATGACTGTAATGAAAAATAAATCCATAAATAAAAAAGCATATGATGTCCGTACGATCTAGGAACTCTCGACTTTCTACTATAAAGAATTAGAATTACTGGACTGCGGTTTTTAGATGTTTGGTATGCCTGGTACTTTGAACAAAATAAGCTCAAGAATAATAATTAGGAATGACCAAAAACGTTACCAGAGATGGACAAAAATCCATATCAGTATCTATTCTGGTTTGTCTAGAAGGTATAAAGAAACACAACGGTCTTAAACCATAATTTCAAACGTTCTTTAAGCGTAAGATCTTCCAAGTTACAATGGAACTATTTTACAGGTATTAGAGAAGCATTGTGGTTGTGGCCACCTGCCCGTTACTCTCCATTTCTATTATTTCAGTTTCATCAATTTTCCTACTTTAGGTTTAAACATTTGATCTTATTTTTATTCATATCTGTTTTGAGCAAATGTAATACCATTTGTTTTCTATGGAAATTTTGCAAGAGTTATAATAGCATCAATATATGATAGCATCCACTGAGAATTAAAAGGTATTCCTTATACTATTTTTATTAATATCTGTTTGGAGTAAATGTATTCTATGGAAATTTTGTGAGTAACAATAGCATCAATATATGATAAAATCCACTGAGAATTTAAAGGTATTCCTGATATTATTTTTATCAATTAATATCTGTTTG